>NC_134506.1:40118542-40469042 GCF_027942865.1 Odontesthes bonariensis
TTATGTGGCCCGCGAGTGCTTAAAAGGTCTGATTGTCTAAAAATAAATACATGCAGTGACCCAAAACTACATTTCCCACAATGCATGCCGATGCATTGTGTTACGCGCGAAGTGACGGCATCCCGCCACTGGACTGCAATGTTTCCAAATCGATGCGATTCTCCCAACAAGTGGAATTGAGAGACAAATAATGATCCCAAACTGTCCAGGAAGAGACAAATTGATACAGATGCCATCTTCCATCTACATCAATTTTTCTGTTTCAAGAAAGATTGGAAGGCGAATACGTTGTTTGTGCTTCAAGGAGAAAAAACGGTTCGTCTTTTGTGTTATTAGGCGGTGGCGGTTGTCAAAGAGAACGATCTACGTCCGCATTCTGAGACCAAACACGGAGCTGAGTGTGCCAACATCAGGCATCAAGAAAAACAACAAACTGCCCAAGAATTCAAAGGCAAACTGCGATCGCAGCAGAATGTGTTCGCGAAAGCCACAACCAAAAAACAATGCGGCAGTAAAAGCTAGCTTTGTTCGATATTTCAAGTTTGGAACAAAGTAAATGTCACAACTTGTGTTTGATGTTATTTTTCTTTATTCACTTGGATAGTTTGATCGTTTATTGATGGAGTTGATGTGGGTTTCATAACCTGACAACTTAAAAGGATTTATGATATAATAACAGAGCAACAAGGAAACGTATCTTTTTTTTTGCATCTATGCAAATATATATGTAATATTTGTAACTTGAATAAGTAATAAATTAAGAGCTATTTAACATAAAGGAGAAGTTACATGTATAAGTTACATCTGGCCCTTTGAGAGCAACGATTATGCTGTGGCCCTCGGTGAAAATGAGTTTGACACCCCTGAAAATATGCTGCAGTTGTCTGTGATCAGCCACCAGAGATCGCCTTAATGCGGAGGACAAATGAGACTTTTGGGTCAGTAATTCACACACACGCCTACGACATCGCGGATGAGCCAGCGAACACCGGCTTTCGCTGGAGAACAGGAAGTTGGTCGACGTGTGCGGGACTCAAGCGCAGCAGCTGAGATGTTGTGACACCGACTCCTGATCTCATTTCACTTGTCATTTGCATAACCTTGACTCCTCTTTGTCGCGTCTTCGTCTCTCCCAGCAGAGACGCAGGAGTAAGAGGCGAGTAAGAGGCGAGCCAGACACAAAGAGAGGAGTCGAGGCAACGAGCGCGTATCAAACTGGCTTCAGATATGTTATAAATGTCGATTAATTATCAACACGGGACACTTCGGCGTCATCAAACCACTAACAGTATGTGGCTGTTTCTATTCTTTCTGTCAGATGAGCATAAAAAATGTTTGTGGCAAAGCATATATTCATTTTTCTACGTGTATTTCTAAGGCTGGCAGCATACTGGGAGCCTGCTGTGTGCAGAGTGTGACGCTTTTCCCATCGGCTCTCACGTTAACAGATTAGAGCATCGACCCCGGCGGGGACATTTCGGGTTTCTGCCCGTTCACAGCATCAGGGAAGCAGGTTTTCAGCCAGATACACCACTGAAAATCTGCTGGTTGTCGTGTTGATCTCAAAGCACCAACAATTAATTAATTAATTTTTATTCTATTTTTTTTTTATTCTCTTTAAATTGCTTGTTTTTATGCTGTTCTTTTAAATGCCTTGTCTTTATATAAAGCACATTGAGTTGCCCGTGGTATGAAATGCGCTATATAAATAAAGATGCCTTGCCAGTGACGACCACTGGTGATGATTTATTTATTTTTTTTTCAAATTTCAGCGAGTGAACGTGACCGTTCTCAACTTGCAGCTGGGTAACGTTCACATTTTCAGTGCAGCAGAAAGGTCGTCGGTGTGGGTACACAAATGCCGTCTTCTTGCAGCAATTCAACACAACACACACGCCAGTGAAGCCACTGCTATGCTGATGACACTCAGATGTACATCAGCACAAACCGCTCCTCTCAAGAACTGCCTGCAGCAAATCAAAGCTTGGTTTACCGCTAACCTCTTCAAACTTAACAGCAGCAAAGCGGAGCTCAGGGTGGTGGCCCCGGCACCACTGCTGAAGAAGGTTGGTGATCTGGCCCTGGTCATAGATGGCTGTTCCATCTCTCCATCACCCAGAGGTACGGAACCTGGGTGTCATCCTGGACTCCACCCTCTCATTTTCGGTCCGGTGCCTTTTTTCACCTCAGAAACATTTCAAGACTCCAGCCCTCATCCTCAGTAACAGAGACTCTCATCCACTCATTTATCTCCTCCTGTCTGGACTACTGCAGTGGTGTCCTGTCTGGGCTACCCAGTAAGGCCCTCGACAGGTTGCAGTATGTCCAAAACTCAGCTGCCAGGGTGCTAACTCACACCGAGCCCTGGCAGCACATCACCCCCATCCTAAAGCAACTTCACTGGCTCCCAGTCAAAGCACGCCTCACCTATAAAATCCTTCTCTTGACCTACAAATCTCTCCACTCACTCGCACCTAAGCACATCCCTGATCTCCTCCACCCCTACTCCCAGTCGCGCCTTCTGCGCTCCTCAGACAAGGACCTACTTTCTGTTCCTCGCACCAGACTAAAAACATATGGAGATAGAACTGCCCCTACCCTATGGAACAATCTGCCACTTCACATCCGTTCTGCCCCCTCTCTACTACAGTTCAAAAAGAATCTAAAAACACATCTCTTCTCAATGTCCTACTCTTCTTAAACCCCCCCGGCCCCACCCTTCCCCCCTATATAAGTCCAAGTTATTATTATTATTATTATTATTATTATTATTATTATTATTAAGCCAGTTGATCAATGTGTCACGCTCCCTTTATGTGCCGAGGAGGCTGAAAAGACTTCTGGGGTATGTTCCCTTCTAGCTCCTCCGGCTAATGCTACTCTTTGCTCCTCTTTGCCCCGGGAGCAATTTAGAAATGGAGACTTCTGTCAAAATATTTTGTTGAGATAAATGTCTGGGTCACGGTCACCCCGGCTGATCCGACCACCACTCAGGATCTGCTCCCCACAGCAAGGCGACTCAGTTCCAAGCTCCTGCTTTACAGCCGGCGACTGTTCTGGAGCTGCTCCATCTATGATCGTTTGAGGTGTTCAGTGCTGCACTTGTTAATAAAACGACTGTGGGAAACATCCCCGAAACGCTTTTACAGGGTACAAGAATGTATTGATTGATCACTGGATGATTGGAAGTGTTTTATAGCCTCGATTATCGATTTTTTTATTTTTTTTTTTTTTATTATCAGACAATCTGCTGATCTCTTCTTGATTAGATATTCATTAATTATGTCTCTAAAATGTCAGAAAAGAGGGAAAACCGCACGTTGTAATTAATATAACAAAGAAACACATCCAATCCTTCTTATAGGAACCAAGATAATTAGCTTAGAGATGAAGGAAACGATTCTTAAGATCATAAAACCTGCTCAGCTAATTATAGCTCTAAAATCTTTCAGAAAAAGGGAAAAAAAGGTTTATTAAGTGTTCTTTTAATTCCTTTGTGAAATCCTTTCAGAATTTTTCAGAATAAAGTGATGAAGAGGAAACCAAAGTGAGCAATTTAGAATAAAAGCAAAAGGTTTAACATATTCAGAGGCTGAGAGGAAAAACTCGGGTTTTAGAACTAAGCCTTGGGTCCTAATGGGGTGAATAAAGCCTGGATTTTGCTCCCAGTACCTTCGTGTATGCCTCCGAAAGCATGAAGTTTGGGTCGCACCCTCTTCTGGACCGTGTTGAGCAGCTCCACACAGCCGACCCGCTGCAGCTCCTTTGGAACCCAGTCTCGGAAACCTGCAAAGCCAGACGCATCGATTAGATCCCACCGATCATGAGCAAAGCACCAGAATCAGAGTTCAGAAATAAAGCAGAAACCCAACAAATCCCTCAGAGCGTGGAAATAAAACCTAGATCTGCTAACTAATGGTTCTGCAAGGTTCTGAATAAAAACAACAAACCCTTTCAGGCCGAGAGTTTTCTGTCAGAGGCTGGAGGCACGCTAAGAAACTGCATACATGTCATATCTTCCCACACGTGAGCTGAAAGTCGGCTATTTTCTTGACTTATTTGCACATTCAGGGGCTCAGAGACTACTACTGTTTCATTACTGATTCACAGCCGTCACTTTACAATAACCAGCAGCTAGGAGTTGGTGCACCACAGGATGACTATTACAGATACAAATGAAGCCTCTTTCATACCCCCCCACCCAGTTTTGATACATTTGCTGCGTTTTCCAGCTCAAAACAAGCTGTTAATACTCAACCCTGCCAGTAAAAACAGATTAACTGTTCATTTGCTGCATTTTTTAATCTGAACTGATCCTTTTCTTGATGTTTCTTCCACACTCGTGCAGAGCCGATTCCCCCTTCCTCATTTTTTCTCTTCCTACATCTTCAGCCGGCTCCTCCCATCAGGTCTCTCTCCAGTCGTTTGCAGCGTCTGTCACACTGCTGCGAAATCGAGTTTCCATGCAATCAAACAGCCACGGTGGCTGCTGCAGTAGCAACGGCAGCAGCAGCCACCCTCCGTAGGCGAAAGGGACGGAAATCACTCAATAAAGCCAGATGGAGAGTGCAGAGAAGAAAAAAAAAAGGCTGCAAAAACACAACAGCAAGGAGAAAACCTAATCTGTCTGCAGTGAAAAACAAAATAAAACCCAACACTATTTACTTTCTTTCTCATGAATGTCAACCCAAATGCTGAATTATGAAGCGTGTTCGAGTCCTCGCTCCCCACACTGCACACGCGCGGCCGCCTGCAGGGGCTTCATACGGACTTTGAAGAACGAGGCGCGACTTCATTACAAATGGTGATGAGGGGGGCGCCGTGATTGGTTAATTGGACTCACCGAGAGGAGGGCCGTGGGTCATCAGGATGTCGATGCCCTCAGGGACGAGGTTCCATTTATCCAGCAGAGACTGACCCCGAGGCTGGTTGAACCCCCAGCCGTTAAACCACGGAGTCCTGCAGAGGCAGAGGGGGAAAGATCGCGTTAACATCACTCACTCCTCCATTACAGAGACATAGAGCAATGATGAGACCCAGAAGCAATAGTAGGACTTATTTTTCACATTTTTTTATCTTGTAAAAATGACACAACTGTAGAAAGTCCTGTTTTAAATGCACGTTATCTTTATCCTGTGTTGCTTTTGTTAAAAATCAAAGCTTTACTTATCATTTACTCCTGTTAGAATGAGCAAATTAACTCCCAAACAGCAGCTTCTGTACATGCACGTACTGCAACAGACTGCTTGTGTGGGTCAGATGTGTTGAACTGGAGCATTTATCCACCAACCAGACACCCTGAGCAAGTGAGTGGTTGAAGTTTTGAAAGAGAAAAACAAGCTCAAAGATGCAGAGAAGCTCCATAATGTTGCAGAGGACTGCAGAAATGGGTCCAAATTATGATCGATTTGATAGAATACAGTTATTTCATCTGGAGCTGGTATATAACTCCTGATTGAAGAAGCATTAAGGCTGTGAATTTGTCTGGTGGAGAAGACAAAATGGTTTGTACATAATGAGACTCTGCGTGAAGAAATAATCTTCTTCCACAATAAATTGCGCAGCAAAGGCCCTGATGCTCAAGCGAGAACACTTAACAGCTGAAACCTTGTGTAGCTTCAAACAGTAAGTCTTTATATTTAACATTTCAGTTCAGTATACAACGAAAATCACGAAAAGAAAGATGGTTAGTCAGACGGACTGAGGCCGCTCGGTTGGATGCAACAAAGCCGGTGCTTTAAATTCCAGGAGTCAGAGTCGAGATTAATTAACTTGAGAAGCTAAAAACTAAACCACTGACTGCACAGGCCTGGCAGAAGAGGAGAAAAGTGAATTTCTAAACGGCAGGGGGGCCCCATCATGCGTCAACCCCCACTCCCTCCGCTAAAGATTGAGTGACAGCAGCTGGGCCACCTCCAGCAGCCTGCACAGGAGTCTGCATCTCTGGGTGACAGGCAGCTCCTCCGTCTCCCCCAGCAGCTCCACAGAGAGCTCCGATCTGGCTGACTGGGAGAATGAGGAATGGCTGGATGGTTGCATTTAGGGTGGTTAATACAGATGAAGAAATAAAGTGAACTGTGCAGAGGTTAGATATAAGAGCAGAGCCATCGAAACCGGGTGGAGAAGGAAATCGAATGGAGGCCGGTTGATAAATTGAGCTTTCATTTATCACAACAGTGGTAATGGCTGACAACAGAGAAGAGGAAGATAGATTATCATCACATAATACCTCAGTATATAAGCTGACCTACTGGTGCAAACCCAGAAAAAAGCACATTCTAATGTGGGGTTTGCAGCACGTCGCAGCAGAGCGGCTGATGAAAAGGTTTTGGCTCCATTATGCCCAGGTTGCTTTGAGACAGATCGCCGAGTTCAGAGCAGCTTCCAGTCACTTAGCGATGGCCCCGTGGATGGTATCTGACCGCGGGGAAATCAGAGCTCCACAAACATCAATAGGCTTTGTTACAGTGAGGGATGGACGCTCCAGCTCTAATCAATACCGAGTGTTCCAGAGGTGGGCCGAGTGGGGCTAACCAGAGCCAGAACAGGCTCGAGATGTGTAAGACACGAGACCCCGATCCCCCTCCGGTTCATTCTGAAACACACCGCAGCTCCTGAAGAAAACAAGACCCCTAAAAACAGCAAGAACCCTTTAATTCAGCGTGGTGAGAAAAAAAAAGAAAACGAGCATTCTAATGCAGCCGAACCCGTTTGAGAGTTTGTGGCGGCAGCAGACCTGAAGCCCACTCTTTGATTTGCTCTCTCAGTCGACGCCTCGTTCTCTCGCTCAGTGGAGAGCTGAGAAATGAGGTTAAAAATGAAATGTGAGGAGCGCGCGGGGGAGTGAAGGCCACAGACTGAACTGATTAATTAGAACTAATCACACAAATCGCAGCTAATGGAAGTCTAATGGATTATCGAGAAGACTCGCCGCTTCTCGGGTGGAAATAGCGCTGCTGCTGAGGCGGTGCGGAGGAACTAAGAAAGCAGTGAATCAGAGCAGAGAGCACCAGCCTTGTATTTGTCTGGCTCTGTTTTTCACTAATAGCAACGAGGCCAAACTTTGAAAAATGGCTGAACACATTTAGCCCCCCCCCCCCCCTCCACCCCCCCGTCTCCCGGTTTTTGAAAAATAAATCACGGTTTCTTGCAGGAAAAATAAATAAACAGTGCGAGACTTGATTTTTGTTCGGTGTTTCACATGTTTCCTCCCACATAAACACATTCATCTGTGAGATGAAACATAAACCCCTGACGTGAGCCGAGCATCCGGAGCCAACCGAAAAGGTCCTGACTGAATGCAGAGCCGGGCGCAGCAGCTCCACGCCACAATGGCCCCATTGTCGTCTGTCCTCCTATGAAATATACCTTCCATGCGAGCGCATTTGTTAACCTCCGCCTAGATTAATGACATCCCGGTCACATAAAGGAGAGATTGTTTCCTGTGCGGCTGTGACACAGGTTATGTTACTCTGTACTGCGCGGTGAGCGTGCACGGTGAGCGTGTGCACGGTGAGCAGGAGGGCTGAAACCGTGTTCTGCTGCCAGTGTCTCAGTCTGCTCTCTGAGGATATATATATATATATATATATATATATATATATATATATATATATATATATATATATATATGGACCAGAGCGTGTTATGATCAGACAACACTCGGAGCCCGGTCTTGCCTTGACACTCGCCATCTGGAGAGTGTCGCCGTGGCAACAAAGAAGAAGCGTCTGGAGGCAAGCGCCGTGGAAAAGTGAAACACCGCCACAGAAATAGAAGCGTAAGTAAGAGGGAACAAGAAGAAAGAGAAAGAGAGGACGGGAGGAGCTTCTGCAGAGAGCAAACGAAGTGCATTAAAGCAAAGACTTCCCAGGTGTGCGGAGAGACGGCAGCAAATCTGAGAAATGACAATAAAATAAACGACAAAGAACAGAGAGAAATAAATAAATGTGGACGTATGAATCCAGAAATACATTTTAAACAAATATATCTGCGTATTGGTATTTTCAACCATTCATTTTTCTTATCTTTTTACTTTTTAAAATCTTATTTTGCCATTTCTCCATCTTTGCTGTCAGTTATAACAGTTTTATCTCTAAATTAATTACATTTTGAACGTAACCTATCCAAGTTTCACTTATATTTGTCTAAATTATCGTTATTTTTTCCCTTTTCTTTCTCATTTTGAGACAGCGGCTGTGTGAAAATATCACTTATGTCTCCTTAAAACCCCTAAAATCTTACAAATCTAAGTAAGACCTGATGGAATATTAAGATTCCTCATAAAAAGGATCGGCTCACATCAATTAGAACATCTCAATGATTTAGTTTTTTCGTCTTTATGTTTGCTCATAAATCCATTTATCTGTATATGTATGTTCACGTCTTCGTTTTTTTTTTATTGGTGGTAGAATTTCAGTAAAAGCATCACGAAAAACAAGAAAACTCACAAAAAGAAAACAACTGCCGTCTTTAATTCCAACATCTGCAGCTGCATACGAAAGCACACAAAAAGGAAACGCCGCATCAAATGGACAAAAAGACGGTAACCTTGGTAACAGGAACATTTAACGATCCCCCCAAAGGCATCAAACAGTGCAAACGGGTTAAAAAAAAACCCGCAGCCGGAGGTAAAGCAGACAGAAGCCATTTAGCCCTAGTGTGCAGAACGTCAATATTCAATTAGGCCGGTGGACATCATTAGGACGGCGGCGCAGCGTCTCTCCGGGCGTGACACTACTCTTAACCCCTCTGCTCCCCCGAGCTGCTCTCTCTGGGTAGACGGGCTACAGGATACCCCTCCAACACCGCGCACACACCGCACACACACAACCCCAACGCTCCACTCCTCTCATTACGCCTTTTAATCGGACTCCTCCCTCATTTAATGGGTCATTTTAACCATTTTCTACACCTCATTGGATCAGCCGTCCAAAGCCAGAGGCTCACAGTGGATTTTGTACGTTACAGCACTGACATGATCTGTTACCAAACTGCTTCCACTTAAAACTCTGCATTTCAAATGGCTGAATGCTTCCAAACTCTTCATTCTGAAGATCTTCTGCACACTCGTTTTCTTGTGTCTTATGTGGAAACCCGGTCAAATGTTAATCAGTCCGTTAAAAATATATACTTTTTGGAGTCTGTGTTGGTGTCCTATCCTACTCAACACACTGGCACAGTTCACTAAAGGCCGCTGACACACATTTAAGTGACTGGATTACACAAATAAGCCGATTTCTTAACTGACATGTTGAGAAGAATCCTTGTTTCTGTAATCAGGGTCGTGGGATTAGAGTACGAGATTACCCAAAGGCAGATCTATCCCGGAGAATGCAGATTTCTCTGCAATGTATACACGCAACCGGGTTTCTAATCTGCTTTTCCTTTAAGTGTGCATGTGCAGGACAAAAAAAAAAAAAAAAAAAAAAAAAAAAAAAAAAAAAGACAACAGAGAGGCAAAGTAAGAGTGTGCAGCGGATGAATGAAAGGGCAGAAAAAGCATCCACACAAGACGAAATTAAACGGAAACTAGATCTGTGAAGGTCTAAACACGTTGGCTTTGGCATCAAGAATAATATTCCCATCATGTGATATGAACTTAAAACGTAGAACTAATATATGCAAATAAATATGCAAATAACCGTGGGGGAAAGGACAAGATTTCAGCCCTGAAAGTTCACTGGTTTCCGCTCGATGTCCAGTCACATTCGAGCCGGCTTTGGTCGCACGCAGCTAAAACATCAGCGACGGTCTGGCTTAGAACCGAGCGACAGATGCAGGGAACAGGAAGTCTTGCCCAGATATCCGTTATCTGCATATCTGCTGGCTGCAAAGAAGCCCGGAAACATTGGCCTTTGCCCCAGAGGCGAGTCACCACATGGCAGCTGAGGGAACCTGTTGCTTCATATCTTATTAAGAGTTTGTAGCATCCACCTCTGTGGAGATGCTTGGTTTTAATAATAAATCACATTTCCAAGCAGCATGTGGTTTGCTTGATGCAAACAAACATAAATGCTTTAATAGACCTTAAAATATTCCCATTAATTTATAGACCATCGAAGGGCTTTTTAAATGCTTCCTCTTAGAGGAAAGCTTATCCATGTTTCTGATTTTATTAATACTTCACTAGGAGGAAAACTTAGTCATAATCAAATGGTCTATTAAGACCTATTACCACTATATCAACATTAATATTTCCTCTTAGATGAAAGTTTTTTTATCCAAGTTAAATAATAGACTTTAAAGTACTACCATTAAATTTATAGACCACCGAACGGCTTTGTACTTAGTATAGTAAAGATTTGTTATCATTCATTGTCAACCGTTCTGTTATTAGCTATATTTTTAAATGCCTCCTCTTAGAGGAAGGTTTATCCATGTTTGTTAGTTTTTGTTAGTTTACTCAAATTACCTGTTACAGTTATACCAATCCTACTATTAGCTAAAATGACCTGATTGATGTTCTGTATCTGTATTTCTGTGTTTTCATTTCTGTATTTCTGTACCTGATTGTTGTTTCTGTGTTGTAAAGCACTTTGGATCGCCTTGTTGCTGAAAAGTGCTATATAAATAAATTTCACTTCACTTTAATTCAATAACACATCTTTAAACGACCTCTCGAGTCCTGATTTCTTGATTTCTGAGACCTCGTCTTCCTTGTCTGGTTAACCTGAGCCGCAGACCCCCCCCCGGTGGTACCTTCATTTACCCCTCACAGAGCTTACTGTTTACCAAACACAGCGCAGACCCACAGCCTCCTCTGGTTTGGTCTCATTCAACACAAAGACAGCTGTACAGACCTCACCACACACAGAGAGGCTATAAAGATCAGGCTGACACTGTTTACAAAATAAAACCCATAAAGACCCCGAGTCCCGGTCCAACTGTCTTTTCTTAAGCTCTTTTTTTCTTTAATAAAATCTAAACGTCTCGACGTTGACTAATTAGAAAAAAGAAAAGAAAGACGGGCTGCTCACTCCCACCCTCCTGCGCTCATTCCTCCAGATGAATCACAGTTCGTACAGCTGAACCGTCTCCTTTCTTTTGTAATGGAGGGTCCGGTGGTTCCTACGCTGAAGGAGATACAAAAAGGAAACTCCACCAGCTCTCATCATGGCTGCCACTGAGATACTTCCGGGTCATTTCATTCAGTCGGGATCCTTCTCAATAAGAAAACAAAGACCACGTGGACACAGTTCATTTCTGAAGCCAAAAACGACGGCTCCATAAACACAATCCTAAAACTTTAACGTCCAAGATGTCCACATTAAAGCTGCTCAGCCACAATATGCAGCTGATTGATTGTCGGTCAATAAACAGTTATTAGGATTGTAATTATCTGAAATGCATGTTTCCACATAGTTGGTCACCATTTAATAGAGCCGACTGACTACATCAGGGATGTCCACATCCGGGCCTGGAGGGGCCGCTGTCCTGCAGGTTTTAGATGTTTCCCTGCTTCAACTCACCTGATTCACATCAACGCATCATCAGCAGGCTGCTGCAGAACTTAATCTTTTGAAGAGATCCATTTCAATTGGATCAGGTGTGTTGAAGCAGGGAAACACCTAAAACCTGCAGGACAGCGGCCCTCGAATGATACAACTCAGGTAGACGATAGAGGCATCATTCGTCTCGGTCATTTCAATCATCCTCACCACCAGTTTTGTCTTCCCTTATATCACTACTACTCTGCTCTCACCACTTGAACTTGACACCACTGCTGGCTGCACTAGTGAGGAGCTGTGCGCTTAACTTGCTTGTGGATCAGTTAGGCGGATAGGTCCATGTTCGCCCCCTGGTTGTTGGCGGACTACTGGTTAAATGCTTGCATGCTAGAGTATAATGCAACTGAACCCGCATTAAGAAAATAAATGTTAAAAAAAAAAAAAAAAAAAAAAAAATCGCGATTTTCATTTTTCATAATCGTCGCGGCCAAAATCGCAATTTTGATTAAAATTCGATTAATTGTGCAGCCCTACTAAACACAAACAAAAGTTTGAGTATGAAGACATAAAAGCAGAATGAGCCAATCCTTCACGTGTTCGGTCATGTTAGAGCAACATGTACGCTACTTCAGAATGATTTAATCTGTGGATTAGCCCCCCCAAAAATGTTTTAACCTTCTTCAAACGAGTGTATCCGTTTTCTCAAATTTTGCACAAGACCGAGTGTTGATGGAAGCTCGTCTACCCTAAATATAAACCTCAAATAATACTTAAGAAGTTCTCTTTGGTAAGTATCCTAATTAAAGCGACAGCTCCGGGACATTGCGACCCGATTGTAGCACAGCAGGACATATTAAGGGTCCACAAGCATCCTGGAAAACCTGGACGGCGGAGTGAGGATAATCTGCACAAAAATGCTGGGCAGATGACTGCCGGCTCTAATCCGTGTGCGACACCAGCTCCTGATAATAATTTGCATTTGAGATATAGAAGATAAACACCATTTCTGGGCGCAGAAACAAAGCAAAGAGATCATGAGCTTTCATCACAATCCCAAAAACCACACCAGCGGGAAGTGGATCAGAGTGCACTGCAACTGCAATGTTAAAGGGACAGTTCGCCTCTTTTGACATGAAGCTGTATGACATCACATATTAGCAATTTATGAACATTTTCTTACCCCCTGCTGCGTCCTGTGAGCCGAGTTCCAGCCTCGTTTTGGTGTTGACGAAGGTAGTCCGGCTAGTTGGCTGGGGCTTAAAAAATTAAGCGTTTTGTTTCTCAAAACAATATGCGTTCAAAAAGAGTAATACATTTGCATCACAAAATCGTTCTCCAGAAAAAGTCAGACCTCACAATCGCTTGGCGCTATTTTCTCTCCCTTCATATCACTGCGTTCAGCCACCTGCCGACAGCCGCACCTGTTATGGTGTTTGCTGCTCGGTCTGCACAGCACGCAGTGATATGAAGGGAGAGAAAAAAGTGCCAAGCGATTGTGAGGTCTGACTTTTTCCTGGACAACGATTTTGTGATGCAAATGTATTACTCTTTTGAACGCATATTGTTTTGAAGCAAGACGCTTTATTTTTGTGGCCCCAGCCAACTAGCCGGACTACCTTCGACAACGCCAAAACGAGGCTGGAACTCTGCTCACAGGACGCAGCAGGGGGTAAGAAAATGTTCATAAATGATGTTGCTAATTTGGGATGTCATACAGCTTCATGTCAAAAGAGGCGAACTATCCCTTTAAGGCGTTCAAAAGTGAAGCGTCGGAGTCGATGGAAAGCTCCAACACTGTGTAATATGCTGTGTTTCGGTGATGAGATCAGAGCACGTCTCTGGTGGAGCGTGAGCCTCCACCTGGAAGATGTAGAGCAGCTGCACCCTGGGACACCAGCTCGATGCCGAGCGCAGGACGGGACGAACAAGCTGCACCGAGACGAGCCTGGAGCCAACAGCAGAGAGAGGGAGGGAGGGCTGGAAGTGTGTGTGCAGGTCCAGTGATCCATTGTGTCTGACCTCTGAGTCAGAGCAGCCCAGGGGTCAGCGGGGGGAGGGGGCTAATTGATCGACCTGTCAGAACCAATGAGGAGGGCCATGTTAATGGGACTTTTATAAGCCCTGCGGGACACACCACCTGACACTCAGGGCTGCATGAGTATGTGCAAAGCAGAGTGCACGCCCCGTGTGCACGTGTGCGAGTGTAGTCCCAGAGCCCAGGTAGCCTTATTAAAAGGAGCCAAGTGGAGACTCTGGCTGCTCTTTGACAAATGGCCTCTCAACACCAAGGCCACCTTTGCAAACTTTGGGGACGAGGAAGGCGAAGTCGCAGGGGTGCAGAGACCTTGTCGGTGTGTGTATACGTAAGCGGCAGAGAGTGTGTGAGCTCCACCCCGGCACTAATAACCTGTGCCTGGTGACTGATGGAGTGTGGAATGGATTAATCTCGCTGCAGTCATGCTGCCAAACGCAGAGGCGCTAAGGGTTAGCCACCAGACTTAGCCCACTTAGGAAAGGCTACAACCGTGGGGACGGGTTGGTTCACACACTCACACAAACACTAAGACCCGCACCGCCTCCCTGGGGCTGGTCCCCACGCTGAGATGCAGCCAGCTGCAGTTTGACCTGCAGCCTGCTAATATAAAACAACCACAGCAGACACTTCACAGCAAACACAGCTGCTCTCAACAACCTCCCCGCACCTCACTGTGCACAGGTCTGAGAGTGTGAAAAACCACAGGAGAGAGGGGGGAAAAAAAGAAAAGGGAAGAGGGCGAGTGCCCTACATTGTAGCAGGAAATCAAATGCGAGTGGAGGGGTTCAGAGTGTATCCTCTTCTATCATTACATCTAAGAGACTTCTTCCTTAACCTCCACCCTGCAACACAGAAACACACAACCTCACAGCGGCTGGAGACGGAGTGGATTAGCACACATGAAGGAGCTCTGGATGAGAGTTACTGAATGCAAAAGCAACGTTTCTGTAGAAGAATCTCCGTTTAGCTGAGATGGGGACTCAAGTCACTGTGACTTGGACTCGAGTCGACTTGAGTCGCTGTTTTGATGACTTGTGACTTGACAAAAAATAAAAGACTCGACTCGGACTTGGAAGCTAAAGACTCGGCACTTGACTTGACTTGAGACACGATGACTTGAATGACTTGAGTGTTATTCAGTTCATGTTTTCAGTTTGAATATAAAATTAATAAATTTATTAAAAAAAAAATATATTGATTACCCGGTAGGAGCGCAGGGAGAGAATGGCGTCATGATTGGATCACTACCCTGTCAATCAGTCATGCCCTCCCTACATACCTTACGTGTTTATAGGAGAGAATAAACTCATATCGGATCATTGTCTTCGGCTTTCGTAATCACCATTTTGATGGCAAAAGACGAACAGCACAGTGCAAGACATGCGGCGTCAACATCTCAGACAGCCAGACGACAACTTCCAACTTTGTTCATCATTTAAAGATCCATTCTGACCAGTAAGTGCTTGTCAAATTAGCTAAAATTATACTGTTAGCCTAGTCGGTAGTTAGCTAACATTAGCTTGATATGATACGGGGTGGACAGGTTGGACACATTGGCCAATGATGTTTACTGACAGTTACTTATATCTTTGTGTTTTCACTTTATTAAGATCAGATTCTGCAGGTAAAATTGCAATAATAAGGTGACTTGACTTTGACTTGACCTATTACAAGACTTGACTTGCCCAAGAAAAAATGACTTGGGACTTACAAGCTAAGACTTGAGACTTGCACATGTGTGACTTGGTCCCATCTCTACCGTTTAGTGACTACACGTCTCCACCAAGCCGAGCAGATGAGTTGAAGCCGTTAATATGCTGAGACCTTGATCTAAACATCTAAACATCTTGAGTCACTGTCTCTAGAAACTAAAGACCGAGTCGGGAACCTCGGCGTGCTGATAGACTCAGACCTGACCTTCAACAATCATATCAAATCAGTCCCCAAATCAGCCTTTTATCAACTTAAGAACATATCCAGAATGAAGGGTTTCACGTCCCAAACAGATCAGGAGAAGCTGATTCATGCTTTCATCTCCAACAGACCTGACTACTGTAACGGTCTTCTGACTGGACTCCCCCAAAAGAGTCTCAAACAGCTGCAGCTCATTCAGAACGCTGCAGCCCGAGTTTTAACCAAAACACAGAGATCACATCACATCACCCCAGTTCTCAGGTCTTTACGTCGGCTCCCGGTCAGATACAGAATAGATTTTAAAGTTCTGCTGCTCGTCTACAAATCACAGAACGGTTTAGGTCCAGAACACATGAATGACATGCTGGTAGAGTATAAACCCAGCAGAGCTCTGAGATCTGCTGACTCAGGTCAGATAGTGGAGCCCAGAGTTCAAACTGGACCCGGTGAAGCAGCTTTTAGCCGTTATGCTGCACACAACTGGAACAAACTACCAGCAGAACTGAAATCAGCCCCAACTGTAAGCACTTTTAAATCCAGGTTAAAAACATTTCTCTTTCCGTGTGCTTATGGTTGAGTTTATATCTTTCTTTTTCCCCTCTTCTTTGATTGCTTTTAATTGTGTTTTTAATTTTTATTCTATTTTTTTTTCTCTCTTTAAATTGCTGCTTTATGCTGTTCTTTTAAATGCCTTGTCTTTATGTAAAGCACATGGAGTTGCCTGTAGTATGAAATGCGCTATATAAATAAAGATGCCTTGCCTTAAATAGGAGCAAAAAAAAAAAGGTACCTGATGAACAAAGAATTTCCAAACTCATTTGAGCGCAACCATTCAGCCAGAGGGAGTATTATGAAAATTAAGAAGAGGTCCATTTATTCACCTAACAAAACACACACACACACAAAAATACTTTGAACTAATTAGGACTGACACTTCGGAGCGGTGGTGGATGGGATACAACGATGCTCTGAACACCCGCTGCAGAGCTTTCCTGTTTTGTCATTTTTCCAGTCGGGACACTCTCTGCTGGGTCAGCAGTTCAGTCTCCTTAAATGAGTAAATTAACAGGAGCTTTACCCCACTTCTAACAGCCCCTCCGCTGGCTTCCCATAAACAACAGAATTAATAGTTTCTTTTTAGTGCATTTCAGAACTCGTCAACCTTTACTTCACCGGCAGACCTCTCAGATCCTTCAAACAACGGCTTTCAACCATTGCTCGATCGAGGCTGATGTTTCTTTAGATTTTAGTCTTTAATGTCAGAACTCAAAAGTCTTAAATCAGCCTTCTCTTTTCAATTAAAAGTTCCCTCGTCTACCCGAAGCATTTAAGACGTACTCGTTCAACTTGGCTTTTAATTGCACTCAATGTCCTTCGTATTTCAAGTATTTTGTCATTTCTTTAATCCCTTTGAAAACTTGTTTTTAATGGCCCTTCATCTATCTTAGCTCCTTCTGTTTCCAGCTTTCAGGATTGCTTTTGTGTGCCGCTGTTACCGTTTGTTTTCCTCCCGTTCTGCACAGCTCTTTGGTCAAACCCTTTGACTATTTGAATGTACTTCATAAATAAAACTGACTTGTTTTTTTTCTTTCTTTTTGGAAGTAAAGTTGCTTCCAATTTTTTTTTTTGTAAGCAAAACTCAGATGTGTGATGATCAAAACATGTTTTCTGTGACACTGAATATCTGGGAGCTTTTCCACTTCTGAAAACTGGTAAAATGTACACAATCTTAACCATCTCACATATCTAGTGTTTTAAATTTATGGGTAAGGCTGGGTGATATGGGGAAAAGTCATATCACAATATTGTTTTCTTTTTTTATATCAGTCGATATACATATATATATATATACATATATATATATATATATATATATATATATGTAGGGCTGGGCAACGATTAAAATCTTTAATCTAATTAATCACATGATTTCCCCGATTAATCGCATTTGTATGCAAAATCCTAAAATGAATCCAAAAGTAGTGTATAGCTTTTAGCATTTAGTTTTATTTTAAATGTGCTGCCATATGAATGAAAGTGCCATAACATTTGTTGTGCAAACACACTTTTAACATCAGCATCTTTCTGTAGTTTTTATGTAGAAGCCTCGCTCCACTGTCTGTTTCCTTGAATGACTTGCTGCTATCAGTTGTGTGTTTTGCCTTTAAGTGATATTTTAGACTGGAACTACTACGCTGAGAAGACAATTCAACTTGGCAGTGTTTACAGATGACTTTGGTTCTGTCGACTCCGCCGTCTGGAAGAACTTTAAAATGAAAATGGCCGAGTAAAAGTTGGCAAAACCTGCGTTAATGCGCGATAAAATATTTATTGGCGTTAAATAATAACGAGTTAACTTGCCCAGCTCTAGTATATATATATATAAATAATCTGGTCCATAACTTTTAGCATCCACTTGAACCCCTTATTTTCCACTGTGCTTATTGGCATCATGTCTTTTGGAACACAATAAGCTGCATTTGTAATAAAACGGTGTCTCTTAGACCACTCGTTTTCTTTCTTTATACGGCTGCAGCAGCACAAACAAACACTCTATTCCAGCCACGTAACCCAGCCCCATCTATGGATTATACCATTATTCTTCTAAAAGATCCAGCTTTCTCCTACAAAAAGAAGGGACATTAATTATGTCCCTTAAGTCATTTTCTTGAGATTTACCAGCCAGTCACATAGTTGCTGTTTAAACTAAACCTTTAACACTTTCACAGATGTAATCAGATTTATTTTCACTGTAAACTTACCAGAGTGTTAATTCTTATCAATCAGTTGTTTCATCTATAAATTGTCAAAACATATCCATCATGGTTGATGTCGAGTTTTCTAACATTTTAAAGAAAAATGGAGAAAAATATCAATCTTAAGAAAGCGTGCACTGCTGCTGATCATCTATGTCCACCAGACACCAGACTAGTTGTTTTGGGATTGGACCAGTGGAGCTGTGAGTGGTCGCTGATCACTGGCAGGATATGTTAGGCGATGGCAAAAACTCACTCTTCTTTTGTCCCTGCTCTCAGTCGACGTTAGCTGGGCTCCCCGTGAGATTTCCTCCCTGCTTTTCCTAACAGAAAACGCTGTGACCACTGCCTACTGCAGGTAAGATGCTAACCATTCATGGGGATGTCACATAAAAACACCTGAGCTATCCCCTACAGGAGCAACTATTCAACTCTTTAGTTTTTGTTACACGTGGTTATCATATCATGCATGACACCAGTCGATAAAAGCCCCCTCTGAAGTGCTGTGTTGTTAGTTTAGATGTTGATGTGAACTGATCAATGCCTGAGTGAGGAGCTGTTGGAGCTGTTGTGCCCAGGTTTAAAGCTGAATGTGGCCGTGTAACGTGAGGTAGGGAGGTGCAGCGATGCGTTACGGGAACACTGAATCTTTGAAATATGGATCTGCTCGGCAGCAACGCAGGCCCGGAGAAACTGTAGACCAGATGACTAAAGAAAGGAAGAATCTGGGTCCTATTCAGAGAGGCTGTATAGGGGCTGGGGGCAGGGGCAAAGACCCATTCAACCTGCACCGAGACACAGGGACAAGGTCCCATTACCCTCCTCCAGCCTCGACCTCTGTGAACTTGATCCTGAAGAACAATGTAGGAAGGAGGAGGGGGGGTGGGGAAGAAAGAAGTGAAGGGAGGCAGGGGGAGGATAATATCTCTGGGAAATAAGTGAGTTTTCCTCCGTGACAATAACGGACAGGCAAGGTTTCATTTGAACTGAGGCTGCAGATTTCAAATGGGACGATCTGAAAATGGAAAGAGCGTGCACTCGTCTTTTAGGCCGCTCCAAAGCTGTGGCCTCAGACTGCTTTTCATCCTCGGCAACAAGGACGGCATCTTCAGGTCCGCAAGTTAATTGAAAACGTCTCAAAATTGGAACATCTCAAACTTTCATTGATGACACAATACTGAGAGCAGATAATGCGTGAAAGGAAATGATCAAAAAAAAAAGGACCATTGTGTGCCACGGCCTCCGTCAGTCATTGTGATGTTTCGGGCGCAGAGCTGAAGGTCTGCCTCTTGTTCGACACAAACAGGATTTTAACAGAGAAAAGAAAGAAGGAAAATAACTGAGATGCTTTAACCTGAATTAACACAGACGTGTGAAATTAAAAGAATTCAGACCTCAAATCCCCATTCTTCTTCTTTTAAAGTGAAGTGAAAAACTGCCATAAAATCACATTCAGAATCATCATGTCAAGCATTTTCTTGAAGAAGACGCTTTGCAACCTTGGCTTTCCAGCTTTTAACTTCACTTACACATCCTGCCAAAAGTGAGATTCTGGTGCTCGACAGCGAGTCATTTCTGCACTTCTACTCTACTTTGGTTTAAACTTTTGTCTAATATGTGACAAAGAATTTTAGAAATCAGCGGACCTGGACCTAGCAGTGACACATGAAAGCTCTGAGTGGGCAAGAACTTCCAGCATCCATACATAACTCATCTCAGAACAAGGTTAAGAATGGGGCTGTGCGATATGGGAAAAAGTCATATCACAATATTTTTTTAATATCAGTCGATATCGATATATATCGGGTCCATAACTGTTAGCATCCACTCGGACCCCTTATTTTCCACTGTGCTTATTGGTATCAAGTCTTTTGCAACACAATAAGCTGCATCTGTAATATCACGATGTCTCTCAGATGTTTTGTCACATGGCGCTGGATAAATCAGACTCTGTGGACTTCTGTTGCTGCTGCACAGGCCTTGTTATCGGGGAAAGATTAGCACTTGTTCAGGGCTGTGTTGGTAAAAGTTTGCATCCTCCGCGCTCAAACAGGTGGCGCTGCTTCAGGTGATGACAAAGATTAGCGGTATTCCCGGTCTGCGTCTTATTTCTGACCTGGGCCTCTACGCTAAAAACCTACTTATTTAGGATTGCTTTTAATACCCAGTAGGCTGCAGCAGCACAAACAAACACGCCACGGCTAGCTGCTAGCATGGCTCTATTGCAGCCACGTGATTGGTTCAGCGCGGCACAACTCTCGTTGTCATCGGCTGTTCGTGTTGTCTGTCAAAAAAATGGACAAATGTAATCTATGGAAAAGTATATCGACCATGTTTCATATCTCCATCTCTGAGGGATAACCTTTCCTCGATAGCCATCGTTTTATCGCCCAGCCCTAGTTAAGACCTTCCAGGAGAATCTCATGAGGACATCAGAGTGAAAGAAAATCCAGGTCCAAGGGAAGGGCTGTAGTGATACACTAATCTCACGATAGGATACAGTACGATATTCAGCCAACGATACGATTAAATAATTTTCTGGGGGAAAAAAGGGACAGTGTGATTTCGCTGATTGGACTGGTGTTCCGACCTTTGAACCGGAAGGACAACACAGCCAGTCAAACAGAAACAAACGAACACGTCACAAACGTGAGAGCTGTGCACTTTATACAACATTTTTATGAACTAATTTATCACTGTTTTGTATAATGTGACCCCCTGGCATTGTATTGTATTACCTTAATGTTCTCTGTTTTTACTAATTGTAACGTCTGACTTTTCAATAAAGTTTGCTTTAAAAAAATGAAAAATAAAAAAAAAAAGTTACTCGCGGCTGAAAAATCGAGACTTTACCGGGAAATGAAATATTGACATATATCACAGTATCGATAAAATTGCTCAGCCCTATCCAAGGGTTAATACTGAGCAAGAAACCCGCCTTTTCAGACAGTTGTTTAGTTTTAAAAGTTAAATAAATATGTTTCCAACAGACCATTTAAATCTGCAGATGAAATTCTAGCTTTAAATGAATAAAACGTTTAAAAAAAACAATATTGATGTTGTTGATGCTCATATCTTTAACTGGAGTAAAATAAACTGATTACAAGCATGGATCTGGGTTATGGTGTAAGTACGCGCTCTGATACACGTCTGATGGATATAATCCTGAGGCTTACGAGACAGAACGACACAGTTTCTCCTCTCAGAAAGCCCAGGGCGGACCCTGCCTTGTTAAGACATGACAGGCCAACCCGTCTTTGCTGCTGAAGTCAAAGGCCACATGGGGGGGGGCATGTAGGGATGTTAAGGGCAACAGGAAGGGGCACATGGGGTCAAGTCAGAGCAGATACATGGCACTCTGTCTGCAGCCTTTGTCTCAACCTTACAACGAGTGGATGTTACCCAGGGCACAGAGACGCAGAGGCAACAATAAGCACAGGAAAGCACACAAACTAGCATTGTTGGTCTCATGGGTTTGTATACAAAGAGCCGGAACAGTGACAGAACAAAACACACGAGGCTGACCAGGGAAATCTGTCCCACAGACCACAAACGCTACGCAGATGCACCCGTAAAATAAATAAAAGAAAATATTGAGTCGGTGTAACTGCAGTTCTTTTAGGGGAGTAAAGATGTCCGTAAAACGTCCGGATTGACAGGCTGACGTTAACTTCCATGTAAAACTACCGATCAATGAGCTGATCAGTTGTGAGCCATCACCATCAGTCAGCCCAACCCCCCACAGATGATCATTTCTTTAACCCTCATCCCTGATAGGGGACATTTTTGTCCACTTGGGGTGTACTTTCTCCTCTAATTTCCCACTGTAGATAGTGATACTCATATTTGGTCCAGTTGTGCATTTTTGACTATTTTTTTGCATTTCCAAACACACATCATATACAATGCAATTTTTCATTGTGTAGAAAAAAACTCCTTAATTTCTGAAAAGGGACATTTTTCAGAAACATCATATTAAACATTATTTTATGATGTTTTTAGGTCATTTTAAAAGGGGACAAAAATGTCCCTTTTCAGAAATTAAGGAGTTTTTTTCCTACACAATGAAAAATTGCATTGTATGAGTTTTTTTTATTTATTATTATTATTTTTTTTAAATCAGACATAGCAAAAAAATTAAAAATCCCTAAAAATCAATGTTGTTGCTGATCATTGACATCTCAGACCATAATTATCCCCGCTCAACAATTCCACTTTGCATTCCATATATTGAAAATATAGCAGTTTTTGTGGTAGTTATGATCAGAACTGAAGTAGAATAAAAGAGCTATGAAAAGAAAAGCGGAAAAAAATATTAACATATGATGTTTTTAAGTTGTTTTAAAAGGGGACAAAAATGTCTCCTTTCAGAAAATAAGTTGTTTTAAATCAGGTATGAGGGTTAAGGAGATTAGTCAATCAATCAAATGACCTGAAAAGAGGCAAAAATGGTAAAGCAGAGATTCATCAATACAGACAAATGTCACATATTGATTTGATAAGAAAGGTCATGCTTAATAAGCCACTAAAATGATCATCTTATGTGTCAAAGGTTGAGGACCTATTTCTTAAATTAGACAATTAAATAGCCTGATTTATTTTTTTTCCTTGATAGTAGCTTCAACTTTAAGTAAGAAAACACATCTGAAAAAGTCAAAACTTCTAGTTAAAGATGACCTGGCTGCTTTGAATACGATTGATCTTTTCAGGGGAGGTTCCATTGATCCATTGGACATGATTACATCAGTAGAGTAAGGCAAAGGGATCAAAGCTGCACCAGTCAGCACATAAAGACCTGGGCTGTGTTCGAAACCGCATACTTCTCCTACTACTCATACTAACTTTTTGAGTTAGTAAGCGAGTTTGAGTAAGCAAGAAGTTCCTGGATGCATACTAGATTCTCCGAAATGTTGGGCATGCATCATGAGGTTACTACTCATACTCAAACTACCCAAGATGCAACGTAACGTGACGTCGCCGATCGTCATTTCCTGTCAAAACGGCAGTTTCAAGCTAGCTACAACGAGGGTAGGTTCACTTCCTGTTTTCAAAACAAAAGCACACAATAACCAGAAGTGCGTTGCTCACTGCGGCTAGCTTTAGTAGCGCCGAATTCGTGGGAACAAAATTGTAAATAGCCGGTATTTTGTCAGATTTTCAACACGTCGGGGATCTAAACGACTACTTTCTCACCTGAAAATGTTTCAAATGTTGCTAAAGTTTACAGAGTTTAGCGCTTAAGTGAAATCAGCTTCAGGCCGGCTGATTTCGGCTCGGGCAGGAGCGAAATGCATTGTGGGTAAACGCTCTGCATACCGTCTGATCAATCACTATGCCGTATGCAGAATGGAAGTATGTAGTATGCGGTTTCGAACACAGCCCTGGTATGATTTTTGTACTAACAGTTGAGGCCGGTTTTACCCTGAAAACCACGTTTCCTTTGTTTAACACACTGTGGAGTCTTTCTGCAGTCAGGAAGCAGGTCTGCAGGTGTGGGGGATGGACAGAGTTTTGAGTCTGATTAGGAGCGATGTAGGTTTAATCAAACGATCGAGCTCAGCATGGGAGCACAGGGGATACTAGAAGAGCCCAGAGCGAGCCAGATGTCTACAACACGAGGAGGGGTACATGACATGAGGACGCTGCTCCAGGCTATAAAATGCAATCACAAAGTCCTGGAAGGAAGCCCAAGATGGCTGAGCAACCAGTCTGAGAATAAAGGCGATCAGTCAGCAGACAGTCCCCTGTTCTCCCCCTGAACCTGACCTGAGGCTACCTGCTCATTCAGCCGAGAGGATGCTAAAAACTGCAGGCTGCTCCATGAGCTGGCAGGCAACTGTGTCCATCATTATCGGTATATGTGGTGCTGGTTATAAAGGGGGGGGGCGTATATATCTCTGTAACATCTAAATCTACCCATCTGTTTGTTTTTTTTCTTTGTTGTGTTTGTCCTGGTGTGGATGTGTGTGTCTGTACACTTGGCCCAGCAGGAGTCCATCTTGTTTTCTGTCCCATGCTGTGTCTCATGCTACGAGGGGATAAATATTTGAAAAGCCCGTGTCCGCAGCTGCTGTGGCCAGAGGTGTTAAAGCTGATGCATCAGGCGCAACTTTTACGATAGAGACTTGTGTGTGTTTTTTCTTTCTTTGTGTCCAAACATGCATCTCAGCTGAAAGTGTACCGTACTGTCTGAGCCATTATTCTCTGCAGAGCTGGGTGTGAAAGGTCACAGACTTAAGTGCCGGTGCAGCTGAAAATCAACAGATATAAAAAGCTCACATCAATAAGTTAGACCGGCCATGACAACAAGTCTGGACACGACTCTGCTGATGCTAAGTGCCGCAAGCTTTTGGAGGTGCAAGCTCCATTGAGTTTTCTTGCAACTTTTAGAGGAAACCAACATTAATGATTTAGGAAGGAGTGAAATGAGGAGAAGGCTCAGTCGGGCTGCTCAAGGTGTTACTTTGTTTGGCACTTCGTCCCCTCTAAAAGCAGCTCACACTTGAGGTTTGGTCCTCTGTGCAGATGACGGTGAACCAAATGTGTTCTGCTGTCTGAGTTCTAGTGTTCTTCTGTGTTTTATGGACCCAGGGCTGTTTATAAGGGTTTTTAGTGTCTTGGTTCAAGTCATATCGTAGTGCTACAGTTTTTAGAAGGTTTCCTGTTCCAGCATCCAGACCGAGTGCACAAAGACAGAGAGCCAGAAATAATAAACAGAATTTAACTATAAACTTGTTTCTCCATATTTATGTTATTCAGAAACAGACCTCTACCCTGTGAAATGCCTCTGGGATTTACTGGAGCGCAAACTCTGAGCCAGACTCAACCAACCAACCTCATTTCTGGTTGTCACATGTGGGAGTGAATGGGAACAAATTCCTGCACACAGGCTTAGAAATCCGCAGAGCTTCTTCTTTGTTACAGTGTGCCCCGTTCACAAAGTAATGGCCGTGGTTGTGGACGGAGACCTCGATAAGTTTTATATGGAGCTGATGTCCAACAGACCATTTTAGGTGCTTTCAAAACCCAGAAATGTTCCCATAAAGACCTTTTTTGTGTTTTTTATCGACTCTGGCTCGGCACACGCTTACTCTCACAGTGGATGAGGCCATTCGGACAAACGTCTTTCTTTATGGCCAATCCTGATCAATCTTAGCATCCTTATTAAAACCACATGGACAGATTGTTTGATGCGTTACGCATCAGGAGCATAAAAAAAAGAGCAGAACTGAATCTGATTCCCAGATTGATTGATCGTTATTGTTTTTGGAAGGCTTTCCTCCCACAGTCTCGCGCACCCTTGAGCTTCTCCCACCTTGTGCTGTGTGTGGCCCATGAGGGAGATGTTGCATTTTCTGGAGTGAACCATCAATCACAGCAGCCACGACGGCTCCATAAACAGAGGGGCAGCCCTACCTACTGGTTTCTGCTCGGCAGTGATAGCATTCACACCGTCCTCCGGCACTTCCTTTTCCTTCCTGCTGACCTCTGCACCGTTTCGGTGGCCAGGCCAGGGCTCTGCTTATCTCCACTCGCTGCATTTAGACGTGCGACGGTGGTGGTTGGAGCTCACAGGTGTCAGCAGGGGCGCAGTGTCGTAAATATAAAAGCCAGCAAACTGTGACCTTCGTTGGGTGGTCGGTGTCAGGTTAACAAAGAAAGGAAATACATATTTAGGACAAGTGTTTAACCCTCACACCTGATTTAACTTAAATTTCTGAAAGGGGACATTTTTGTCCCCTTTTAAAACAACCTAAAAACATCATATGTTAATATTTTTTTCCGCTTCTCCCCCCCCCGCGGATCTTTTATTCCACTTCAGTTCTGATCATAACTACCAACTTTTCAATTACTTTAAAAAATGTAACCCTTTAAATACTGGTTTATATGATGTAAACGCCAATTTCTGTAGAAAAAAACATAACACAAAAACTGCTGTATTTTCAATAAAAAAATAATTGAAAGCTTGGTAGTTATGATCATAACTGAAGTGGAGAAAAAGATTTATGAAAAAAAAAGTGAAAAAAATATTAATATATGATGTTATACACAATGAAAAATTGCATTGTATATGATGTGTGTTTGAAAAAATGCAAAACTGGACCACATATGACGAGTACCACTATTTCCAGTGTGAAATTAGAGAAGAAAGTACACCCCAAGTGGACAAAAATGTCCCCTATCAGGTGGGTTAAACCAAAGTTTCAAAGATCGCCCGCCGGTCGCCTCACAATCCTTTCACCGCATCGTGTGCAAACCGATGACCCGACCAAACAGTGTGGGACGACCGGTGCAATTCATTTGCATTTGCTCACCTGTTAAATTGCGAGCCTCGCACGACCCATTCATTACCGCTTCCTCACCTGGCCCCCCCACCTCTGAGCCGTTCATTATCAAGGTGACGAACCTGTGCAGCCATTAGCTGCAGCGTCGTTCATATCCTGTTAGTTGGTGCAGACGCAGCGTTAATGGGTGATGTTCCATTAATTCTGAGGGTACAAACAGACACGACCCTGTTTTAAAAAAATAAAATAAATAAATAAATGCCATGAACCCGTGCGCTGCCGTCACATGACTCCCGCGCGGTTAACAGGGCTCGTAGGGCTAACAGTGTGTTTACACGGAGCTGGTATTAATAATAGAGCCACTTAGCATTCAGAGGCACTGGTCTCAGCCTCGCTGTTTGTTTCACAGGTCATTAAATTTATGCCGCAGCCCTAATGTTCATTACAGCAGCAAGCTGGCCAGGGGTCTGTAACACTTGCTCACTGTCTTTAATCCCCCACTGTATTCCTAACACCGGCTTTCTTTTCATCCTGCGCCCATTCTCCCGCTCTCACATCACAGGCCATTTGCTTGACAACAATCCTTTCCTGGTTTAATTAAAAGAACCGTGCCAGCATTTCCATTTTTTTTTTTTTTTTTTTTTTTGTCAGGCAACATCTTTCAGCCACTGTTAACATATAAAAATAATCATTTCAACCAGATGCCTGGGCAATCATAGCAGTGTGGAGGACATATTTGTGTTTTAGACAGAAGTCATTCGCAATATGTGCAAATTCTTGGTCTGTTTTGCCAGTTTAAAAAAAAATTATCACCTTTGCAGACAACACTAGGTAATTAGCTAGCAAGCTAACAGAGCCACAGATAAAATGCCACACAGAAAGGTAAGTGCATGGCAGAGTCATTTTAGAGTTTAGAAGGATTTGATAGAAAATGAGTTGGAGCAAAGAGGGAAACATGATGAAATCAGCCTGAAACTGCTGGGAAAGTTTTCCGTTTCTTCATCTACCCTCAAACATTTCCTTCTGTTTTTGACCCCTAAGGTCTAGTTCAAGAAGATCAAAACAATACGGACTCATGTTGCAGCCACAGAGAGCAGCGTTGTCCCATGGGCTCCTGACAGCCTATCCCTCCCTTCCTCACAGGAAAAACCTTTTTGGGTCAGAAACTAACAGTCAAATATCCTTCAGACAGCTCAGACACAGCATTTAGATTTCTAAATTAACATAACAAGGATGACACCGATCACACTCTGAATTATTCAGGATCATAAGGAGCAGCGTAACATTGTTTTATGAGGTCTGCTTATCCGTCATCTTTACTGAACAGATAACCAAAGACTACCTGCCACAAAACGGATAAAAGATTCATGCTAATCGTTTAGCTCTATTCGATTTCCTTTTATAAAAAGGTCTGTGCCAGCAGACTCAGTGTTAAGAAAGTATTCAATTCAATCTCGATGTCTTGTATGCATCTTTAATAACTAGAAGCAGTCTGAATTCACTCAAATATAAAAAGATATTTTTTGTCGCCTTTATCTTAGCAACCCACCTGAATACTGTACATACTGTAGGTTATATACAGTCAGCCGCCTCTTACAGTCAAAGAACAGTCATATAATGGCTATTCGAGTAGCTTTAATTTGGCTGTAGAGTGCAGGTAGAGCTGTTTCTGTAGGGATTGGTTTGGGAAACCGAGGGTTCTCTACAAGCAAATATGTCCGTAGACCGTCATCTCTGAAAGCTGCAACAGATTTGGGGATTTTCTTCCTTCTCTCACAGTTTGCAGCACAAAGCTGAAAGCACCTTGTTAATTCTTGACGGATTATAGCTGGGCTGGCTGTGCTCCTTGAAGTTACAGATGTTTGGTCAAGATGAAAACAGCTAAATTGGTTCCTCATAAAGCCAAATTACCACAATTTTACACATTGTGTGCACTTTATCTAGTTTATACCTTCCGTTAATTAATAAAATCCAAAGTGAGCCCAGGTATTCGCTACTAAGCCTCGTCTCCCAAAACATCACAATAAAGTTAGCAAAATTTGGAAAATACGTATTTCTTCTTCTTCGGTCTCTTACAGCAGCTGAACCTAACATTGAACTGTTCCGCTGGGGTCAGAAAATCTTCAATTATTGGTCGTGTACTGTTATTTGCTTCAAAGTTGCAATAATGTTCCATTTATTGAGCTTTTATTGAAGCCCACACAAATGACAGTACACAATCAATCACTACACCCACACACTACATCAACGCAGTCCACATCGAGCTGCTTCTTTAGTCTTTGATAAACTGCCTCTGTTCCTCATTTGAAGTTATATCAAACCAGAGCGGCTCAGCCGCACATCGCTGTGTGTTTAAATACATCAAGCCGGCATCATAAAATCAGTTGAGTGACGACACTGGACGCCATTGTGACGTGCTTCGTGATACCGGCTTCATGAATGCATGCACACAAAATGTGGATTTCATTCACTTCTGTTACTACTTCCCTTGTTACCTCCTGCATCAGTCCCAGCTTTGGAAATGAGACATTTCTTCACCTCCAGTCTCTATGGACAACTAAGCCTAAAAATGATAACATCCACCAAAGATAAAGAGTAGGGCTGGGCGAGTTAACTCGTTATTATCGCGTTAAACCATTAATTATTTTACGCCGACAAATATTTTATCGCGCATTAGCGCAGGTTTTATTATTTATTTTATTATTGTAAAAGTCTGTTGCTGTCAGCTGTGGAACTAGAAAAAAAGAAAGTAATCGGCGGATCCACCAAACATGGAGAAGGGTACGGAACTTTTACTCGGCCATTTTCATTTTAAAGTTCTTCCAGACGGCGGAGTCGAAAGAACCAAAGTCATCTGTAAACACTGCCAAGTTGAATTGTCTTCTCAGCGTAGTAGTTCCAGTCTAAAATATCACTTAAAAGGCAAAACACACAACTGATAGCAGCAAGTCATTCAAGGAAACAGACAGTGGAGCGAGGCTTCTACATAAAAACTACAGAAAGATGCTGATGTTAAAAGTGTGTTTGCACAACAAATGTTATGGCACTTTCATTCATATGGCAGCACATTTAAAATAAAACTAAATGCTAAAAGCTATATACTACTTTTGAATACATTTTTGGATTTTGCGTACAAATGCGATTAATCGTGATTATTCAGGGAAATCATGTGATTAATTAGATTAAACATTTTAATCGTTGCCCAGCCCTAGTAAAGAGTGAAGAATGTTGGTTATCATGCTCTTGTGCATGATCTGAACACTGATTAAACCCACTTTTAACGACCTTTAACCACAAAGCAGCTATGGACATTAAAGAACAACAGCTCCACGAAGAGCTCAATTCCCTCTGAACACCTCACAGTGCAGATGTGCCAAATAGGACAATCGCCTTCACAGAGGCCAATGTCCTATTTTCAGTTTTAAAGAGAGCCACGAATGCTTAAAACAGACTAGCAAACAGCACCGATCGCATGTCCCCGCCACAACTCCTGCCTGGGAGGACAAATAAATAGCTTTTAGTTCCATATTTTACACTCGAGTCTGTAAATCACACACCTGGCAATATATTCTCTATACATTCTCAATAACCCCAGTTTGCCCTAATCCCTCTTTCTTCCAGTAAAATCTCCAAAGATAATGCTAAACAAGAATGAAGCAATAATATAGTAATTCTAATTAAATACATGATTTTATGTTTTATTTCTGAGCATCTTTTGGTTTCGCTGACAGAAGTCGAATCACATCAGAACTGGAATTTGAGTTTTGATGGAGTTTAAATGATCCACAACCCTTCTCCCGGGGGTTCTGTCTTTGGGAAGAGGATGATCTCACCCTCTATGTGTGTGAGTGTGTGTGTGTGTGTGTGTGTGTGTGTGTGTGTGTGTGTGTGTGTGTGTTTGTTTGTCAGTCATTACATGCATCTGTCGTCCCTTCTGCCCGGTCCGGTCCGAGTCTGAGCATTTGCAGTCGAGGATCAGAAGCTCTGCGGAGCGTCAACTCGTGTGGCTTTCTAATTAAACCAGACACTGTTACTGAAACCTGCCAGTCTCGGGGTCAAAGGTCACCACGCAACCACAGAGACGAGCAGGTACCCAGCCACTGTGGAGGGGCGGGACTCCTCCTCCTGCTCAGCCTGTCATCCTCCCCCACCAATCCCTCACTTTCCTTTTCTTTGGCTTTCACCCTTTCTTCAGTTCCCTTCATCGTGCTTATGCATCCCAAGTTTTGTCTCCGTATGAAGAAGAAAGAAATGAAAAAAAAAAAAGAGCCCGCCTCCAAGCATTTATTCCCTCAATGACACGGGAGAGAAAGAATCGAGGAGAAAAAAAAAGAGGAAGGAGGGAGGGGAGGAAGAGGAAAGGCTTTCAAACAATGACAGAACATCTATAGGAAACTTGCACTTCAGAGTCCTTTCAGCAGAAAGAAAGCGCAGGGACACCGCTCTGAAGGCCATCAGCTGAGGGCCGAGCATGTCACAAGAAATACAGGAAACATTGTAGAAAGAGATGTGAGTTCCCTGTGTGGAACACTCGTATGAATGATCCAATCTACGCGCCAGAACAAAGAAACACTGTTGACCTCTGCTTGCCTGTTCTTTAGGAGCCAAGCGGAACCAGACTTTGCTGTGTTTTCTGGAGATACAGAGCGGGCTCTGAGGATGCTGGGTGAGGCACGAGTGAGAACAGCAGCACTGAAGGAACACATTTATCATGCACCCCCACACTCCTCCTTTGATGGATTTGGTCAAGTACAAGTTAAGCTGTAAACAGGAGTCAGACGCCTCTTGTTTAGCGGTCTGAGTTGTAGCAGCACGGCGACCCTGGAGGTCAGACACTGCAGGCTGCAGAGGAGGCCAGTGTAATCACAGCAACTTTACCTGCTTTCTGACAACAAACTGCCGGATATCAGATGTCAACATCCACCTCCTCCTGATGGAAAAGCCCTGTGCTCGGGTGCTTGTTTTTATTTATTTTATTTCCCCGCATTTGGCCTGGAAGCTCACTCTTGGTGAATAAAGCTCAAAAGTAAACGTAAATGTCTGAAAAACATGGTTGTAATAATATGATCCCCCAACAAATCTCTCCACATATTTATTCAAGTCAAGAATTATCTGGCAGAATATAAAGAAATCAGGTTCTCTTTTCTGTTCTAAAACTCAGGAACAAGACGATTCATTGTAAGAAAGGCGCCGATATCTCTGTTCACACGGCAACCAAAATTAGCCTAAGATGAAACGCATCTCCTTTTAGCCTCCTGCTAAGTGTCTCACATCCACAGATGGATTCCATTTCTCACACTTGCAGAGAAAAATCAAGGGCTTCCAGATAAGAGACGGTGACCATCTTGGGTGAAAAGAGCCGGGTGAGTCATAGCTGCCACTTCTGTGCATTTAAGGCGAAACATGGACACGAAGAGCGACAATTTTCTAACTGGAACAAAAGATTAAAAGTTCCTGTCGTGTCGAGATTTCTTCAGACTTCTGTGGAACACTTTTACTGCACATTTAGTATAAATTAGTTTCCATAGTTTACACAGTTCTTTGTTCATCTTCTGATTCTCCATCAAAAACACACAGACCTCACAGCTGGAGGCTCTTTGTTCGATAACCGCCGTCCGACCACGGCGAACACGAGCCTGACGATCATGGCGACACTCACAGAGTCTATAAGAGGAGCAACAAAATGCCGGCCAGGGCACGAGTCTCTCCCCGACATCTCCCTTTATCCCTTTTATTCACGGAGCAATAAAGGTTTGCTTGGGTTGGGACACTTCAAAGGTGACTTAAAATAACTTTGATTTAACCGTATCCTTGGTTGCCCGCCAACAAACAATGACAATCAATACAATCCAAATCTGGATGTGGAGAGAAGTTTCTAAAAATCGATACCAACCTAAATGACTTGGATCTCATTTACAGGATCCACCACAAGTGTCAAACAAGTTGTCATCACGATTCCCACAATGACCTGATAGGAAATGGATTGGATCGAAAGAAAAAAACAACAAAAACCCTGTCGGGAGATCAGTTTTTCTCCTCCTGTGTGTTGCAGTATTTTGGACATGTGACAGGTGCTTCCCACTGAGTGACAATGTTCCACATTCTCATGAGGCCGCTTTAAGTCATCCATCTTGTGATGCTCCCAGGATTCATGCCAGGATACGAGCTATGTTTTTGCAGCCAGAGCACACGGGATTGGACCAATCAGCTTTCCTGGAACAGCTTTTAAAGGTAGGCTGTTATTGCTCGTCTTTAAAATGTCAGCTCAGATGCTGCTATAGCATCACCAGGTGCTTTTTACAGAAGCGTTTCCAACAATTCCCTGAATCACAGAACTTAATAACCAGACAGAACTGGTTATTAAGTTCCTGCCAAGTTCAAGTAAATCATGCGACAACCTGGACTGAACTTGATTTGGGATGAATTTATTTATTTAATTATTTTTTGGGGGCTTTTATGCCTTTAATAAAATAGAAAAATACTTTATTCATCCCCCAATGGGGGAAATTCAAATTAGTCAAGTGGCTCAAATTTATTTTTTAAATATTTAAAATGATTGTATATTAACAACAACAATAATACCAATTCTAATAAAAATACTACTACTAACTAATAAATTAATCAATCAATCAATCAATTTGAGAAGAACTCAGCAGTCACTGTTAAAAAGCCTCATGGCTGTGGGAACAAAGGACCTTCTGAACGGACAGGACAGTTGAAGAGAGACAGGAAGCAGGGGGCAGAGAGAGGGGGAATGACATGCAGCAAACAGCCGTCCGATGTGGGACTCGAACCAGCTGCAGTGAGGACTGTAGCCTCACTGCGCCACCGACCGCCCCGATTTGGGATGAATTTAAATGAAAAATGAGATGTTCCTGTCCAATAGAAAAATCCAACAGTATCTTTACTCGAGTGACAGCCTGAGTAAATGACTCGAACTGGATTCTTTCTTTTGCCTTGTGTTGTGGCCTGGATCCTCAGCAGCAATTTGGCTGAATTCGCCTTTTTCTGGGCCCCATCAGCGTTTGATGGAGCTGCCGGCCACCGGGTGGCAGACCTCTGTCTGCCCAGCCTGTGACGGATGTGCATGAGGCCACGGAGCAGAGCATTATTAAATGAAGACCCATCAGTCTCCTCCTGACATATTGGGGGCTCACCTTGTGCTGGGCCTGGGAAGTGGGAGTCAGACTAATAGTAAACGTTTCCTGTGTCTGCATTAACACGCCTTTATGAGGACGTAACAAAGGCAGAACATTTGAATTTTGATGTTTTTTTTTGTAGTGTAATCACCATTTGACGAACGTGTCTGTGAAAGCGTGTGTGTGTGCAGAGAGCAAAGACAGATCCATCACTAAACCCTCTCATCCACTTCCTCGACACACACTGAGAAACATTGTACGCACTCGCGCCACATGCATGACCAAACCTCCGGCTCCACGCCTCCTTCCACCCCCCACCTGCAGCTGCACAAGCTCCACACAGTCTGAAGCTCCCCGCATCTACAAACCTGACAAACACCTGCACCAGCACTTCAACAACAACACGTGCACGCAACACAGTGCACAAAACAGCAGGACCTTCCATCACGATCGGGTCCTGTTAACAGATGCTGGGCAATTCCTATTTTATGCACCATTACGCAAAGGTGTCACAGTTTAACCACAATGAATCATTTTCTCATTAATTCTGAAATAGAACCGTAATTAATGTCACAATGCTGCCAAATGAAACATTTCAAGTTTTTATTTAGTTTTAATGTATTTTTTTTACCAAGTTTTGTTGGTGACGTAAAATGAAACGCTGAGAACATTGTTTGTGGAAGTTTCCATGGTAACACGTTTGTGTCCGCAGGACTGAAAAGCATAAATTATTAGCTTTTTACTGTTTGGATACGCTTCATATCAGTTTCATTTGGGCCTGTGCCCGACAACATTCTTTATTTAAACATTTTTACGACAGGGACGATACGTAAAAACAATGTTGCTTTAAGAAAAACCCGAGCGTTGCAACAGGACTTCCAGCAGTGGCTATCAGACACACATGCACTAGCATAAGATAATAAAAATGGAAGGCGAATAAAAACATTCTGCAAAGACGGGGGAAATTTTAATAGCCGTGCAGACGGCATGGTGAGTTTTACTCATATATTATAACCCCTTAAAACAGCGGTCACCCACCGTTTTTGCGCCACAGACCAGTTTAATGTCAGACGGCCTTTAAGGTGTGCCGGATAAATACAACAAAGTAAAATGATAGGCTTGTTTTTTTTAATACAGGGTGCTTGGTCTCCAAGTGGCGAAGCAGTTTTGAAGGCTTCATTGGAGAGTCGGTCGCCGCATATTATGCAGAGCGGGCTTGGTGCGTGGGAATCACCTGTCACGATAAATCCATATTTTAAGTAGGTCTCCTGGTGTTGTCTGTTAAATGCAGCTTTCTTTTTCTTAGTGTCTCCTCACTGGGCCTTTTCCTCCTTTGCAGAGAAACTTTCCAAAGACGTCTGTTTTTTACTCATTTTGCTAGCTTGTGGGTTTAATATTAGCGGTAATGTATCACGTGACCGAGACAAGCATCTTGACACGTGTCAAGAGTGAGTCGGAAGCTGTGTTCAAAACCGCCTACTTCTCCTACTACTCCCACTACTCATACTAACTTTTTGAGTTAGTATGCAAGTTTGAGTAAGCGAGAAGTTCCCGGCTGCATACTAGATTCTCCGAAATGTTGGGTATGCATCATGAGGTTACTACTCATACTCAAACTACCCAAGATGCAACGTAACGTGACGTCGCCGATCGTCATTTCCTGTCAAAACGGCAGTTTCAAGCTAGCTACAACGAGGGTAGGTTCACTTCCTGTTTTCAAAACAAAAGCACCAATTGTATCGTAATGGCTTTCCCTATAGTAAAAGGCAACGGGTATTTTATTTTGTGAAAATAACCGGAAGTGTGTTGCTCACTACGGCTAGCTTTAGTAGCGCCGAATTCGTCAGAACAAAATTGTAAATAGCCGGTATTTTGTCAGGTTTTCAACACGTTGGGGATCTAAACGACTACTTTCTCGCCTGAAAATGTTTCAAATGTTGCTAAAGTTTACAGAGTTTAGAGCTTAAGGGAAATCAGCTTCAGGCCGGCTGATTTCGGCTCGGGCAGGAGCGAAATGCATTGTGGGTAAACGCTCTGCATACTGTCTAATCGATGAGTATTTAGTATGGAAGTATGCAGTTTGCAAGTATGTAGTGTGCGGTTTCGAACACAACCATAGACGGATGTAATGGAGAGAATTCGGTTATTTTTCAAAATAAAACATCGTTCAGACTCGGATAATAAATAAAACGGAAATAATGCAAGTCATTTATTCCTTCTGTGCGGCCCGGTACCAAACGACCCACGGACCGGTACCGGGATGGGGACCGCTTACCTTTTTATGCCATTTCACTTCATATGCAAGTAGGTTTGATAAGGTCAATCAACGCCAGAGCCAATAAAAATAAAAGAAAAGAAATCACAAATCACAAAATGGAAGCAGCTCACCTAGAAAGCCTCCTGATAACAACGGTCTGTTTGGTCATCACGTAGCAGCCAGTCGTACCTCATCTGTCACGAGTTCTCTCTTATGAGACCGACATGCACGTTAGCATTGATGTGCACGAGCCTATAGGACTCACGTTAGTGCCCACAGGCTCTAATGTACAACCATTTCTGGAGAGTGCCTGCACCATTCACTTTTTTAATGCTCATGTCTCCAAAAACAAATTGATCTGGATTTTATTTTCATACTAACAGGTCACAACAACATGTTTAAACATCTGCACCTCAGTCCCAGTAACACTGTGATTCTGAAGACAAAACACTTATATTTACACCATGTGACTTTGGAACAATTACTTTTGGTCATTTTACGGGAATTTTCCAGGAGCAGGAAGGGTTTAACAAACAGACTGATTCAGCTCTGTGACTACTTTCTGCTTCCAGCTCAGAGAAGCATCAACTTCCTTTCATTTTCTGGCCTTAAACAGGCCAGTCGTGCACAATCAAGGTGGAAACATCTTGTCCAGGTAAGTCTTAGGAGTCAGGAGTCCAACACACACACAAAATAATTAGGAACCGAACAAATCCCAGCAGTCTTCAGTCAATTTGATCCTTTTGTAGGTTACATTTTTCAGGTTAAATTAGATATGTAAAAACCCTCCTTTGCAGCCATCGCATGGTTTGGACAATCTCGTGACATTTCAGTAGTTCAGAAAGTTTCACAAAACGAACTTTATGCCGAGTAAAAGAAGGAGGGCAGAGCGACCATGAAGCCCTTGACTTGTTGGTGACGGACATTTGTCAGGACTCGTTGCCTCATCGGAGGTAAAGCTGCCATGTGTTCTCCCTCTGACAGAGAAACCGTGCGTGTTGTGTGTGTGTGTGTATGTGTGTGTGTGTGCGTGTGGTGGGCAGACAGCCAACACAAACTGACAGAGGCTGGCGCCAACGAAGAGGTGACTTAGGGGTGATTAAGCTAAAAGCAGCCGACACAAATGCCAGTTCTCAGCGGCGTTGACAAACGAAGCTTCTATTCTCTTTGCCGTGCGCTGTGGAGCGTTCCCGATACACCGAAGCAAAGTGGATCAAATAAATCACGATTGTTCGACTACATTTTCATTAATGCGACAACATAACCTGGATCAGATCAGGTGTATATTTAAATGATAAGAGGGGGAAGAAAGGGCAGAAATACCTGAAGAGAATCGGGTAAAGATAATACTTTCTGTGCTAAATAGAATATTATACTAAATATAAATAATTCTTCATATCAATCTACACTGGATACTACTTTATTAAGAAATAAATAGGCAAACATCAATCATGTAATGCAGAATTGGAGCTATAGATGAATGAAAGTCTGTTGCATGTAAATATAGAGGGAATATGGGCCATTCTGTTGTTGTATTGTAGATTTTTTCTTATGTTTATAATGAGGTCATTGAGCGTTTTAGTATCAAAAACAAGCACAAATGAACAATTAATTAGGCATATTTCATATTCTCCCCGTGTCGGCATTATTAAGCGGCTTTTTTTTCCCGCCCCAGGTGAATACACATGCATGAGTGTGTGAAGGTGTTAAAGGGTCAGGGGTGGTCCTACTTTAACAACACAAGGATGTGAGTTCAACCAAAGGCCACTTCCTGTGAGACAGACGGACAGGAGGAGGCAGCAGGTTCTTTTTTTCCTGTCACAGACAAAGTGCCAGAGTGTGCAGATACCCAAACATCACACCGACGTGCGACTCCTGAGCATCTCATTCCAACGCCGTAGGTATTAAAGCGCTGCTTTAACCGTCTTTGGGTGCAGGGATTCATTTCCCATTTAGATACAGCATGTGTTTGCCTGATGCACTGCGCCTCATCCAGAAAGTGTTAAGTGGGTTAGGGTTAGGAACACAGCTGCGTGTGGGCCGCCAAGCTCGCCATGAAATTGTGAAGCCCATTTCTTTAGTTGTGGCCTTGCACTTTGGAACACAGCCAAGTTTTCCTCTAAATTTAGTGCAAAGTTTGGCTAAATTTCATGACAACTGCGAGGAGAAAATGGAAATCATTGCGTGTAGCTGATACCATTCTGCCAATAAAAAGATTTATTCATAGAGATTAGCGCATTTATTTGTCAGCTGGAAGCCCGTAAAAAATTGGGAATCACAGATGGATGAAAATCAAATCTTTTGCAGAGCAGAAAATGCAAATATTGTCATGATTGGATTCTAAATTGATCAAAGTTGTTCTCTTTTAATTGGTTCACTGCTGCAGCTCCTTTTCGGTCTGCTACCCCTTTTCTGACGGTGCTGGTTCAGAGCTGATGCTGAAGCCGGTTTGGTTTGGTTTTCCAGTCAGTCACATCATGCCTTTAAACTTTAAACGTCTAAATCTTCCAAACTGTATTCTGAGAGGACCAGAGTTCAGGAAGGCAGTCTGTGTTCACAAAAACAGCAACACGGTGGAGTATTTGTCGTGTTTTCCCAACAATCCGATGTTTTAATAACACCGGCCTACTTTATAAATGCAGTTTTAAACAATGTTGTAGCGTTACAAACAGGGTTCATTCGCGCTGTTTTGAATGGGATCCAGCTGTTGATATAAAAACATCTGCAAACTCAAATTCAGCTGCAAAGAGTGATTATAAAAGAACATCTACAGACGCGTGACTGGATACATTCAACAGGAAAATGAGAGAAACCCTGAGCTCCTGTTCCTTCAAGTCCATGTTGAAGCTCATATTTTTATTTTATTAGGGATTCACCGATCCAAAATTTGTATCAGTACCGAAATTGAAGACAATACTAGATCGGGTATCGGTGACAATGGGCCGATTTATTCAGTCCAGTTCTTTTTTCTTCCCCCACCTTGTCCTGACCAGCATTATGGCAGCAGAATTGTAATCTGAATACAGTTCATGCCAAACACATTTGCTTTGTCAAGCTTCCCTTTATGAATGTTGATGCCTAAGAACTGCTTATTTATTCAATTTTATTACGTTGGATTTTTAATCCCTAATTGAACCAGTTACACTTGTTCTATTTTTATGGTTAAGATTTTTTTTTACTGGTGCTACAATTATTAAATACAAATAAGTAATTCAGTAAATTTATATCTGTTTATTTGTTTAGGAAAGAAATGTTTAATTCAAGTCTGATGTTGCCTTGCACAGAAGAATGATCCCAGTCTTTTCCACACAGTGAAACTTACCGTTTGTTACCATAATTCCGTGTTTTTCCTGTATCGGTCGACACTAAACCTCAGATATCGGTATCAGAGGTGAAAAAAACGGATCGGTGCATTCTTAATTTTTTATTGTTCCGTAAACTTGATGCCACACCGGCTCTGGATCTTTAAACATCGCGGTCACAGAGTGTTAGCTTCTCTGGTTGATGTCATTAATCCTGTCCTCAGCGCCCGGCAGAAGCTCCTCTTTGTTCTGGCTCAGCTAAGAGTTCCAAACAGAAAGAACTGCGGTCGAGTTTGGCTGCTCAACACGTTTTAAAAGCTTCCTCTTTAAGCTTTTCTGGTCTGTGAAAGGTTTGGAATCAGTGTCCGTGCAGGGAAAGAAACTCTCTTCTGTTTGGGATTTGCAGAACTTCTACAGCACACGTAAATAAAAAAAAAATAAATAAATAAATAAAAGAAGCTATCAGCACCCTGAAGCAAAGCGTGTAACCAAAAAGGAACAACTTAACCTCACACACTTCATGCATGCTCTGCCAAGTCTGTTCCCACTGCACTTGTTACAGTTTGTTTCATCAATACACCAGCTTTTCCACCTCAGCCATGTAAAAGATCCTTCACGATATTTTTACTGCCTTTTCACTTAGTCTGAGTTTCTATGCACAATCTGAAAAAGAGCATGAAAACACGTGGGTGGAAACCCATCTGTTGGTAGACCGCGGACGAGGTGTCCACACAGTGCAGACGGAGGGATGATGAGGAGGCTGAAGGCAGTTCAGAGGAAAACACCCCCCCCTCTTATAGGAAACAACTCAGGATAAATATGCGCTTATTCCGACGACACCGCTGTGTATTACTGCCTCTCTCGCTCATATACACACCGCTGACCTTTGCAGGGAGAGATGAATACATGAATAAAACTCAAATCTGCAAATGACAAATCTGCATTTGGCCCTCTGGGTTTCCCCGGAGGTGAGCTTCAGAGTCAAATGAGGGCACTTGGATTTAATCTGCTGCCTCTGGGACGCACAAGCATGCATAAATACATGCACACACACACACACACATATATTTATATATATATATACCAGCCAGGAGACTTGATTTGACTTGATGCAATACACTAGTAAACAGTGAATGCTGTATCAGTGGTAAAGACGGAACAGAGTAAGTTCTGAGGAGAAACAAGAGACGAAAGAGAAGAAAATTGAAAAGAAAAGAGAAAGGAGGTTGAATTATGACAGAAGAGCAAGATAGAGGACGGGAGGAAAGGGAAGCCTCCCCAGTGGACTGCAGAGGAGGAAGGAGGGGGGAACAGAGGGACTGGCAACAGTTTAACCTTCGACCAGGGAGTTAAGTTGTGGTCAAGACAGGAATCCCAAAACAGGTTCATCTTCACAGGGAGACAGACAAATTAGGGGGCTTTTGTCCCTGCTCCTACGTCTCTGTTCTTTATCAATCAGCAGAGCTTATCAGAGTGGGCAAAATCAGCAGGATTCCTCACTAATCTGTGACCAGCCTGCAGTCCTTCCCTCAGAGCTGACATCCAACCCGAGCGTGTGCATGAGAGCACGGGCTGCATGGTTATTTTCATGCTTTATTCTAACCGATTCGTCACCGAGTTTCTAAAAACTGATGCACTGCGCGGACTCCTCCGGAACAGGAGAGACCCGGAATGATTGCAGCCACTGAGAACGAAAGCAGAGGCCAGAACAAAATGACTTCAGCATATTGTCCAACAGCTAATCAGTTCAAGCCTGAACTCAAGAGGATTCCATTTAAAAACCAAAGAACACAGAACGTTTGGCCGTTATATGTCCGCACATAAGGATAAAACACAATGTATTTATGTCAATTGTGTCTTAAAACTTAAACCTCAGACTCTTCACTATCCAAGGCAATCACCCACTTCTTTCTCAATCAAGTCCTCCTCTGATTGGCTGACGTCTGCTGCTTGACTCGGGTCACATTTATATAACTGGTTTGAAGGTTAAGATTCGATAAAAGCGGCAAAAGGCAGAGACAGCATGTCTGTAAGGTGACACTAAATGTGACAGAATTGTTCTTTTGGTACATTCGGCATCAGGGAGGCAGAAAGCCCTCCGAGATCTACACACCAAACAGAAAAACATACCAACATTTGGTGCTCGGTGGGTGTTGATTACATGCAGATACAGCTTTTGTATGAACTACATCACATCATGGTCCTGTGGTAATGGGCTTTCAACAGTTCACAACCTACTTGGCTGCATAAATAATGATTTGCTCTGCAACAAGATGGCAGAAATTTGAATAATGTTGTATGCAAACTGTGCAAGCTTAAGTTAGCCCATTATTCCAGGCCCAGAGGGCCAAAATAAAAAAAAATAAGCATGGGAGGAAGTCCAGTATCATGGCATTTAGATCGTTAAAAGAACATTTTGGTGTTGAAATAAGTATATTACATATTGCTCACTAAATTAGGCCCAGCTAAGGAGTCAGTACTTTGCTATGAACATCATTCGTACACCTATAGTTTTAGTAATTATTAGATTAGAAGCAGCAGAATACCTTAATTTTCCTCATTCACGAGCACTTCTTTGGCCCCTTGTTCATCGAATTAGCTGCAATGCGCCCATTTGATCTTAATGTAACGCACCCGTAACAAAGTCCCTGGCTGTGTTCGAAACCGCATACTACAAACTTCCATACTTCATACTCGTCGATCAGACAGTATGCAGAGCGTTTACCCACAATGCATTTCGCTCCTGCCCGAGCCGAAATCAGCCGGCCTGAAGCTGATTTTGCTTAAGCTCTAAAGTCTGTAAACTTTAGCAACATTTGAAACATTTTCAGGCGAGAAAGTTTAAATCCCCAACGTGTTGAAAATCTGTAATTTCCCCCTCTGGGATTAATAAAGTATTTTGAATTGAATTGAAAATGCCGGCTATTTACAATTTTGTTCCGACGAAATCGGCGCTACTAAAGCTAGCCGTAGTGAGCAACGCACTTCCGGTTATTTTCACAAAATAAAATACCCGTTGCCTTTTATCATAGGGAAAGCCATTACGATACAATTGGTGCTTTTGTTTTGAAAACAGGAAGTGAACCTACCCTCGTTGTAGCTAGCTTGAAACTGCCGTTTTGACAGGAAATGACGATCGGTGACGTCACGTTACGTTGCATCTTGGGTAGTTTGAGTATGAGTAGTAACCTCATGATGCATACTCAACATTTCGGAGAATCTAGTATGCATCCGGGGAAAAAAGTCAGTATGAGTAGTAGGAGTAGTAGGAGAAGTATGCGGTTTCGAACACAGCCCCTGTCTTCCTGTGCTTGGCAGGACAGGAGCAGAGAGGGACTCCTCTACACAGACGGTATTTAAGGTTTGTCCAAAACCTTGCTGCAGTTTTTGGTAGGTTCTTTTATTAAAAATCAGAAAACAAAGGCCTTCCTCCGTGTATGATCTTGTATTGATTCCATTTGTAACAGGGACAGAGAAAGGGGGTCGGGCTGCTTTCTTTAATCGTGCCTTTTGCTACAGATGCACATTAAAAAGTCGATTAAAACACACCGAATATAAGCGCTTAGGAGCTGGTTTGGCCTGGAGCAGAAAGGGTTAACGGTGTGTATAAAACCCAAAACTGCTCAGCACGGAGACCTTCAGCTCCTCTTAAAGAGCTTTGATTGACAAGATGCAGAAGCCTCATTCTTGCACAGAGCGAGTGTGTAGGAGTGTGTGAGCGTGAGGGAGGAGGTTCAGGCATTCGGCCTGTTAAGCATCTGTCATTAAACAGTGCAAGTTGTGTGTCTTTCATGGTGCGCTGCTTTCACTCCATCAGCTTTCCCTTTTTCCAGACACGATTTAACCAGCAGGGAGCAGTTTTTTTCTCTACGAAAAAATGACGCAAACACCATCAGAAGAGCAAATGTGGATGTTTTTAAACACAAAAACTGAGAAAAACACGAAGACCCGGAGAGGTTAAAAGTTGAGGGTAAATTTTTAGAACGGTTGCTGCTTTAAATAAGGAAGTTTTGGGATTTAGCCTAAATAACGAACTTAAGCTTATAAATGAGACACATACCATACATCCCATCTGCTGATAATTATGATACGTTACAGAAAGCTCAAAGATGTTTTTCGGTTATATTTTCAGAGCTAATTTGAATGTGATTCTGACACTTTATTGTAACTCCAACATGGAAACGGTTCTAATCGAAGTGTGAAATAGATGAAATCTATTTGTTTTTTTTATTAATCTCACCTGTGAATACTTTTTCTTCCCACAGATTGAGGTGAGCGCATGTTTGAGTCAAGGATTTCTCTTCTGCTTTATGATAGCTGGCTTTCACATACTCCATAGAGATTAATCAACAAAGGCAAGTTCTTGGCACAATTTCAATGTGAGCGAGTATTAAAGTAACAAAACAAACAAAAAAAAAGAGCCTGGCCTTGTTTAAATCAACCTCCATCCCCAAAGAGTCCACTTCAGAGCAGACTTTCACGGTTTTAGGAGAGAAAAAGTTCAAACTAATCGCTGTGGGAAAGTGCGGATTATTAATAACACAAAAGGAGTAAAAGAACTGTAGCTCTTATCCAAACCTTTTCAGTTCAAACGGCGACATGGTGAGCTCACAAAGTGCTAAAGGTAATTAAAAAACGCAGACTTTAAAATCATTTAAACGCTTATAGATGAAAAATTAAAGACGTGGCAAAGGTGGGAGCTGCGATGAAAAGATGGGTCCAATGTTGCAAATCAATCCTACGTGTAAATATATAAAAGTGCATTCATTTGGTGTGACCCTGATGCATCTCCACAGGTTCGAAGAGAACATTTCCTGCTTTTGTGGTAGAAATCAGGCCAATAAATCTAACTAAGCAGTAAGGATGCACCGACAATGGGCCGATCCATAATGGGCCGATCTATTCAGTCCAACTCTATGCTGTGAACCAGTTACACTTTGTTTTACTGGTTAAGATTGTTTTACTGGTGCACCATTATTAAATTAATTGGTAATTCAGTACATTTATATCCGTTTATTTGTTTTAAAAAAATAAATAGGAAAGAAATGTTTAAGTCCAGTCTGACGTTGCCTTGCACAGAAGAATGATCCCAGTCTTTCCCACACAGTGAAACTTACCGTTTGTTACCATAATTCGTGTTTTTCTGTATCGGTTCGGTATCGGCCGACACTAAACCTCAGATGTCGTATCGGAGGTGAAAAAAGCGGATCGGTGCACCCCTACTGAGTGGATTCTATAAAACATAACAGTGTTTGTGGCTGTAAAAAGAATATTTAACAGTTGTGTAATCTGCTGTACTGGTAGTATTGCAGATCGTATAGTAGAACAAAAGCAATGCGTGAGGCCTGTGTGGAGTGAATTCTGCCGTCTGCACCCTTCCACGAGGGTCCGGCGGGTCTCTGCCTGCAGCCCATGAGCACATGCACGAAGCATGCCGACTGTTCAGGCACCTGGATCAGTCTCTGAATAATTAACCAAAGTGCAACAGAAGCAGAAGAAGAACACGATCAGCATGATCCACAGCTCTATCATGTAAGAAGCCAACTTAAAGTCTGGCAAAAAACAAGCGTTTTTCGTCTTGTTAGGCGATATATTCATTCGTCACAAACGTATGAGGGGTGAACTGTTACACGGGTCAACAGTTTGAACTATATTTAGACCAAAAGTTATACAGTATCATGGGCCTGGCCACTTTAAGACACAGACCAGCATCATATCGGCCTCTCAATGGGTTAGGGGTTAGTGTCCTTAGTGTCCAGCAGTGTCCTTATAGTGGATCAGAGGATAGACTTTAAAGTTCTGATGCTGGTCTATAAAGCTCTGAATGGTGCAGGACCAGAATACATCAGTGACCTCCTGACCCAGTTCAGTATTTAGTTTCCAGATTTGAGTGCAGCTGACCCAGTATGAACCTTCCAGACCCCTCAGCTCATCTGGATCCGGTCTTCTATCAGTTTCCAGAGTCAGAACCAGACATGGAGAAGCTGCATTCAGCTTCTATGCTCCACATGTCTGGATCAAATTCCCAGAAAGCCTCAGATCAGCTGAAACACTCAGTGTATTTAAGTCCAGGTTGAAGACACACCTGTTTTCAGCTGCATTTGAATTAAGCTCCAAATCTGAAGCTTGAGTTTCAAAACTTAATTAAAAAAAACTACATTTTAACTCCTGATTTTACCTGATTCTATCCATTGTTCTCATTTCTTTCTTTTTTGTTTAAAATTTAAATCATGCTTTTTATTTCTACTGTTTTAATGTATCTGTAAAGCACTTTGAATCGCCCTGTAGTTGAATTGTGCTGTACAAATAAACTTGCCTTGCCTTATATTCTTGCTCAGATCCACCTCTTGCACCTTTGGATGTAAAACTGTCCATGACCAAGTAAAATCAGTGCACAAACCTTTGGTCGATGGCATGGAGGCCATCTGTGTGTGTGTGTGTTTATCACTGAAAACAGTAACACTCAGCTAACATACCAGGCTGATGTTATATGTAAAAAAAAAAACTAGATGAGAGGGTCAGCAAGCCTAATAAGCCAATCCAACTTGTTTTTAAAGCTCTGCAGCGTTTATCAGGTGGTTGCTCCACACTGCATTTGCATCCTGACCTGCAGCAGCAGACTGCTCAGGGGTCACTGCGGGGCTAAGTGAGACCTCACACTGGACAAGCAGGCCAGACCTCGGGCCACGGTGGCATATGGGTGTGAAGGAGGCAAGGAAGCCGAGGTGGTGTGGGGGAGCGGCCAAGCTGTCCACTCTGCCTCTCGTGAGACCCCCAGCTGTCACAACAGACACTTACCAGCCCTCACACTAAACACCCACCAGGGAGAAGAGGGTAACATCCTTCCTCTTTCAAACAGAAGGTTGGCAAAGAAAGGAAAAAAAAGAGAGTAAGCTCGTCTTCCTGCTGCTGTAACGTCTGAGGAACGCTGGGATCAGACCCGGCCTCCGCTAACCTCTGAAGCCAGGCTGCAAACTCGCTAATTATAGCTGCGAAAGGATGAAGGTGTGACCTAAATAGTTATTTTAGGTCCTGTGCAGAGAGCAGAAAGAGTCACAGCAGGACGGGGCAAGCTGCAGCCCCAACTGTCCCACAATAACACAACACAGCTGCAGTGCAGGCGACCCGGGCTCTGACTGCAGACGCTGTTCAGTAACGCTGAGATGACATCAGACTAAAAACCAACAGAGCCGAGAGCAGATGTCACAGAACCGAGAGGAGAGCTGCACTGGTTAAAGGTTACTTCAAATGCAGATTTGGACTGCTGTTCATCATAAAGCTTCAAATTCATTCTGCACCCAGGAAACTGAACATGACAAAACACACAAAGCTGAACATTAATTTGCAAAGTAAGAGAGGATTAAAGGCCTATTTTTTAAATGTCTATCCATCTATCCAACCCAGATTGATCTTCATTTGTACGATCTAAAGTCGATTCCTCACCTCCAAAGACCATTCATGCATTTTCATGTGGATGCGTGAAGCTTAACTCAGTTTTTCTCGTTGCTGTTTGTTGTTTTTTGCGAACAGAACTAACAAGAAATTGGAAACCAAAAAGAATACAGAGATTGTGAATCCATTTGTGAAACCAGTGAAGGTCCCAATTAGGAACCAAGTTGTTATCTTTTGTAAGAATGAAATAAAAAAATAAAAAAGCATGAGAACATTTATATTCAGGTATACAGCCACACTCCCAGGGAGTTCCGTCATCATCTCCTCTCCCATCTGCCTCAGAAAAAAAGAGCCTGGCCTTGTTCAAATCAACCTCCATCCCCAAAGAGTCCACTTCAGAGCAGACTTTCACGGTTTTAGGAGAGAAAAAGTTCAAACTAATCGCTGTGGGAAAGTGCGGATTATTAATAACACAAAAGGAGTAAAAGAACTGCAGCTCTTATCCAAACCTTTTCAGTTCAAACGGCAACATGGTGAGCTAACAAAGTGCTAAAGGTAATTAAAAAACGCAGACTTTAAAATCATTTAAACGCTTATAGATGAAAAATTAAAGACGTGGCAAAGGTGGGAGTGGCGATGAAAAGATGGGTCCAATGTTGCAAATCAATCAATATATAAAACTGCATTCATTTGGTGTAACCCTGATGCATCTCCACAAGTTCGAAGAGAACATTTCCTGCTTTTGTGGTAGAAATCAGGCCAATAAATCTAACTAAGCAGTAGGGATGCACCGACAATGGGCCGATCCATAATGGGCCGATCTATTCAGTCCAACTCTATGCTGTGAACCAGTTACACTTGTTATATTTTTATGGTTAAGATTGTTTTACTGGTGCACGGTTATTAAATAAATAAGTAATTAAGTACATTTATATCTGTTTATTTGTTTAGGAAAGAAATGTTTAAGCCAAGTCTGATGTTGCCTTGCACAGAACAGACTTTAACTGTTTGTGAAATGCATGACGCTTACGCCACCCATCAACCAAACCCAGCGTTCCTTCCCTGCCTGAGAGGCTGTTGGAAAGGTGTCCCGGTACCACGCGTATCACTTAACCCCATGTCAAAACACAGGTGTAACACAAGCCCCGGGAGCAGGCGAAGGTGGCGAGCTCATAAAAGAATGTGCGGGCTGGGAGCTGCGCCCTGCATGCGAGAGAGGCCCCTCGCTGAGAGCGTACAGCAGAGTACAGAGTTACTGCTGGACAGCAGCCAGACGCTGACACACCTTCACCTCAGGGACCCAAAACACAACCAGTTACGTGACTCGGCAGTTATGGAAGACGGAGATGGATGAGAGCAGTTGGGGACATGGGATGAAAGCAGCGAGAAGGGAAAGGTGCTCTTACCATGGCGTCCCGTATATCCGGAATCCCTTTATGGTGACGTCCGAGTCCTGCAGGTACACACAGTTTGTGAGGAGCGACTGGACATTGTCAAAGTCCTCGGGTTTGAGTTTGGAGACCGACGGGAATCTGTAGTAATCCTGCTTGATCAGCTCGGCCATAAAGTCCTTATCGAAGGTCAGCTCGTGGTTCCCGGCGATCACCACCTTAAACTCATACGGGAGGCCACCTAAAGGAAAGGAGAGCAACCAGTAGGAGAGCGGTGAGCCCAAGTTCCTGACCTTCAACAATCATATCAAATCAGTCCCCAAATCAGCCTTTTATCCACTTAAGAACATATCCAGAATTAAGGGTTTCATGGCCCAAACAGATCAGGAGAAGCTGATTCATGCTTTCATCTCCAGCAGACCTGACTACTGTAACGGTCTTCTGACTGGACTCCCCCAAAAGAGTCTCAAACAGCTGCAGCTCATTCAGAACGCTGCAGCCCGAGTTTTAACCAGAACACAGAGATCACATCACATCACCCCAGTTCTCAAGTTTTTACATCGGCTCCCGGTCAGATACAGAATAGATTTTAAAGTTCTGCTGCTCGTCTACAAATCACAGAATGGTTTAGGTCCAGAACACATGAATGACATGCTGGTAGAGTATAAACCCAGTAGAGCTCTGAGATCTGCTGACTCAGGTCAGATAGTGGAGCCCAGAGTTCAGACTGGACCCGGTGAAGCAGCTTTTAGCTGTTATGCTGCTCACAACTGGAACAAACTACCAGCAGAACTGAAATCAGCCCCAACTGTAAGCACTTTAAATCCAGGTTAAAAACATTTCTCTTTCCGTGTGCTTATGGTTGAGTTTATATTTTTCTTTCTCCCCCTCTTCTTTGATTGCTTTTAACTGTTTTAATTTTTATTCTATTTTTTTTATTCTCTTTAAATTGCTTGTTTTTCTGTTCTTTTAAATGCCTTGTCTTTATGTAAAGCACATTGAGTTGCCTGTGGTATGAAATGCGCTGTATAAATAAAGATGCCTTGCCTTGAGCTCACTCTGCTTCACTTTCTCACCGAACAACAATTCACTCGTATCTGATCAATAGCTCCATCAGTGTATCTGTTCAAATCGGACTGAGACGATGGCGGTTACAAACGTGATCGTGAGGATCTCAGAAGACCGCCCTAACCTGGTTTAACAATATTTGAGTAACAATGACACAGAAAAGAAAGAAAGCTCTTATTCAGGGGTTGCACAGACCAGAACACCGACTTCTCCACAGTCTCCTGTTACATCAAATTCAGAAAAAGAAGAAGTATTTCATGTTATCATACTGCTAAATGAATGCGTGCAGCTTTTACCTCTTCATTTATGCATATGAAGCAGTTCAAGCTCTCCTCAAAACAGAGCAGCATCTCAGAAAAATCAATTATGGGTTGCCCATACTTTCCACCCGGTGAGTCGGTTTCTACAGCGGTGTGTCCAAATATTTTGCACGCCGAGCGTGCCCCCCCCTCAGTGGCTCCCCTGTGTACCTAACCCCGAGCACAGATCAAGACTGGAAACAAAGTCAGGTAATTAGAGGAGAAAAATACCTTCAATTCACAGTCATAGAGGCTAGAGCCACAGCTGACAGTTTAGCTTGACCCCCGACGGCCCACTGTCCATCTCTGCTGAGGTCGGGCAGCTGGAAGAAACATGAACCTGAACTAAATAGAGAGGAACATCCATTACGATTCTCATCCCCTCATCTTTCAACTTCTGCTGTGCCCTTTTCTCTCTCTTCTGTCGGGGTGATTTGTCCCAGGTCTCCTTCGCTATCAAGAAACTGACTCACTACTTTATTCCAGCCGACTGAGCACTCAACGAAAGGTTCTGGCCTTCATCACCTTCTTTTCACTCTTTATTTCCTCTCCTGGATTCACTGCTGATTTTGTTCCAATCTTCCATCTTTCCCTTCGGTAGTTTTTCCACCAAGCAGCACCCAAAAACCCGAGTAAATATCAATTATAATAGAATTACACTTTTATTAGGTGGTTCACTTGCTAACTATATTCTTTATTGATTTATTAATAATCTGTTTCAATAAAACATCAAAAATGTTATGGATATGCAGGTAATGAGTGACTTGTTTTGTCCAACCTGAAGTCCAAAACCCTCAATCAATATATGTGTCTTCTGCTCCTCAACCAATATATATATTGATATCAACCGATAACAAATATATTGTGACATGACTCCCCCCCCCCATATTGCCCAGCCATATTCTACAGTTGATGCTCCATCCAGGAGTTTTTAGGGGAAATGGGGGGAAAACATGTCTTAGTTTTCAATAAAACATTGTAAGAAAAAACACAAAGAAAATGGTAAAACACTATCAAACTGCATGGCTGTAATATAATTGAAGTACAGATCCAATCCTGCGCTGCCCTTCAGCAAAAAGTCATGTTTATTTTTACTTAATTTCAATCTATAAATATATATTTTAATTGAACTGAACATAGCTGCATAAAAACTGAAAGGACTTGTGTCTGGAATGATCAGCAGTCACACCTATGAACTGATGAGAATCTGAGCCTCTAAACAAGTTTAATTTGGTAGATTCCTCCCATGTTTGCACATTAGCAGGTATATTTAACATCCAGCTGATACTAGAATATCTTCTAGGTATATTTCTAGACAAAAATGGTACGAAAGCACTGAACCAAAGTGAAATAGTTTACATATATTTATGGATTATTGCACCAATTTTCAAATGATGTCCCAGTATTTGCCCACCACTGTTAGCTTCATCGCTGCTACTATGTGCCATGTAGCTGTGGCCTGTAATAAAAGACCACAATGAAAGCTGAGAAATTGGATAAAATGTTCAATAAAGAGTCCAATAAGACACAGACATATATATCGAATTAAACCGTTTGGTTCACGACCGTCTGTGAGAGGAAAAGATGAGAGTCAACTGCAATAAAAACCAATAGAAACTAAATACATGAAAATACAAATTACATCAAAACACACAGGCTCACTAAAAGAATAACGTGCGCCACACATCCGCATTCAGCTGTGTGCGAGAGCCTGGAAAAGAGTGCGTGTTCTCCAACGCTGGACTGAAAGAATCATGGCTCCCTGGTCTATAGGTTTCATTCCCGCTGCTCTAAATTAGCTCTTGTCGCATCTGAGGATCATAAATTCCAGTCCAACCTTAAATGAAAGTGCCGCCTCTCACTAGCCCAACGCTCTAACTGGATCACGCATCCATTTACACACACACACACACACACACACACACAAAGCGAATCATCGGCTCCGCCACCACCAGGCAGGGAAAAAGCCGGGGAAAACAAAATTACAATAATAATTTTAAAAAAAGCTCCATTACTCCACTGGGAATTTCTCCTGCGTGTTATTGCCACTGTGATTTATCTTATGGAGTCTTGATGGAGTGATACGCCTAGAATTTCCTTTAATTCCTCTCCGACAAACAGGTATAAAAGAGACAAAGAACTGAAGTGCTGAAGCGTTCCGTCTGAACTCTCAAAATGTTTAAATTAGTTGGTGTTTTTCCACAGTTCGAAGAAGAATATTCCACAAATACTCAACATTAAATGAATGAGCTGACAAGCTCAAGGAAGCTAATTGGTCTTCTCTGCTCACGTCTCTTCAAATTAATCTTTGAGGGAAAATATGACAAAATCAAATAACATTCTCTAATTGGAGCAGAAGCAGGAAACAGAATCTTGTTTCATAAAACAAATCTCTACTTACATGTCAATTATCAGTGACATTTAAGTAGATATTCGTTCAGCAACGGCTACAAAACGCATCTGAAATTAACCTTCAAGCTCATTTCTCTGACTTTCTTAAACAAAGTGTTTCTAATCTAAGTTTTTAATCATTTTACTTCAAAATACCCACAACAATTCACACATAACCTGAGCTAACATGACCAAATGTTGTCTTTAGCTCAAGAGTCCAGGACAAAAAAAATAAAAATAAAATAGAAACTAGCTGATTGAGCTCTAATGATCCACAATCTTTAGACCAAACGATCAATAGATTATCCACACAACACATGCACAGATGCTCCACAGACCTCTGGGAGCAGCTTACAGAGGGATATCAGAGTCAGTTGTCTACCATCAGATAGGCTGGGTCAGGGAAAGCTTGCTCCTCTGCATCGATCTCTAATGATCTCCTCCAAAGGGGCCAAACGGCAGTCAATGGCCCGGACAAACGGCCGTCTCCTCTGGAGTGTGAGAGGAGCGAACGCCAGGCAACACGGACCCACCTCTCAGGTTAAAAAGATATTTTCCAAGTCTACAAACGCCTCTGCCACCAAAGATTAAGTCAATTAAAACATCAGACCTCCAGCCTGCCGCTTTCTCACATGCTTTGTCCCCTGAGCCTTTGGTCTGAATGACTCCACGATGCTAACAGAAGCTTAACAGGTCAAAGCTTTCAGAACAGACACTTACCTCCAGTTTCACACAAGTCACTGTGGTGCTATCAGGGTTGCCAGCTCGTCAGAAGCTAAATGATGTCATCACCTCATTTGCATAACTGGCCATGTGCATGTCATTTTAAAGAACGCTGTAGCACGGATTCAGTGAGGAAAAAACACTTTAAACTTTCTGCAGAAGATTCGTTTTAGACGAGGACTGGGAACTGTCACGAGTCGCTTTCTTGGGGGTGTGAATACTCGCTAAGTGTAGCGATAAAGTCGCTAAGTTGGCAGCACTGGGTACTATGACACCTGAACGTATTTTATCTGCACTCTTCACTTTTAAATTAATTAATGATTATTTTTTATGTTATTTTGGAATGATTTTATTGCCTTCTTGTGATTTTATGTAGCTGTAAAGCACTTTGAATTGCCTTGTGTACGAACTGTGCTCTACAAATAAGATTGCCTTGCCTACTATGAGTGGGTACTGGGTACTTTTAATTTGTTCTTCTCCGTTGAGATGTTTATGTTTATGCATTTGGCAGAAGCTTTTTATCCAAAGCGACTTCCAAATGAGGATTATAACAACGCAGCTAACGTTAAAGCTAACAATCAGCTACGTAGAAGGAAACCACCAGTCAGGCTCTGTCAGGGGTGACAGTGTAGAGATGGGGAAGGGAAGTACTGGGTGCTGGGATAGGAGATGCTCTCTGAAGAGCTGAGGCTTAAAGAGTTTCTTGAAGATATTGAGGGACGCCCCTGTTCTGGTAGCGCTCAGTAGGTCACATGATAAGAGTCTGGATTATTCTGAGCATGTTGTAGGCACTGCTAGATGACATTAGCCGCATTCGAACAGAGCAGTTCTAAGCTATAACCCTTTTTACGAGAGCGTTCAAGTAGATGGGAGCTGTTCCATTAAGCACTTTGTAGGCTAACATCAGTGACTTGAATTAGATGCGGGCGGCTAAGGGTAACCAGTGGATCTCAATGAACAGAGGGGGGACGTGTGCTCTTTTAGGCTGATTGAAGACCAGACGTGCCGCCGCGTTCTGGACCATCTGCAGCGGTTTCCCAGCACAGGCTGGGAGAGCAGTTAGGAGAGCGTTGGACAGTAAATATGAAGCTTTCAAAACTTACATGAGTGTGATAAACATTTTCATCTTTTCTGTCACTTTAAAGCTTTGTTCATGTTTAGGACTAAAACACAAACCTTCCACACGTACGTTTCTTCAGTACATGTGCACGTTAACACACGCTCCATCCAGCAGATGTGCACACATTTACTAAATGAAACAGTGACATTCAGAGAAATAACAGAGATAACTTGTCGCTTCTTTCCATCACTTGTGAAGCTCACTGCAGCATTATGAAGGCACAACAAATACAAACTCCAGACCGTCCTCCACAGAGCACAAACGGACGATAACCACCAAAACAATCTGTTTTCATTTTATCACAAACTTCACCAGCTGTATGACTTCAAGCTCCTGATTTTATAGAAAATTTGCTTTTTTTTTTTAATATATCTAGAAGCTAAAATCGATTAAAAAAAAGTCAAGACAATTTGGAGCATTTAAGGATAGCCCAGTTTATTAAATACAACCAGATCTTAAACTCTTATTTTTACCTTTTAACTTCTGTAAGGACTGAGCTTTTAGTTCCAAATCAATCCTCGTAATATGATGAAAATGTAACAAGAAATATGACCTTTTTTCCTTTTAATATGGTACCATCTCAGAAACTTTTATCTTTTCAACAACTGCATAATCTTAATTTTCTGTCGTTCTCATTCTAAAACAAAAACAAAGAAAAAAAAGGTGAACACTCAAGATATACAGTCTTCAAGGGGGGATATTACCAGGCTGTGTGCTCCAACTACACAAAGCCATTTTCCACTTTGCTCTGCATTGATTCGCCATTATAGCCAATATCTCTGATTCCCCACAGACACACAAACAGGTCATGTGACCGGCTGTTATGGATGTTCTCCTGAGGATGCTGATTTGGTGAAAGTGCAAAACTAAGAGGAAGGTACTGCAACGTGCACAATGCAGCATGAATGTGTGGTCACCCTTGGTATTGGAATGTATTCTGTGCTAAATTAAAGGGGAAGTTCGTTGTTTTTTAAACCTGGACCTTATTTCTGGTGAAAGTTGGCGTCCTTCGGTCGATATTTAGATCACTGGAGATCAGCGTATATCCATATAACGGGAGAGAACAGGGCGGAGACAATACAGCCTCTGAATAAGGCATTATCTGTCTTTATTTCACCAATACTTTAAAGCTGCCGTCGGCAACTTTTTTTTAGTCATATTAGCTTGAACTGTCATGGGATTCTGGAAGTAGAATATTAAATAGGCTGTTTAGGAAAAATCCCGAATTCTGTAGCTCCCTCTGAAGCCTGTAATCGTGCCTGCAAAAATCGAGAAAAAAAACAGCTCCCGGCTGTTTTTAACCAATCACGTTAGGTTTATCATTTATCTATTATCTGAGCAGAACAGTCACCAACCACGTCTTCCATGCTGAGCATGAGTCTGCCCCAGCTTGTGTGTGTGCACACTGGTGTGAACTCACGTGCACAACCTCGTCCACAGAGGGGGAGGGACCTGAAAGTTGTATCAGTTTGAATTTTCCAACTTTAGACTGCCGACGGCTGCTTTAAGATGAATGAATGAATGAATGAACACGTACTAAAGCACTGTTAGCTCAGAGCTGCCGTGTTGTTGTTATTGGGGGCTATCGGGAGGCTTTCTTAATTAACCAAACTTCCCCTTTCAGCACACAGTTTACTGTAAAATCAATTAGCAGAAGTTAATTCATGGTAAAATCTTGGCCAGCTTCGACCTTTTAGATCTCAGTTTTAAACACTCAGATCTGTCATTGCAGCTGGAATCCAAACTTTTGGATAATCCCGGAATTCTGCTTTTAAACTTCTTTTATTTCCTTCAAGTCTGAATCAATAACACCGTTCTCCCCGTTGGCATCTAGCACATAAAGAGGAAAGAGAGATTCAGTTATTTCGGTGGTGCAGACCCTTAAAATACTGATAAATGCACCCCGACTGCTGCTAATGAGGTTTTCAAATGAAGCCTTAAGTTTACACAAAGAAAAGCAGAGGAGGAGCAGTTAGCTAGGAGTGGGCACGACGGTTAGAACAGCTGCTCGGTTATTAAAACACCTTAGTGGAAGTAAACTGAAATATTGCAGGAGCGCTTTGACATGTTTTCTATAAACTGGATATTTTTTGGCAGTAAGAAGTGGGTCAGTCAGAACCTGCTGTGAAAGCAGACTGACTGCAGCTCCTGTCATATCTTTGGAGAGGCCAACTTTGACAGCCACCTTTAAACTCATCAGGGTGCCGTCTTTGATACTCCAAACATATTTTTGGATTGAGGTATCACTTTAAAACATTTGCGTTTCTGCCTCTAAGTGACGATGACAGCCGTGACTTAGAGACGTGTTTTCGGGTTGTTCGTGTGTCCGTCCGCAAGTCTCACGACTGCAACCTCAGTCCACTTGTACTGGAGGATAAAGGGGCCCAGCGGGGTGTCGGGTAGCTCATCTGGCTGAGCGGGCGCCCCATGCACCCAAGCTGCTGCAGCCGGCCCGGGTTAGAGGCCTGGCTCAGGCCCTCGGCTGCATGTCACCCCTCTTTCTGCCCCCATTTCCCATCAAACAATTTGAATAAATGCCACTAAAAAATTAAATTGGCCTTGACTCGTCTAATTGTGACCTAATTTCTCACAATTCTCAGAGTATAAACCCCTATCTTAACAACATTTTAAATCCAAAATGTCAACAAAACACTTCTGAACTCCAAACAAATCAAACTCCTGCTGATCTAAATGATCTCAACACTGTACGTGTGTTCGAATGTGTTGTTTTTTTGCAGCAACATCTATATTTGCAGCATTGTTGGACCAGAATGGATAGAATCAGCTCTATTGGCCAAGCATTAATAAAACTCACACCTTTCATTAAATCCCTTTAAGTCCTTACTGGCCTCACGATTCTATTAAATTACAATTAACCCGTGAACGATTCCGCACAGCTGAAGGTGCATCTAGATTTCCTTTTTCAATAACTCTGCTTGGAGATGGGACTCCTCTAAGATGAGATTTTTTTTTTTTTCCCCCTTCGTCACTCATGCCTGGATGCTGGTCTAGATCCTTAACTTTAAAACTTAGCACAGATTTGGTTATTTTCCAAACTCTGTGTCAGATCCCCGTTAATTCCTGACTGATCGGCCTATCAGGAGTGTGCTCATTTGTCCTCTGACATCAAACACTTCACAGTCGTGTTAGCTTAACATTAGAACAACAGAAGTGGAACTTTAACGTTCCACTGAGGCCCAAAAATGTCTGCAGCGATGCTAAATCATCCATGTTTGTATCATGATGCACCTTAGAATGAAGAAGCCTCCATTAGCCACAGATACATATAAAGAAATGGGAGCAAACCTGACTGGTTAGCTTAAGGTTTACACTCACGAGACCTTCATAAATCAACATATTTGTTGTTCACTGTTCAGTTTAAGGTTTAAGTTAAAGCAGCGGGGGAAAAAGCCAACAGTAATGAACTGAATGTGGGTTTTAATATAAATATCAGATGTTAAATAGTGACTGAAGTGCAGTGGTGTTTCCAGATGGAACATAGAGGATATTTTCCATTTAGAGGATGAATTGTTATTTAGCTTTAACAGTCAAAGGGGCGGATGACAGAGAACTTCAACTCTTTTTTTATAGAGAAGGTGTCTTGAGTGACGACTCAGCCTCTGATTGCTTTCAGAACTGGATTTCATCCGGTCGCTGCAGCGTTCCAGCGTGAGACTGTGCTCAGATATTCTCTATTTAAGCATCTTAATCTCATGCAGACATGCCTCATCCAGCACTTCACTTTTTCCATTTACTTCACAGAGATTATTTCTGGTTGTGCAACCCCGACGACACCAACTGATCAACAGGCGAATACAAACCAATGAACCGCCGAAGAGAATTCAAATGTCGGAAATGTTACAGGCCAAAGTGGCTCCTCTTCATTTCTACAATTGGTGAGAAGGAACATCGGATAGGACATGTGCTAACGTCTTTTTTCCTTCCCAGAGTGTGAAATATGACGACAACAGAGCGACAGAAATGCCTCAGAGCCATCGAGATCCAGAGATGAAACATCGGCCACACACACACACACACACACACACACACACACAATGAGGCCAGAGGGACAGGTCAAAGGTTAACTGAGCCAGGGTGTGAGGTCAGAAGGGTTAAACTGGACACTTCAGCCCAGCAGCTGGGGGGGTCAGCAGGGGAGAGGGCTTTTCTTTGTGTGGTCTGGTTGGCAGTTAAACGTGCCCGTGGCCATCCCTCCTGCTCCTCACAGACGGCGCACATCAGTGGTGTGAAAAACCGATGCGTGCGTTGGGTTTTCTTTTTTTTTTGTACGCGTTGAACAGTTTCCTACCTAGCCAGTCGTTGAACTTCTTAACCTCGGAGGGCAGGCCGAGCTCGGTGAAGTCGCCCGTGTGCAGCAGCACGTCGCCGTAGGGCATCTGGATGCCATCCGTACGCGAGTGCGTGTCCGAAACGCACACAAACCTGGTGTGTCCCGTCGGCTTGGGAGTGTCGTAAGGAATGGGGTCCACCCTGAAAACAGGAAAACAGAGGTGGTGGTGAGAGGGTGGAGGACATGAACGGGAATCGGCTGGTTGGTTCATTTGTTTTTCTGAGTAAATCACAGGATATTTCAACTGTTTATCAATACATGTGCGTTCAATGATTCAAAGTGGCGTTCAAAGACAGAATGTGATGCCATCCCATTAAATCCCCTCGTCCTCAGCACATCTGCATCACCGACACATATTTTATGAGTAAAAAAATGCAACTTATTTTCGATCTCAGCTGTTTTTTGTGGTCATTTCTTCCCCCTTTCGATGCCGTCCTCTCAACTGAAGTATCTTTTACGCTTCTTTATGATGTTGCAAACAACACATCACATAAGAGACATATCTTTAGGAACTGTATGCTAATTTCACACCATACAGCAGAAGAGTTTGCAGAATAAATTCAACGGTCCACAGAATAACACACGCGGCCGAGCATAATGCATCCGGAAGAAAAGATGAGACATTACAACCTGTGTTCTGGTTGATTTGAGCTCAGAAAAAGGGCAATTTTTCCTCCTTTTTTTTGTATGATTTGGTTAAACAGATGGTGAAATAAAACGTGCCGTGTCCTTTTAATCCATTATCTAAAGAATAAGAAAAGAAAAACACTTAGACACAAGCCTGTCTTTGTTCAGCCTTTTTGTTTATTGTAAGCATGTCCGTTAAAAAGGAAGAAAATCTCGTATTTTTCCCGACTGAAGGGGAAAAGTGCTGAAAAAAAAAAACCATCTCGTCTGTAATTGAAGTCTCCAACGTGCAATTGTCCAGCACTCTGCCACTAGACCATTATTTCATTAGAAGGGATGTCACTCTGTCGGCAAAATCAGACACATAATCAACCCTGCAATCTTCAACCTGACATGCTCGCACACAAACCTGCACACAGGGTTGACTCACAAACTTGGCATGAAAACAGATGAAAAGCACATGAAATCAAGAGGTTTTTAGACTGGAGAGCATCATTAACAGAAGGAAATAAGCCCTTCTCTGCACTCATTCTGGAGGCAATTTTTATCTTTATGCACCACGATCAGTGGAAATTTACACACGAAAAGCTAACCCACAGGATTCTGCTGCTTTTTTAAAAATATTTTAATGTCATTTTTCCATCTTAACTGAAAGACAATGGTGGTCAAAAATCCGTAATGTGTGGCCGACATGTCGTCCAACAACCTGCATTCGTCAAAAAGGCAAAATAAACACACGACGCCGTCTGTTTTTGGTCAATCTTATGAAATATTTGTGTGAAAAAAGGCCTGAAACAACAAAAAATTTTTGGGCCGATCAACTGGCAGGCACATGTGCGGGCAGCTCAGCGTTGTTGCTGTGGAAACAAGACAGTGAATTAGCCGCGAAACATGTGACACTGGACCTTTTCCCGAGTTACACGAACCGGCGACCTTCCACCTAAAGTGTGGGCGGTCGCTGGAAAACCAGAAGACTCCACTGCTTTCCTTGTCAAGGCCACATCGTCTCCGTTTCATTAAACTGTCGAGACGCGCGCTCGACTGTTTAATGGAGTCTTGCTAAATTAGACTGTCAGATGCAAGAAATCTCCGGTTCTATTTACCGCAGGTCAGGGTGGGAAGTTAACTTTTTCTCTGCTTTCAGATCACATGCACTGGACTTTGTGCATTTAGCTTTACTCAGTGTATATGCTGATGAACTATGGGGTCTATGGCTGCCTGTGTGACATCATCGTTGATTTTTATTACATAAAAATTAGGGCTGGGCAACGATTACAATGTTTAATCTAATTAATCACATGATTTCCCCGAGTAATCGCGATTAATCGCATTTGTACGCAAAATCCAAAATGAATCCAAAAGTAGTGTATAGCTTTTAGCATTTAGTTTTATTTTAAATGTGCTGCCATATGAATGAAAGTGCCATAACATTTGTTGTGCAAACACACTTTTAACATCAGCATCTTTCTGTAGTTTTTATGTAGAAGCCTCGCTCCACTGTCTGTTTCCTTGAATGACTTGCTGCTATCAGTTGTGTGTTTTGCCTTTAAGTGATATTTTAGACTGGAACTACTACGCTGAGAAGACAATTCAACTTGGCAGTGTTTACAGATGACTTTGGTTCTGTCGACTCCGCCGTCTGGAAGAACTTTAAAATGAAAATGGCCGAGTAAAAGTTCCGTACCCTTCTCCCTTATTAATGAGGGCTGCAGGGCTTCTGCAGAACTACCTCCAAGTGAAATGAAGCCTCAATAATGACCTGTGCCACGTCAAGTCAAGGGATCGACGCTGCGCATGTTGACCATGTGATATCCAAATCGATCTGTTCACCAGTTTCTATGACGCAGTGCAGATGTGAGCAACAGACGGTGTAATAAGGGTAAACAAAGTTATCATTTTTTCCTCAATCACTTAGAATCACGATCTTCATTGCTTTTTTTTGTGGCTTTTGTGTAAAAATACAAAACAAACAAAGACATCAGGGGAGCTGCATTCACCACAAACAACAAAAAGCCATCCAAACCATAAATCATATCTTCTTATTCAGCATTCCACAACATCTGTAACGCAGCACATCCTACCTAAAGGTTTATCTTAACACTGGGACGAGCAGGCAAGTCTTGCATGTCACTGACTTTTTTCATGTTACATTTGTGATTTGTTGCTGTAATCCTATTTGCTTCCCTCCATCTGTTTCTCTCCCACTTTTGATCAAAAATATTCATTTTTTTGCTGTCTGTGCATATCGTGCTTAAAGGGAAAGTTCCATCTTTTTTTTGTTGTTTTTTTAAAAACCTGGAGCTTATTTCTAGCTGTAACATTTTGGTTTCACTCTGAGTCGTTCAGACGCTATTTAGATCATTCGAGAGCCGCGCATATTATAAATAAAGCACGAAACTCCTTCATTTCACTAATACTTTACTTGGTATTAAAGTATTGGTGAAGTGAAGGAGTTTCGTGCCTTATTTAGAGGCAGCATTGGCCTTGCCCCGCTCACTCCCGTTATATAATACACCAAAATGTTATCAATGAGTAAATGAACATATATATAGCTAGAAATAAGGTCAGGTTTAAAAAGAATTGGAACTTTCCCTTTAATATTCTAGCGTGCGATGCAAAATTGAATAGAATATTGGTCATCGATTGCCCACATTTCCAAAGATGCCAACAGAAAAAGCCATGTCGGATGACTCTGATATTTAAGGTATGATTGCAAAGAACATCATGTCAGAGGGTTGAACTGACACAAGCGCAGAGCTTTGTTCAGAGCCGCCTGTAAAACTGCATTCAGCTGAGCGAGGCACGTCTCCAGTGTAAGGCAGCAGCAGTGCAGAAAAACACTGCCCCACTGACTTGAAACAAAACGTGTGATTGTTTCAGAGGATGACCGGCTTTTTAAAAAAAAAACAGCCGTGTCCTTAGTGCTGATGAATGAAGCAGAGAAGAAAGCTAAAAATTGTAGCCGTCGTTGCTTACTTGCTCTATTCAGAGATTAATGAACGGTGGCCATCACTGACCGGCCTCCAGTCACAGTGGAAGCTTGGCCAGTCAGCAGGATTTGTTAATCTCAGTACACAGTGTGCAGCTCTGGAGTGTAAACAGCAGCTTGTTGCAGTGCGTCTGGGATTCTGCGAGAAACAGAAACTACGAATCAAGTTAGTGTGCTGCCTGCGTCTTTCATATCCCTGCTCGTAGCCTGCAGCTGCTCGGCACTGTGCAGTCACACAGCTCCCGTCCTGGTTTTCTACTTCTGCAGCTCCAGACGGGAGATCTGGGCTTTGCTGTCGCAGGCCTGCACTACATATTAAATACACTGAGCAAAATGAAAAACAAGCCACAAAGATAATGATATTTACTGTGGTCTGTGTGCAGTAAATAAGTCTCAGTGCTGCTGCACACACAGACGCGCGCACACACACACACACACACATTGCTGGCGCATACATTGCAGGGTGGCTGCTGATTAGATTTGGTGCTCTGTGGTGCCTGGACGCCATACAGCTTTACAGGACTCGACAGTTCTCGTCATGGAGAAAAAGGATGAATGCCGAACCACATGGGACAACAAAACCGCCACAAATACACTCCTATATATGCGCACGTATACATATATTATACACACACCCTGAAATGCATATTAAACCAAAGCCAGGAGAAAAACAAGCGCCATCTCCTCCCCTTTCCTTTGAGATTTAATCCACCCAGAGAATGTAAGTAAATACCAGCAGCCCCTATCAATTAGAGCGGGCTCAGGCCAAGAAACCTTCATGATAGTAATGCATTGGTCTCTCACACACATACACAAAAAGACAGAGAGCCCCAGTCCTTCCTGTTAACATACGACTGTATAACAATCCGGAGCTTCATTAGTAATGTATACAGGAGTTCAGGAGTTCAGCGGAGGCCTCTGATCTGTTGAAAAACTCTTCCTGCGCTTCAGCAGCAGGTAAAAGAATATTCTCCAGTGACAGCCTGAACCGCGCTCGCATGAAGGTTTGTGTTAACATGTCGGCGCTCCGGCGTGACATCAGAGGGGAAAAGAGCAGAGGAGAGGGGGAAATGCTAATGCACTCGGGGAGGGCAGGAGCACACTCTGAAATCCGCCGTGACATCGGAGCCGACACAAAACCGGGGTTCTGTGGCGGCAGGAATATCTGCCCGATGAAGAAACGTCTGCGATCCTTCGGCGGAGGAACCCGGAGGCATTAGCTCCTCCAGACCTTCCTTCAACTCCGCGAGTTTATTCACATTTATTCGTCTGGATTTCAGGAAACTAAAGAAGTGGAACTCCAACTTGATGATTTTCACCGTGACGTGCAGTTATACACAACATCATGAACTCAGAGCCACTTTTAAAAAGCACAAATTATCCGCCTGCATAATGAAATTCAACCGTTGTTCACTGAAAGTTACACTTCACAATGCAACAACTACCAACATCAGAGAACTGCTGCAATATCAAACTGGATGGAATGGAAACAGCAGATGTTATTTTCTCAGACCAGAAAAGTACAAGTCAAATCCATCTAAATCTCGGAAAACTGGACTGAGCCCATTACCAGTTATTGGTTGCATGTGTCATGCAACCGAATTTAAAAACCAAATTTTTGAATTTCCCCCATTGGGGGATAAATAAAGTATTTTTCTGTAGCAGAAAAGACTAATCGTGTAAGAAATGATAAATCAGCCGAGGGAGGGGGAGACAGAAGGAGGAGTGCTCTCCGACGTCTGGGGGAGGATATTTCATTTGAGCCCAGCTCACTTGGCTCCGTGGCCTTTTGGAAAAACACACAAGCAAACGGGGTCAGAGTTCAGCCCGAGTTTGGTCCTTCAAAAGCGACACTTAACTCGCAGCAGATAAGAAGGTCGCCGTTTGGGGCTCTTTAAAGGATGCCTCACAATCACTCTGACAGATTACAATGTTCCAAAGTTGCTGTTCCATCCAAAAAGACTTCACATCGTCCAACTAAAAAGATTTCAGTGCGAGTTCCTTTCAAACTCTGCAAATACCTCATGTACTGAAAAAGCCTAATGAATCACCACAATTATTCAACCATGAAGCTAAAGAATACAACAATACTATGCTCGTTGCCGCCCACGTATAACCCCAGACTTTCCCTTCTCAGAGCAGCATCACTGTTATTGTAAAGCTTATAAAAGTTTGAATGTGTTTTGGTGTTGCTCAGGCTTCTCCGAGAAGAATGCTTTGATGCTCCAAGTAACCTAGAAGTGATTTTAAGGACAACCGATGGCAGCTTTGTTTACACAAGAAGAGAATTAAGCAGATTTGTCACCCAAAAGAACAAGCCAGAAAGATCTGAGCTGGTAGACTTTTGACAATGCTTCTGACAGCACTCCTTCACAGGATTAAATGTTCTTTGGATTAAATGTGCTGGTAATTATTAGTAAATTTGACAGACTTGTGAATGATTAAGGCTGTTGTGACTTAAACCACCACAAAAGTCATTTTTATTTTATTTTATTTAATCTGAGCTTCACTGGAGTGTACAGTGACTATAAAACGCCGAGCCAAATTCATGTGGACAACTGAATAAATTCCAAATACCGTGACTAATTACATCGTGCCAAAGTCTTTTGTTCCAGTTGTGGTTCGCAGCGACGGGGTTAACAGGGTCAACAACCTCTGAGCTGTCCACTTGTCTCAGAAATGTCCATCAGAGTCCGGTTCATGTTCACCAGCCTCAAGCTCCTCCTTCCCCCTCCTCCAGTTTCTGAGCTGTTGAAAGAGTCGTCCTGCTCATTAGCGAGTGGGGGGGCACAGCCACCTAAAACCTCCGGGGTCAAAGGGGAACTGTGGAAATAGACCGCTAATCAATTACCACTCTATTAAGGATAAACGGGATCAGGGTTCCCACTCTCACTGGAAGGGCTGAACTTGGATCAACTGGCGCACGAAAGGAAGTGATTCTCATCTTTCCTGTGCGAGTGCGTCTAAACTGGACAAGTGCCAACATCTGGATGCGACGTGTGTTTGACGACTTTTTGTCTGAGACGGGATCAGAGGGGGAGCATCTTTGAGCTTCGGATCAGCCGATATTTAACCGTTCGGCGCGTTTTTCTGATCCGATTTCCGTTCGAATGAACGTAGCTTTCAAAAAAAAAAATCCCCCCGGCCCGTCTCGGTCTGTCATCAACACAGTGTGATGTGATGGCTTGACAATGCAGCTGGGCTCAGAGGAGCAGACTGCAGCACGTCTCAGAAAACGCAGCCCAGTATGCCCAGTTTTCCCCCCAGTTACAGCCACGGCGCTCCAGTGACGGAACAGAAGGAAACAGATTGACACGCTGAAAGCATTTCCAAACAAAAGACGTTTCCACAAAGCTTTCAGCTGATTCATTTGGACTGGTGTGAAAATGATTAAATCCATTTCTCAGTTCATTAAAAGATCAGCGATCAACTAGCTGATAAATCAACGTGCATAAAGTCACGTATATCAGTTCCTAAAGTTAAAGTCTTGGTGAACAGGACTAAAAATCACAGCAGCTTAGAAATGGCTGTTAGAGGCATCTACATCTGTACTTCATCACACCTTTGTCAGCTTAACAAAATTTGACATTTACGTTGCCGGTACGCCAAAGGAATGGAAAAATGTGAACAACCGCAGCTGAACTGGAGTCAAAACAGTTCATTTTCTTTCACGAGGCTCGTACCGTCTTCATCACTATTTCAGGGAAAAAAAAAAACATCAAAACACAAAGCTTCCCATTTCCTCCGTCTGTAACCTCTGCATCGGTCCCCCTCCCCCCTCTCACGGGGCTCTTCCACGGTGCAATACCGTTTCTCCGAGAGGAGAGCGCCTCTCTTATCTTCTGCGTTTCAGCTGTCTGCGCTAATTCAATAAACTTCAGAGGAACAAAATGAACACAGGAATAACAGACGGGGGGGCTGGGAGCTGGTGCACAACTGAGCAAGAGATGGAAACAAAAAGGTAGGAGACAAGAACAAGAAAACCCATCAGGAAACTGGGGGGAAAAGCACTAAAAATAATACAGCGATGATGTAGAATTATGGAAATCCACAAGAGGGAGAAATTAAAAAGAAACATGAGCCCACTTTAAAATTAATATTCAAATTGGAATTGATTCTAAAAAGTGGTGAAAGATGGCCTTGTGCTCGGATGCCCCCCCCCCCTTCCCTTCCCTTTCCCCTTTACACCATTTGTTCAGCGAGTGTGTCGTCCTTGTCCCTCCCATAATGGCACAGTGCAGCACACACAAAGGCTGCACTGGAATATCAGCACTGGAGAAACCTTCCGGCACTGCGCTGGGAAATAAATTGCTTCTGCTAATGCCCCTTTCATTATGGCACAGCCTTTAATTGTGCTGCTGTCAGTCTGCCTGGCTGCAGGGCTGATGGGAGAAAAGGCCGAGGAGACGGTCGTGACGTGCCCCCCCCCCCCGGGCTAAACACCGCCGACACACTGCAGGGAGAGTAAACTAGTGGAGGTTCACCTGGACGGACGCTGGAGTGAGCATGCATGCAACTTTTAGCAGGTGTGGCTAGTAACAAACGCTCGAATGTGTCCGGGTACAATCAAGCCTCATGATAGTCGAGTTAAATTCTTAAAAGATCAGACTGTGTCCCTTTTTTTAACCGATTAAAACTACAAGAATGTGTATGCAAGTACGTCATCTGACCACAAAAAAAAACAAAAAACACACGATGTTCGAGGCTTTTTCTGTCAAATCAGAGGAAGAATCAGTGGGAAAGTCCACGTATATAAGTAAAAATAAACCTAATAAACAGCCCAAAATAAAAAGGAAAGATGATCCATTCAAAACTCACTGCAACAGACGAGTCAATACTAACAGATTTTGGACTAAAACGAGAAAAGAAAAAGGAGCAGCTGTTGTGCAAACTTCCGTAAAGAGAAATGAAGCGACTTTAGAAGTGAGTCATCAGTGAGGGCAAACTAAACACACTTTAAACTGCATAAACAAAAGACTTGTCATTTTGAGAAGGCGCAGGGCTCAGACGCTGCGTTACACTTCGTGCTGTAGGGGAAGTGACATCATCAGGGGGATTGTGCCCCCGCCGTGCCAGGCGTGAGGGGCTCAAAGAGCCAAAATCACAAAGACATCAAAAGACTTCACTCTGAAAGGAGAAAAAAAAAACAAAAAAAAGCAGACCTGTCCAATGTCAACCGTCACTTAACCCGCACCATCACCACCAGCGTCAGCTCCAGCACCAGCGTCCCAACAGGCACCAGTAGCAGGTCAGGGGTGGAGAGGGAGCTTAATCAAGGGTTCTCCTGTTACAAAAGCCCCTCCACTCCCGCCGGCAAGCAGCGACAGGCAGACGGGAAACAAAAAGCCTCCAAATGGGACCGACTCCTTGTTCTCAGGAGAGCTCGAGCCCGACTGCTGCCACGGCTAAAAACTTCTTACTGGAAACTAAGTGTTTGTATGCGTTATGAGTCTTAATCTTCTGGCTTGTGGAGAAGTGAATTAGGCCAGCAGTGTGTTTGTGTTACATTTTTACTTTAAAAGGAAAGATGACGGGAGGTTATTTTGCTCTCAGCGGGTCTGAAGTATCCATTCCAACAAGGTCATTTTCATAATAGCAGCAGCCTTTATGCACCAAGTCCATTTTCGCTGGCCAAACGTTTGCATATTTATAAATAAATTTGATGTCACATCAAGTCAGTTATATCCAGAGTCTAAAGCTTTGCTAGATATTAAATTTCTTCTTTTTTTGCAGAATTGAAATGCCTTTCGAGAGTCGTTTGACCCCCTCAGAGAAACCGTGCATGATGTAACTATCCAAAAAAGGCTTAAAATGCAATTTCCCATTACCAAGAATACAGTTATTTCTAATGTGTGCGTCCTGTACTGCGAGCAGAGTATGAAAAAAGGCCGCTGACGTCCTGAAACACCTGAAAACACTCTACAGCTCTCATCAGCTGTCGGATCGGATGGAGCGAGAACAGAAAAATCGTCCTCACTGCTCCATGTTCTTTCTTTGAGTTGTGGATATCTGCCACAGGTCAGATCTTTTCTGTGGCTAACGATTGTTGTCTGATGACGGACACCGGAAATAGGGATTAATCTGTGCATGTGCGTTTGTTTTGTGAGGATTTACGCCTCTCTTTAAGTTTTCAGCCTGCATATGAAGCTCCAACTGGATGCAAACTCTGCTAATAGCATCTTAAGAGGCCGGCTCAGGAGGTCGAAGGGTCGTCCAATAATGAGAAAGTTGCTGGTTCAGTCATCACATTTTTCTGTCCACTTGTCCATTAGGAGATACTCGACACACTGAGATAAAAATCAGTACATGTACAGGCTGTGTTGACTTCATTTAGCGTTTAATCCCACCTGAAAGGCGGACCAGCTTTGTTGCTGTTTCCATTAAAAAAAAAAGTGACCAATAGAAGATTCTGACCTCGGAGTAGTTTTCAGAGATGATCAGTGGAAGTCCGTCCGTTAAATCTGATACATACATCATCTACATCTGCTAAACACGGCCTGATCCAACTGAAAGTCGTACACAGAGTTCACTTTACCGAGGCCAGGTTGGCCAAGATTTATCCGAACCTCGACCCATTATGGCCCCCGATGTCGGGGTCAACCTGCAGATTTAATGCACAGTTTCTGGCTATGTCCGAACCCTTCTACCTTTTGGACAAGTATTCTTAAAGCTCCCAGTGAGATGTTTGGAACCCGATTTGTGCCCTCTGTGGTGTAACAGCCCGACCGACTAAAGCCTGTGTTGTCATAGCTTTCACTACACTCCTTGCGAGACGCTCGATTCTTTTCAAATGGAAGCAACACACACCTCCATCCTTTTCTCATTGGGTCAAAGATATCATGTACTTCTTAAAGTTAGAAAAAAAATAAAAAAATCAAGTACACACTTAAAGGATCCTCCCAATTAATTCTCAAGGTATGGAGGCCCTTTCTTGATTATTATGACTCCTTACAAGAAAGCCAATCACAACCTAACTTGTGGCTCGAAAGAGAAGTATAGGTGGAGAGGCAGGAAAGAAACCAAACAGCAAAGCATCTGTTAGAAAGCGATCCGCCCCCTGCCCCCGACACGTTTCAAGCCCCTAAAAGTGGGTCATCATCTCTCACCTGAACACATCGATTTTAAGCCTCTCAAAAACAAACAAGAACAAACAAATGATGGATTTTAGCTTCAGGGTGTAGCTGAAGAACTTGAATAGTAAAAGTAAGAAGCCAAAAACGGTACACAGGAGAGGAAGGACTGTTCAGATCACACCAAACTGAGGCCCAACACATCTGGGAGACCATGCTGCTGAAGAACAGCGCCGTCATCAGCAGCGTCGTCCTCCGTTCATCAAATAAGTGTCGAGTTCGAGGATTATGGTGAGAACTTCAATGAAAAAGAGAAAAATGGAGGGAAATCCTGGATTCTGCTGCTGTGCCGAACAGCCAATCAGAATGATTTCTCTCATTCAACAAGCCGAATCGGCCTGAAAAGACGATGCTTTACACACCAATAAGACAAGAGAGCGACACACTTTCACCCACGCTCCTGGATGACTGTCAGCCTGGTGCACAAGGGCCATGAATCATAGAAAAGAGAGGCCGGCGTGCTTAGCTGCTACGTTCATTAGTACGACTGTGAAGGTAAAAGAACCTCCGGCAAGGAGAATGTGAGCTTAATTTGTTTGGTTGGTTTTTATGGAGGTTAGCAGGTTGTTGGATCCAGGAATTCTTTCTCCAGCCTTGGACTGCTAATGTTTCAGTGCTTCAGGTAAGAGTTAAATGTGTGTCAGATGTAGCGCGGAGAAGGTTAAACGACTTGGATATCAGCTGCAACACGTGCCAAACATCGAGTTTCCTGCGACGATTGACTGCTGCAAGTGTTGGCCAGACGTTTCCATTCGACTGAGGGTGGGAGTTTAAATCATTTTTAGCTTAAAACCAACCGCAGTTGACATTAGTGTGGAAAAAGTCCAATGTTGAATTTAGCAACAGAGTAAGAATTCCACTTTTTTTTTTTTCCCCAAGTCACAAATGTTTTAGCTCGTGCATCTTCAAAGCCACCACTACCGGTGATGGATCGAACAAGGTTGAACTTGTTTCCATAGTGCGACACAAGCAGAGCAGTGTCCTTTCCTGGAGGGAGACGTGGTCACATGACGTGGTCACATGACGTGGTCACATGAGAGGAAAAGCCATGATTACCAGCACAGAGATGGAAACGTCCTCCTTAATTATCATCCCAGCACTTCAAAGGCTTCCCGTCACATGGCTCTACAAGCTGAGCATCCTTCCTCGTTGCAATACACAAACTCATTTGTGAGGAATGAAAAGAGGGTCGAATTGCGAGCTCAGGACGAGTTGCTTCTGAAACCGTTTCCGTAGCCACATTAAAAACTCCATTTCGATATGCTTTGAAAAGAAAACACGATGCATAAAAATATCCTCAAGGAGTTCATTAATAAAAACTAGGATGCAGGCGGCGTCATCATTAAATGATTCATACTTATGTGCTTCTCAATTATTCAAAGGGCAGGAATTATTGACAAGGCATTTGGAGAAGAGGGAATTTGTTATTTTTGATTTTTTTTGCATAGTATGCGTCATGACGTTAAAATTAATGTGATGATTTTTCTTTATTTCCAGAGGAAATATTTATATGATAAAGAACAAAACCTTGCTTTTTTCAACTGTCGTGCAGAGTTGCAGGTTCCAGTACATCATCTCATTTTGATTATTTAAGAGATACTTCATTTTTAGGGGTGCACCGACTGCAGTTTTGTGGCCGATCACCGATTTTTTTGTACTGACACCGTCGGGTGTTATAAGGTCAGTCTGACAGCACACACCTTCTTATTTTATTGAAAAACATTGAACGATACCCGTTTTGCCTTTAACTGTTAGGATTAGAAGTTAAGATAAAAGGTATGAAAGGTTCATGTTTCATAAATTTAAAAGCAGTGTCACAGTGGGCGCTCTGTTCTTTGGTTTTTTGAAATGCGTCAGAGTGAGCGCTCTGTAGCTTTATTTTCAGCTATGTTGGTTTTTCGTGATATGGTTAACTCAGATAATTGAAGCAAACGGTTCTCATTTATGATTCTGAAGTGATTCCTTTGCTTTTTGCCTTGGGAAATGTTTATCTATAAGTAACACAGTGCACAATTATTGAAATGCTGCATTTTTTTGTAAAGTATTATTTAATAGAGTTTTATAAGACATGTGTTCTGCTAGCTTAGATGCTAATTCTGTCAATTATTTTGGTCATTGATGTTTGATGTGAATGTATTTGTACTGCTGATTATGTTTCTGTTTTGTAACTCTTTTCAGTTTTAGATAAAAGACAAATAAACAAAGGAGACCTCATTAAAGAACGAGAAAAGTCAAGCCTCGTCTTTATTGGAGGACCTTTACCTGTTGACTGACTGTCTGGCTTTGCATGAGAACAATATCCCTGAAACAATATAAATGTGTTTTAACTGCACATGAGGTAGTAAGATAAGATCGGTGGATCAAAAAAATAAATAAATAAAAAGATTGGTGGATAAAATTAAAAAATAAAAAGAGCTTTGGATCAAAAAATGAATAAATAAAAAGAGCGGTGGATCAAAAAACAAACAAACAAACAAAAAAAAAAGATCGGTGGATAAGATCGGTTTCACGTGCAAGTATCGGTCGATCACCCAAAATTAAGGAAAACTTTTGAGGTTCGGGTGTCCTCACCAGTGGAAATGAGTCGGTTGTGTTGCACAAACAAGCAAAAACTGACAAGAAAAACACAAACAACTGAGTAACCTGAGTTACTCAGCCCGTTTCACACATGCGCAGATTTCTACTAATCTGATGGCGAGTGAACGCATCGCTGTGAATGACTCTCTCCCTGTCCGAGGTGCTTTTCTGTAACATTTTGAGACAGACTTAGCGACAGCAGCATAGCTTTCGAGTGTGAACTGCCGCAGTCACACTAAAGGACAGACGCACACAGTTGGGGTGAGTTGTGATCAGAACTTTCCTCCTCCATGGTTTCACCCACAACAATTAGCCACATGTCATTTTTGTTTACAGCATACAAGCCAAATTAACACAGAAAAACTATGTTTAAAAGGCTTTGAGCTTGAATGTGAAGCTTCTGCTGTTTTATCTAACACTGTGCTCCATGTTTATTAGCTTGAGATGAATCTTTATGAAGATATAGTGCAGCTCCTGAACATGTGAAAACAATTAAGCCCTCATGAGTGCAACACCGACTGTCCAATAAGCTTTAACGTGCAGAAAAAGTGCTATTTTCAGCTGCCGCGTTTCAACCAACCATTGCGCGTTTGTCACGCCACTATGAATTACGTGTCACATTGTGAGGAAACCGTGACTCTAAAGTCTGTTTTATTGCACCTCACTTTGGCTCTTTCTTTTCCAGGCATGTTTGAATAAAGCGTCCTTAACAGAAAACTGATCAGAGTGCGACTGACTGAATGCCCATCATCCTAACAGATTATTAACACTGCATATCGTGGAAAAAAGGGCCTTTCTGTGGAAAACAGGTTCTCCTGCTGCAGGCCCAGAAAAGAATTACCGTAATAACCAGAATACAGGCACACTTTAAATCCAGGTGCGGCCGACTGATCGTACATACTGTGCAGCAAATGGCAGAGAGGACGAGGACGACTTTGGCAGCTTGTAAAGATGGGAAAGTGACTTGGAGTGACTTTATTTGGCCTCTGCTAAGTGGAAATGTTCTAATAATCTCCAAAGTGTCCTGATGCTGAACAGAAACGAAGCTGGCAAGTGATTCACTTTACGATAAATGTGTTCTGCCGTGTAATTGCAGACTTTGGGTTAATTTTCAATGATGACGAAAACAACCGCAGTTACTTCTGAGTAAAACATGGGTGCACATAAGTACACTCACTGGGTACTAAGCTGTCCTACGTCATCTCTGTGGCAAAGCAGCTCACAACCATTTTATTCTCACAGCTGTTCTGAGTCTGATCCAGTCAGAACGTCGGTGGCTCGCTGTGTGTTGTATCGCCTCGCACTGAACCGCAGAGGTGGAGAGTAACTGTGCATTTCTGTGCAAACATGCACAAATAAACACTGGTAACAAGGTTGGTGCCAGCAGTACGTCTCTGGCGTCTCCCGTTGCCACGTCAACACATGGGAGTTTGGAGCATGTTCCGACGTCAGGCAGAGCCATGATGGTTCACAATCTAAATGTTAACCGTTTTCCAGTTGACTCTAGGCCTGTCACGACAAATTATTGCGATAAGATTGTCGTTCTGAGATAATTTTCATCTAATACAATGATAATGGTATAATAATGCAGGTACACCTCTTCAAAGAGAAATACACTTTTATTTTTAAAGAATATTTAACACTAGAACACAATAAATGAACAAACAACCAAAAACAATAAACAAAATGGACTACAGTCTGTCAAATGTTAGCAGCATTCGTTGAAATGCCGGCTTTTCCACGATGCTAAAGGGCAGCATCTCTTTAGCAATGAAGCGAACTACACCGTCTGTGAGTGTAATCCATTTCTCACTGTCCTGTTGTGCTTCGTTTGTCGACTAAACGCCCCAGTGACTGCGCTGTCGGCCCACTTGTTGTGTTACATGCAAATGGCATTTATCGCGGCCAGAAAAATGATCGAGCTGATTTGAATTATCGCGACAGTCCTAGTTGACTGATAAACGATCGGTGAAAATCTTCACACTGGAAGGCGTTTTTCCAAAAAGTTCCGTGTTTGAATGTGGACGATGGGCACAAACGAATAAAATAATCAATATTACTATTTATATTCTATTTAATTCATCTTCACAAGTGGCTTTAGATCGAAAGACAAACTTTAACCGAGGCACGTAACAGATGTGGGTTTGGATTAGTTTAATAAAATATAATGGAAATTAATTCAACTCTTGTTTCTTATTGCAAATGCAATGTTTTTTGAAACTGCAAGTTATGGATGCTTATTCAGTGAGACAAAAAGAAATGTTGTGCATCAATTAAAGACCCATCAATAATCGTTTTATAATCGAATCGTAAGGTACCCAAAGATTCCCACCCCCAGTTTGGATGGACAGAATTATCATCCATTGGTGTTGCTACGATATATAACAAAAACTAACGATAAAACTCTCAATGGAACAGAAATCTCAACTTCACGGCCCGTTTATCGGCTGCATGAGGAGGGATTTACTGCTTTCCTGCACATCGGTGCGAACTGTTCAAACTAAAACAAAGCGTGTGGCTAAAGCAGGCCGATGATCCACCTGGAAAACAGACATGAAAAGAAAAGAGATGCACCAGCGTCCACACTAATAAACGCTCCGACTTCCATTCAGAAAAACATCACCGTCGTCCATACAGGCTCAATCCCTCCATGATCAAACGCACCTAAACAGAGTTTATTAATCCTGACAATCGATACACATACATGTGGAGTAAGAGCTAAAGTCTCTCATTTATGGATAAATAAATTCTACCTTTTATGACACTTAAACAGCTCCCACCCTGAAAGTTCTCCTTCTCCACTCTGATCGTTTCGCTGGCTCGCACGGTGCACTCTTTGGCTGGGAATTAAATAAATTAACACTTTAAAGGCGTTAATAGCGTAATGCTGTTAAATCATTGAGTAAGAAGTGCCAGCACATCTGCGACCGAGATCAACCACTAACCATCCCTGCACAATCTAATCCGGTCCACTTGATTAATTCCATGTTCAGGCTTGGATCACTTTTCCATTCACGATGCCTCACGCAGCCATTTCCTCGCTTTAACACACACACACACACACAATCCAGAGGCTGAACTACTTCAAATTACTCATTTATTTTAAGAATTGGACTCGGTTAATGGAAATTAGCAGCCAGCTTTTCCAGCTTGTAGTTTATTAAACAAGAAATGCCCAAAAGTATTCAGTCTTTTCTGCCATTTTCTTTCAATTAATTAACGCTTTTTAAAAAAAAAAAAAAAAAAGCAAAATAGAACCAAATGAGAATCTTTGAAGAACGAAAGAAAATGAACAGGGTAATTGATCATGAAAAAACATAATTAGTTGCGGCATTATTAGGGGTTTTATCCCCATGTGGAAATTCTTCTCCAAAATCTTTGAGAACACAGACGGACGGAGGACATTAAATGTTACTCAGCTCGGCTGTTTGTCAGACATGACTCGCCGCTAACCCTTTTTTGTCTGCAGACTTCCTTAATCCTCAAACTAAAAGATTCCTCTTAGTTTCAAACTCTCCCGTTTGTCAGGGCCTTCCAAAAAAGTCTGAGCCAGATTCTGCTCAATTGGATTCAAAGCCATTAGCGTCCCAACTCGAAGCATATGCTCCGAGCTGCTGAGCATTGCGTTTCACGAGAAGACGACAGAAAGGGCTGACAGAGAGGGAGAGAGGGGGGGTGGGGTGGTGGGGGGGTACAGACAGCGCAGAAAAATAAACCAGACACAAACATGGCTGGACTGAGCCAGTCGCTCGCTTACAGACAGAGACGGAGACGTCCCATGCTCCGAAGAAAGCCCGCTCTGACTTCAGGGTCACGTTCCAAAGCATTAAGCTTGTAACTGCCACTGTGTGTGTGTGTGTGTGTGTGTGTGTGTGTGTGTGTGTGTGTGTGTGTGTGTGTGTGTGTGTGTGTGTGTGTGAGTGAGTGAGTGCATGACTGTGTACGTGCTCCACATGCATGTTTTCATTTGTGGTTCAGAGAGCGATACCTTCCGCACCGCACAAAAGGCACTGCTGTACCCCATCTGAGAAATCTCAATATTCTGTCAAGGGGGGGAAAACATTAGAGGTGGGATTATATTTCAAACAGCGGGCAACCCCCAACCCCTCACCCTCACTACCCCCCCAATCCGCCGTCAGAAATTTTATTTATGTCCAAACGCAAATGTAAAGAGGAACCACGAGCAAGTTGGATCATTATCTCCCAAATCTAAACAAGCCTTTACTTTCCTAGAACAGAGCTCGTATTCTATAAGCAGTCAAACACAGAGGAGGGGGAGGGATCGCAGGGTTCCCAGTCTGAGTATAAGAATGACAGGGGTAAAACACTGCAGGCTCTGTGGAAGCCAGGAAACAGCCTAATGTATTTATCCAAACACATATCTGCTGTGAGGCCCCACGGCTTCAACACGTCCCCTTCGACTGGGACTTCACCTCCGAAAACTGCCACCGTGAAGGCAGAAAACTCACAGCACGACGTGAGCAGAAACACCCCATCGCAGACAGCGGAAACGCGACACTTTCTGCGCATTTATCACCGTTTCGTAAATCAAACTCCTGCTGTTTGCTGGTTTAAATACATCCTCCTATCCCGAAAACACCTACGAACAAACGCTGCTTTTTTAACGGCGGCATCATCCGCAGTCTGGTTTGATTTTTGTTGCCGTCTGCCATAAAGCCAAACCGTTCCCAGATGACGATCCACTTTTAGAAACAAATGTTTTTCAGGATTTTCTTCTTCTTCTTGGTTCTTTTTGTTTCAGTGTTTCCCCTCAAATGAGGCTTCGTCTCAGCTAAAAATAAAAAGGGCTGAGATGAACCAGGCCGAGACTTCCACCGATAAAACACAAAGACGTGGAAATGAATAGATTTTAAAACGTAAACGGTGACATTTTAGCAATGGATTAAAGGCAGAAATTGAGGGTCATTCAGCATCAAAGCGCTCAGCTTCTGCAGAATCCGGCGTGTTAACCTTGATTCATATTAAAGCATTAAGGCCTGATTTATGGCCGTCTTTGTCAAGCGTTAAAAAAAAAAAAAAATTTAAAAAAGCACTGACATGACACAAAGTGAAAGGTGATGAGTCCTGTTCCACATCCGAGGCACCGACACTCTCTGCACTGGCAGTGGAGCCAACAGCTGAGGAATCCCAAAACAAAACATTGGCACCGTCACGTGACCCCGTCCCGACGCCAGGAGGATGGCCACAGTCCAATTTAGCTGTTTACACGATTCCATCTCCCTAAAATTATCCCGTTTACACGAACACGCAACAGACAGAAATGCAGCAACCTGTGTTTAAAGTAAATCATTTTTTAAAAAAGATGAATTAATTAATTAAAAATAAAATTTTACTCGCCAGATGCTGTCGCTGCCATCAGTGAAGCAGCACAGCTGGTTGATTTTGCAGCTCAAAAGTCTGCAAAAATCTTTCACTGCTGCCCAAAATTCGCTCAAGCTCATCTCAAGGTTGCCTAAGAAGGTGTTATTTATGAAGTTTTACATATTTGCATCAGTTTAGTCTCTCACACATCATGCCTCTACCGTGGTTCTGTTCCTTAACGTAACACAATGACGTCACATCATCTTCGATATGACGTTCAACACGATTTTGGTTATTTAACAACTGGCTCATCTCTTCTTTCACTGAGATCAGAGAACGCTGCAACGGTGGAACAAGAAAATACACGTTTGCATCATGCAGGGGAAATATATATCCTTTCTTTTTACTGTTCTGTGGATGGACCGTCTGTAATTTTTCTTTTACACGGCTCAAAAAGTCTGCCAGCACCCACGTAGCATCTAGCCTGTGTGTGTGCAACGGGCACTGAGCCACATGTCGAGTGGACACGCTACCGAGGCCGCTGCGACAGGAGGTGCAGACGTCTTTTTTCCTTCACAGAAGCACGTTTAACCAGCTATTAACGTCTCAAATGGAGGTTCAGAAACTTACAGGGATGATCGATTTTACTGTAGAAGCTCACTCTCAGTCCACATTCTGGTCAAAAGAAATAACTTCCTCAGGCAGCAGCAATTATCAGAAGTTCTGGTCCGACAAGGCCTGCGGGATGGATGCAGTACAGTGCCATGCCATGTTTCCTGGCAGCTGACAGTGGGTTCTGAGTAACCTGTAGCCCTCATACCACCGAGGGTAAACATGCTACTGCTGGAAAAGGGACTCAATTTAATAGGTTTCATTTAAACCAGTCACTCTGGAGAAGAAAAAAATGCAGAAAATGATACAAAATAGAATAATGTTCAATTAGGTAACATCAAATCCACTAAAACAACGATGACACCAACTTCACACTGGAAAAAATGCCCGTCCAAAAATAAGTAAAAAAAAAAAAACAGCAAATACAAGACGTTTTTGCTCGAAATAAGCAAAAAAAATCTGCCAATGGAACTAGTGAAAATCGTCTTGTCAAGATTTCTTGAAATAAGATGTGATATTTAGGACTTTTGAGATAAAAGTCATCTTGAAATTAGCTTAAAAACCTCTTCAAATGAAAAAAAAAAGCTTGTTTCATATGAAATCCGATTCAAAACAATTTGTTTTCCAGACTTTTTCATTGAACAAGATATTCCAGATGTATTGTCTTCAAACAAGTCCCTATATCTGGCTGAAATAGCACTTGTTAGGCAGGTGTGTCTTATATTAAGTGTAATGAGATATTTTGACTAGAAATGAGACAAATATACTTGGTAAGACTTTGATTTTTTCCAGTGCACACAGTAAAAAAATAAAATGTCTGAAGAATTCTGCAAACAGAACAACAAATATTCTAAAAATCAGTCACAAACCATTTGCGAAAGCTGAATATTGCTCTAATTGGCAGAAGACACCGCATTAAGCCGTCCACAGATGAAGACACACTAAAGTTGACAGGTCACAGCACCCAAACCCACAACCAAGAGGCCGAGCGTAACCGCATCAGACAGGAGCGACACCAACTAACTGGTCTGCTAATGTATAAATAGATGAATGCAGCATTACAACACGGAGGGAGCACTCAAGCACAGCAAAGACAACCTGGCACCGACAGCAGCGAGCCCCTCCGTGATGCACGACAGGAGAGAAAAACACAAGAAAACCAGAAAAGCTGTGGCTCAGATCGTTGTCAGTGCTCGTTTCACCCGCTGCACTCCCACCAAACTCCTAAAACTGCAGCGCACAATAATCCCACGTGTTACACGGTGCTGTCGACGCCGGCTTTGGCCTCGGCTCCTCTTAAAAGTTTGACCTTGCTTGGCCACTGTAGGGATCTCTGAGCACGAGCCAATCAAATCAAAGCATAAACAAAGACTTTGCATCAAAGAGGGTTCTGATTGGCTTCCTGTTGCACCTCGTTATGGCCACACATCTGCATGGGAGTGTGTTTTTGTGTCTGGGATGACTGGTCTTCTGAATCATGAAGACTGGATTAAACTGGTTGTAAAACAAGACAGAACTTCCCCAATAATGCTTATTTAGACATTTAAGATTGTCCTTTTCCCATGTAAATTTAATGAGCTGGTAAAAGAGGTTATTGACCATTTTTCTGACGCGAACGCACACTTACATGTGGACGTGTGGAGGCTGGAAGCGGCTCTGGTTGATGTTGTAATGCGTGAAGGCCTGTGTGGGGTTGGAGCTGTACTCGTCCACCGTGATGGTCACTTTGCCATGAGCCATGCTTCCGTCGTTTGGACATGAGACGCCGTTCATTCACCAGGATTCAGCAGCGAGCTGTGCGGCGGTCATCCTTCAGAGCCGCTCAAGAAGCCCAGGAAGTCTCCCGGCAGCAGCGGCCGGGGGTGGGGGGTGGGGGGTGGGCAGCAGGGACCCGGCTGACCGACTCGACCACGACTCACTGCAGTCTGCAGCGACACGGGCACACACACTTTCAGTCAAATCTACCACATTTTAAACTAATTAAAATCTTCCCAGTGTAGATTTTTTACTACACGCAAGGTTAAAAAAATAAGCTCACAACCACAAAAAAAAGTGCAAATTTGGTGCCAAAGACATGCAAAAGTACTTATCAAGTAAAATTATAGCACTACAATTAAGAGTTTAACTTTAAATAGCAAAAACAGACAAAACTTCCCAGTTTAAATTGTTTTTTCAATTCAAATCTAATAAGAAATACACACCGAGGCAACAAAAAAAAAATGACAAGAATAAAAGTTTTCACATAGCTTTCCTTGGAAAAAAAAACTAAAAAGCACATGTTTAATTGCTGCTCAACCCAGCTGGTTGTGATGCAAAGGAATGAATAAAACCTAAAAGAGAGGCAACAGGCTAACTGTTGCAAAAGCCTTCGATATAACAGTAAATTATTCACAACGCACACATGAAAGCTCTGCCTCCCTGCTAACAATTACCCCACATAACACAAAGAAATCAAACAGATGATGTTTCTCTGGGACTCGTGCTCTAATTCTGAAGAGTCCTGGCATCTTTGCATGACATGCACTGTAAAAAAAAAAAAAAAAAAGAAAAAGAAAGAGAAAAAACTGGATGGAAAAGGCGGCTAAAGTGCTGGTGGATGCGTCACTCACCCGGCTCTGCTGCGAGTCTCCCTGCACCCTGAGCCTCCTTCCTCTCTGACCTCCCTGACTGATAGTAAAGTGGCTACTGTGGGCTGTGAGAGGCGTTTTATACCATACCTCCAGACAAAAAAAAAAAAAAAACACCCTCAATTTAACAAGTCTGCCATCTCTTTTGGAGGGAAAAATCAACAGCAAGACAGTTTGGTTAATGGTTAAATCCTAGGTTGGCTGCAGTGATGAATATTTTAAAAGAAAACTACCCCCCCATATCAACTCAAAACTGCCCTATATTCATTACAAAAAAAAAAACAACATAGATTTATGTTTTCTAGGTCAGCTGGATGCTGCTTCCTATTAATTTTAGTCAAACAGATTCACCTCAAAACACAAACAAAGAAACAGACTTAAGCATCCTTCAATTAATCCTCGCCGCCGGCTGCTCAAGTTTGCAAACCCTCCAGGGGCCTTACAATTAATTCCACTTTTTATATATAAAACAAAAACCTAAACAATAACACAAACGCTCTCCTGTCAGATAAACCCTCACATACTAACACCTATGCGGTCATTCCCCCCCTCCTAAATAAAAAATCCACTTCCACACTTCCACAGCTCCTACTGCTCAGCAGACGAGCCGTTTTAATAAATGTAGGCCGGAACAGGGAGCCCGGCTTCGGTGTGCAGCATGACTTACAGTCTCCTCGGCGTGTGCAGTCGGTGTGCGCGCCGGTGCATGTGTGTGTGTGTGTGTGTGTTTCGGGGGCTGCTGAAACTCGCCTTGCTCGCCTTGTCTGTCTCAAACCTCACGGCTACAGTAGCAGCAATTAGCTCTCTAGCTTAGCCTGCTAAACCTGCGCTGGCAATAGATTTTTTTTTTTATTATGCGCGGTGTAGCTTCGCATTGGGCTGCTTTTCTGTGGTGCACACACACACACACACAAACACACAAACACACATGCACGTACGCATGCATGCAAGCATGCATACACACACACTGCCAGTCCAGTCGTTTGTATATACAGACAGAGCGCCTGTGCACGGCGCACAGCTAACTTCACGAGTAGAAACCTCTCCTGTTAGGCAGAAGGGGTAAAAAGGCGACTGAACTGACCCTTTCTGGTGCCACGCTTTATCCACGATAAGTGCAACGCGCCGCTTACTGTTAACAGTGCCGCTTGCAAGCAATGTACACAAAAAAAAGGTCCGTGCAAATCCTGAACTCTGCTTCTTAAATCATTTATATAAAAAAAATAAGGTGGACAGTGTCAAAGCACCGCCGCGCTAACCTCTTGCTCTTCCTCCTAAATGACAAGCCACCTTTAAAACGACGGCTTTGTGTCAGGAATTTCTTTTTTTTCTTCCCCTCCCCGTCTCCCCTCCCTCCCTCCCGCTCCGGCTTTCAAAGCAAAGCGGAAAGGTTGCTGTACCTTTCGTCGTGTGGGTTTTTGTTTTTTTTTTCCCCTTCCTGCGTGTTGTATCTGCCCGGAGAAAGAGCGTCGGGTCGGGGTCGCCCTCTACGCGGCGGCGGCGGAGGAGGAGGAGGGACGCGGGTCCATGCGGCAGCAGCCAGCAGCTGAGCGGGCAGGTTGGCGAGCGGCAGCCCGGGTGTTGCGGCAGTCTGAGCGGGGCAGGGCAGAACCTTCGACCCGGCGGGACCTCGGCTGGCTCCTGTGGAAAGAAACCACACAAGGAGGAGATGGTGGAGTAGCGAGCCTGGAGAGGAGGGCGAGAGACACCGGCTGACAGGGAGGAGAGAAAGAGAGAGGGAGAGAGAGAGCGGGCTCGGTCTGTCGGAGGGGGAGCCGGAGTGCAGTGGAGTGGAGCTGCCACTGGGGTCAGAGAGCAGCGAGAGCAGGAGCGAGCACAACCCCCCGCCACCTCCCGTGCGCGTGCCCTAACCCGCGGGCACACGCGCGAGAGGGAGGAGGGGGAGGGCACTCACTCCTTGCTGCGTTCATTTACCATCGGAAAAGACACTTTTCTTCAGTATATTGTGACACAATAAACACAAAAAATATGGAAGTTTTTCTGTGCCATCAAGAGTTTGAATACGAATTTCTAATATTTAATTTTTACAGCATCAAAAATCAGACTTTCAATTTGAAAAACCAACAGTGTAAAAAAAAAAAAAACATCAAAAAATTCAGTGGAAACAAATTCAACTTAAAAAAATTCAGTGGAAAAAAATTCAATGAAAAAAAATCTGTGAAAAAAAATAAAGTGGAAAAAGAACCAGACTCAACATCCGGGTAAACAGGGAGAAGCAATCGATCCCTGTCTCAATTAATCCAACGGCAGCCAATCAAGTTACGCTCCATTGGACAGATCAGCTCAATAGATATTGAGTAATATCTATTACTCATTTTTATTAACACAAATGGCAAATAAAGTAAACTCACTCACCGAAGCACCATCACCCGCGTTGGTGGACATGGCTGATCTGTCCAATGGTTGGCTGCCGTTGGATGAATTGAGACAGGGATTGATTGCTTCTCCCTGTTTACCCGGATGTTGAGTGGTTCTTTTTCCACTGAATTTTTTGAAGTTGAATTTTTTTCCACTGATTTTTGTTTTTAGAAAAAAAAAAAAAAATTTCCACTGTTGGTTTTTCAAATTCAAAGTCTGATTTTGATGCTGTAGAAATTCAATATTAGAAATTCATATTCAAACTCTGATGGCACAGAAAAACTTCCATAAAAAAACGACCTCCTATCATCTTTTCTTTTGCTTGACCGCGATGAAAGATGGCGGGAGATACCCTGAAGGACGCGATGCAATGAGAGCGTGACCTCAGACTTCACTCAGATGTGATGTACAACTGGATTCCAAAAAAGGGCTTTAGATTCTTTTTCGTTTGCAACATGATCATGTTGCTCCAACTGCTGCAAAAACAAAAATTAAATGATAGATTGCTTATTATTTTTTATTATATAAAATATGACTTTGTACGAATGTTTTTTGCTACATTTACTTTGTCTCTATGCCAGATTTTGGACATTCAGTCCCTCATAATGAGTTAAATTTTGATCTATTAGTAACTTTATGGACAAATGAAACTTTAATTCCTTTATTTAATTAAATGCATCACGTGTTTTTAAGCTATATTACTATTTTACTGTGTCTTTTGCTCTAATTTCCACCACACACACCAAAAAACTTTTAACTTTAGGGATTTTTTTTATTTGTATGCTTGCAACCACACCAATTGTTATGTGACATATATAATCCTATAATATGAGAGGTAACGTCTAATACTACTTTGTCATTAAGGCTTGTGATTTCAAAAGTAAAAACATTTCCATTCATTTTCAGTTCTGTCCTTGTAGTTGAACTTTGTCAGAGGACTGTTGAATTGTTTTTGTTGGGCCAAACTGATATTTTAATTTACTGAAAACATAAAATCGGCACTTAACTCAAGGGATGAACCAGTGCTGTGCCTGCAGATTACAGAACACTTACCAAAAACAGCTGTTTTAAACGGTATCTTTAGGCACTTTGTTACTGGCAGACGTCCAAGAAATACATGATTTGTTCCCACTTCTTCAACTATCGATTAAAAACAGCAAAGATAACACAGTTTGACGTACATTAAACAGGATTTCTGCAGCAACAAGGTGATTCCCAAAGAGCTGTTAGCTGAAAACTTGGCATATCTCAGCATGGTGTGCAGTGTGTCCTTAAAACATTTGAGGAAACTGGACAAGTGGAGGACAAAAGAAGAAGTGTCAGGCCTAAAGAACTATCTCCAGCAGATGAACAGGATCTGAAAGTGATGTCCTTAAGAAAGAGGAAAAAAATCCAGCAAAGACCTGACACAGGAGCTGAGAGATGCATCTGGACCTTCAGCTGATCCATCTGCTGTCGGCCCAAGCCTCATCAGAAATGGGCTCCATGGAAGGGTGGCTGTCAAGAAGCCGTTCTTAAGGAAGGGAAACAGGGAGAAAAGGCTGAGCTGTGCCAAAGGACACAAGAAGTGGGCTGAAAATCAGTGGCAGCAGGTCTGATGGAGGGATGAATCCTCCCCAGAGCCCGGAGCTCAACATTACTGAAGCAGTGTGGGATCATGTTGGCAGAGAACGGAACAAAAGGCAGCCCACATCCAAAGAAGAGCTTTGGGATGTCCTTCAAGAAGCCTGGAGAACTATTCCTGAAGACTCCTTAAAGAAAGGACAGAAAGCTCGTCTGAGAGGGTTCAGGCTGTGCTGGAGGAGAAAGGAGCTCAGACCAGATGATCACTTTCAACATCATTAGAATTGTACTAACATTGTTTTTGCCCTATATCCCGTATTTACATTTATGTTTCCTGACAGTATGTAAAGAAATAGACTTTTTCTTAGTACTGCATATAGTTATGTGTACATGCTTTCAGTGTTGTGTCCTAACTGATTACATGTAATGATGATGAGTGGAATATGAGTTCAGATTTAAAAAGGGAGCAGTTAAGACTACAATTCAAATGTGAACAATTGATGGCAAATTCTGCTTAAAACTTTTAAATCTTACAGTTTAATTTACCTGTATATCAATGTATGTAAAAGTAAATTTCACATTTCAAGTTGGAGTCTAATAAAAGACTTTTATCTTTTTACTGACACTGAAAATGTAAATTGAACATATTGATGACATGCTCGATTTGCCTAAAAACAAAAGCAACAAAGACTTACATAAACATGTTTGTCAGCCACTGAGCGGCTGGATAGTAGTAAAGATGAAATAGGCAGGAGTAACGTCTTTAGAGTTTTGGCTTTTATTTCCATACAACTTTTACCACCGGCAGTAAACAGCAAGATACCTGCCCTCTAGCAGCTCCCCTCAAAAGAGATCAGAGACAGCTTTTTATACCATCTACACTTGACAGGTTCAACCCATTTTCCTCAGGAGGGATGTTCCCTTTTCCCAACATCTTTGAAACCAACATTATTTTTATCCACTAGTTCCCATCTACGCATATATAAATAAACCTCCCAAAATACCAAGAATTATATTTACAATATAAACTAAAATGTAACCCAATTAACCAAACGTATAAAAGTACAAATACTTCAACCCCGCCTTTCTCATCCCATGGTTTCTCCCGGAACCTTTAAATGGTTTTCAGGCCCCTGGGGAATCTTTTGCCCGAAACACCCTGGAAACAACAGGAGAAGAAAGTTGAGTGAACGACACAGTTAACTAAAAGTGTGCAAATGGTTTCCTTCGTCTGTTCAAATCTATGCGTTATTTAAAGTGCAAAGTATTTAAAATGCAGCGTACCCAATTAAAGTGCCAAAAGTGCCTCACCACTACAAACATGCAGTAAGGAAGAGCTCCTTTGTCACGTTATAGCCTTACATTTTATAGTGAATTTATAGTTAGAGTTATAATAACTTTATCTAACAGAGTTAGTAACGGTTGGCATGCTTTCTGGTAACATTAATGTGCTTTAAAGATATAATTGTACTGATAAATGTAAGTGAAAAGTGAATTTGTTAGCAATAATCTGTCACATTTCTGTAAATTATTTGTACTCCTTTCTAATAGTGCAGCCTTTACATCCAAGTTGTAACAAATGAGTTGGTTTTAATACACGTGTGATGAATAAATGCTTGAATTTACAGGAAAGTTACTTAAAAAACAAGTTAGTTTACAAAAATGAAGGATTATTTATGAGCAATTAAACTGTCGCATTTTCCGTTTCAGTGATAAATCGCGGCACTGGCTATGATGCAGCTTTCATAAATATCTTATAAGCTAACTCTTTTTGGTTTGCAAGTGTAAATGAATGACTCCACACCTTCTTTACTAATGCATATAGATTACCAAGCTGCTAATATAAACATATAGGTTGCCAGGTTGTGAAAAAGCCTTTTTTTGGTCATTTTTATTACGTGCTTTGTCCCTTTAAGTAATACTTGTCACCGTGAGAATTCCTCCAAAGGGCCATTCGATCACTTACTCTACCCACTGGAAAAGAAAGTGCATTAACATCACTTGGCAAGTTACCATAAATAGCCTTAATAAGATTAATAACTACAGATGAGTCACAAAAAGGTGGAGGAACACCAGCTAAAGGGGTACTTCACAACTTGACAACCCAGAGCTGGGGACACAGAGAACTAAATCATCCACCCGGGCACCTAAATTGATGATCTCTTCTTTTTTACGTGTGTTTCCTGTTGGCCCTGAAGATGCTGTTAAGCCTTTTTGGTGGGTTTGCTTCAGACTGTTGGGTCTAATGGCATGGCGTGGCACAATAATCAATTTTGGTAGCTGCACCTTAGAACTTGTTTGTAAGCCAGCATATACACTGAACTAATTGGTCGTCTTAGCGGTGACTGACAGCAACAGCAAAAAAAAACTGATGTACACACATTTATAGGTAAATTAGACCTCCGAATGACACACTTCTACTGTTTATTTCAACCCAGTCTCACAGAAAAACGTAGAGATGACGTAGAGATAGCAGCGTCCATAGCAACCACCTTAACAACGATACAAAACGTGTTATTCTTACGTTTTTTCAAGGAGATACCAAAATATTCGGCGAAACTAATAAACTAAAAATCGTCTACATTCTCTGAACGAAGATTCTGAAAATATTATGCATAGTTCTCGCTGGAAATGCCATCGAAATGCATACGAATGCAGATGCTTTCTTAAAATGTTATGTTTTTCACAGAAAAAAGGTTGACAGTCGGCCATTTTCCTTTTTTAGCTGAGGGAAACTTGATAGTCACGTGACCTGGTTGCGAAGCAATGTAAATGAATAGGCCAAATAAACCACGTTTTCCCTTGTGGACCAACGTAGCTATTACACGTTTTTCTGTGAGACTGGGTTGTTTATTTGAACATCGGCTAACATGAATGATTCTTAACAAACAATTTGAAGTGAAGATGCACCGTTCACTGCAAATGTTGACCTGGAATATTTCGTATTAAGATCCCTGATGTGTGGGAAACTGGTGCTGGAGTGTAGAAGGTGTTGTAAAATCCATGATTAGAAGACAGCTTGGCCCCCGTGGGTTCCCAAGTAAACAATACTAATGAGGACCTGTGGGAGTCCCTCACACTACTTGAAATGGGGCAACACAGATTCCAAAAACTGTGGAAATCCTGCTATCTGGCTGATTGGGCATAAAAACAACATCTTGATCATGAGGGTTTAACATGCTGATCTTCGGCCCCATAGACTGTTTATAAAAGATGGATGATTCCTACTTGCTCTTAAAAATGAAGCTCAGTGAAACTCCCTGAGAGCTCACTGAAAGTAAACCTCTTTAAAAACACGATGACTTCCCTCGTAAAAACATTAACACATAAAAATATACAGGTGTCTTTGAATGGATTCATTTCTTTTCTTATTTTCAAAATAACTCCACAGTTAGACAGAAATTAACCCCGAAGATGCAGTATCAGCTTTCAGGTATCAACATCCAGCTCCGACTTTTTGCTTCTTGTCCAATACAGTCACTCGAAATAAATAAATAAATAAAAATAAATTTAATTTTTCTTAAAAAAGGAGACAAAGTACTGAACGAGTTAAAAAAAAAAAGGTCTGATACTATCTTAATCCAATCCAATGAATTAAATTACAAATGAGTCCAATTCATACAGAGCCAATTATGACGGGTGATGTTGTATATCAACCGTTGATGTCGCCCATTATTATTTGTCAAGTTTATTTGTAGCACATTTCATGTACAAAACAATTAAAAGTGCTTTACATAAAATAAAAGCATTGCAGCAGGCAGTGGAAGAAACATTAAAAATACATAAAATAATATAAAGAGAAGCAAATAAAAGTAATTAAAATGATTAAAAACAAGCAACGGTCTAGATAAGTTCAAAGATATCGTGCAGATTTCATGCATAGACACATGAGAAAAGAAATGTTTTTAACCTGGATTTAAAAATGTCTCCATTTGGTGAAAGTTTAATCTCCACTGGCAGTTTGTTCCACTTGTTTGCAGCATAACAGCTAAATGCTGCTTCTCCATGTTTAGTCTGGACTCTGGACTGGACCAGCTGACCTGAGTCCTTGGATCTAAGAGCACTGCTGGCTTTATATTCTCTGAACAGATCACAGATTGTAAACCATCAGCAGGCTTTTAAAATCTATTCAGTGACTGACTGGAAGCCAGAGTAAAGATTTTAAAGCTGCTGTGATGTGTTCAGATCTCTTAGTCCGGGTTAAAACATTAGCATTAGCAAACGATGGCTGCTTCACATTTGTTACTCTGGGTCCCCAGTTGATAAGACCCATTGAATTTGGTACCTCACACAAAATTGTTTTTGAGAAATGTCTCATCAAGTCCTGGATGGATTAGTACAAATATTGGCACGGGCATTCATGTTTGTTGATGACATCATCTATTGTCCCTGCTAGCAAGCTAGCAACTAACTAACTAACTACTCTCCCCTTCCTACAAGCGAACATTAAAGGGATAGTTTGCCTCTTTTGACATGAAGCTGTATGACATCCCATACTAGCAATATCGTTAATGAACATTGGGTTTCATGCAAGAACATTTTCGTATTTTTATTCTAAATTTGTGTAGACCGTGCAGACCAAAGTGCAGACCGAGCAGTCCCCTGCTTCCGAGCAGCAAACACGGTAACAGGCCCGGCTGTCGGCAGGTGGCAGCACGCAGTGATATGAAGGGAGAGAGAAAATAGCACCAAGCGATTGTGAGGTCTGACTTTTTCCTGGAGAACGATTTTGAGATGCAAATGTATCACTCTTTTGAACGCATATTGTTTTGAGAAGCAAAGCGCTTTATTTTTTAAACCCCAGCCAACTAGCCGGACTACCTTCATCAACACCAAAACGAGGCCGGAACTCGGCTCACAGGACGCAGCAGGGGCCAAGAAAATGTTCATAAATAATGTTGCTAATATGGGATGTCATACAGTTTCATGTCAAAAGAGGCGAACTATCCCTTTATCGTAGCATCTTCAGACTTTCTGCGTTACATTAACGCAGGCCTACAAGTCTCTCTGTTTGTATATCTATATTGTCTGCACCAACAACACCAAGTCAAATTCCTTGTAAGTGCAAACCTGCTTGGTAATAAACTCGATTCTGGTTCTGATTTTAGAGTCAAATATCTTTGCAGCTTGCAGACTTTTCTAAGTGTGTTCGGTAGTTTGTTTTTCTATTTAAAATCCCTCAAAGCTCAAAAGAGTTATTGTTAAATGATAGTACTGAACTGCTGCCCATCGCTGAGCTCAAAGGCAATTCATATCATTCACAGGAGAAACGAAAATCTTTTTTTGTCAGTGCCAAGGCTATACCTTTAATATACTGATGGGATTTCTGATGAGAAAAGGCTGCGTGGGACGATCCATAACGGACTCGTCTGAGGGGCTCCACCGCATTTACATTTCTGCCGGGTGAAGCAGAGCTGCCTTTTTCTAATTTTACTGACATGCTTCAATTTCCCAGGCCCATCAGCACGTCCCCCACTGCCACAACAGCCCTGCAAGTCATTTCCATTTGACTTTTCTCTTATCTGCACAAGAGAAAAAAAAAAAAGCATTTCCATCTCGTAGCCGGCGGGTGTTAATGTGAAAGCAGGGTTTAAATTTTATGTGGCGGGGCCACATTTAAACATTTGACCAGCGTTTGTTCTGCAGGCTGCATATTGAAAACTGATGATAGATACGGGACCAAATGTCACAGAAGAAATGGCTTTTGCCATGAATGTTTTATTCAACCTCATGTCGCATTGATCACATTTATACAATAGAAAATGTAAATGTTATGCAGAGTGCTCCAAAACACTATATATTTTATGACCTTCTATAAAAGAGGGTAAAATTACTTTCCATCCAAATAAGGCGAAAATGGAACACATATTTAATGGAAGTGGGGAATAGGAGTGTGAGCTCTTTCTGGAGGCAGAGGGTGATAGTCACTTAACCTGCCGGCTGCTGCAGTTCACCGGCTCCAAGCTGCACGAATTTATGTCGGCCTGTGACCATGCCTGTCTTCATTGCCCGGCGTGTGGATAAATAAAATGAGAGGTCTGTCTCTCTGAGAGGAACCATCCAAACATAAGCAGCAGTTGGAGTTTTTTAAATGTTAATGTCATTCAGATTTATGGGAGCCAGATAGACGGTGGGCTCGATACTGTTTATGTCATTGAAATGCAGACAAAATGGAACGTTTGCCCCTCAGCCTCAGCGGCCACTCTGAGAACACACCAGACCAGAAGCCTGTTGGAACAATTCAAAACTATTTATACATTCAAGGAGTTTTTCTTTTTCTTACTTTTATTTGGCCCTTTTATTATAGCTTAAATTAAAAGAAATAAAATCTATGTTCCTGTTCATTTTAATACTGCATTTGTCCAGTGGAGCTTGAAGAGAAAGGGAGAGCAGGAGTGTAGGAGAGAAGAAAGGCTTAGAGAGAGAGAGAGAGTACATTGGCATGAAAGCCAAGTGTATTAATTCTACTCCCATTCTCCTGCTGTGTTGTGATGGACTGAGTAATATGCAGGCTCACTTTCTATGCCAAAGGCTAGATGAAGGCTCACAGGAGAGGAATCTCTGAGTTGGTCTCTCTCGGCTGCACTTGCTTTAGTGATGTTAAACCGAAAAAAAAATAAAAACGATCCCTTTACTTTCCCCCCGAGGTTCTGATTTACTCTCAACCGTTCAAGCACAATCCGTGGGCTTCAGCTTCTATCTGCATGCGTGTGAAACTGTCGATACAGTGTAAATTAGCAGAACTCTGAGTCATACTGCCTCCGATGTGGAAAGACTTTGTATTAAATCATGATAATTGATTGGATGGATATCACAGGAGGACAACACTGGACTGCACTCGAGCCTCAGCAGCCCCGTTTCAGTGGTTCGCCGTCTCGTCTGGTGATCACCCGAGCGCCGACACTCTCATCTAATTCATATCCCTCTTTATCACTCATCACGGTTACTTGCACAGTCGAGTTGAGCTTGCTTTGGCCATTTAATTTGGCCGCCCTCGTCCCAGTTCACATGCACAAGAGGCAGGTTGATTTATGACTGAAATATGCCCAACACAGGGAAGCCTTGGACTGTTTAAGAAAATGTCAAAGTCATTCTGCTGCTTCTAACCTTCTCTGTGGGAGATCATCGTACATGTAAGTGTAGCTGAGTTCACTGCACAGACGTTGTTTTTAGGTTAGGTGAATGATTATTTTGTCAGATGAGGCTGTAGCTATAAAACCAGGATTTTATTAGAGCAGAGTGACACTCTGGAAATGCTTTAAGTCACCGCGAGTTGACACATAGTCCTAATGGGCAGATTTTCAGTCAGTTTCTGACAAAAGAACATAAAAATATGGGAATGAGAGCAGCTTTATCGGGTTTTACTGAATTCAATTCAATTAATTTCAATTCAAAATACTTTATTAATCCCCGAGGGGGAAATTACAAGCAGTTCCAGTACGACCCATCCAGACAGACAACATAAAAACAAAACAAGGGAGACGGGTGACCGTGGCCATGCAGCTCAGTGATGAGCGCTGCCAGATAGGAGAAAAAATACCACATTAGGTGAGAGGAGGAGAAAAAAAAGCAAAACATACACACAACATTAAGCATTGGGACCTGTGAGAAGGTGTGGGAATTGCGTATGTTAATCAGTGAGCGTGTGTGCAAGTAAGTCCATAAAGCACTGTCTCAGAGGCCATTGTCCTTGATAATGCGAGGGAAAGTTATATCAGCCAATTAATTTACCTTACACTTTACTGTTTTTGTAAAAAGATGTAAGAACTTGGACATTTCGAGCCTGTTTGGAGCACATAGGCTCTTTTTAGGCTACTTGAGCATATACAGATAGATATTTTACCAATCCCGAGAGAAATTCAAAGTATTCAGCAGCTAAATAGATGCCCGAAGGCAGGTTCGTATCAACAGCAAACAAAAACTCAGTTTGCAACAACATACAGGAGGATAAAAGTATATAAAAAAATAAATGAATATAAAAAAAAGTGCAATGTGCTCATGTGCAAACAGATATGCATATGGAGGAGTAATTCGAGCCCCTTTAGCAGTAAATGGGTGAGTCAGTTCGGCTTGATTTCGGTCAGACTAACATGTTCACATTCATTTTAAAAGTCTGGTTTTGGTTGGACTCACACAATCATTCACGTTTTTGTCATGAAATTTTTCTTTGTCTCCATCCTCTGTGTGCCATGACTTCTGTGAGCAGCGTCAATTCTCTTTGAACAAATGTTGGCGTATTTGCATGTACCGCAGTTCAGTGGAAGCTGCGAAATAGAATTATGTTGCGTAAAATCAAACTGCTGCAAACATGCAGAGCTATTCAAACACTTGCATAATACTAAATCAATATATCTCTACATTACAACTCTTCAACAGTCATTTCGCATGAAAATTACTGTTGTAGACAGACATGCAAAATAATTGTTGGACATAAAAATATGTAAAATAAATTAAACCAAAGAGCCTTTAGGGATTAGGTTAATATTTTAAAGGAATATATGCTAGTAAGACATTCATGTGTGACTGAATGAATAGGATAGAATAGAATATAGCTCTGTGTTGTACAACATGGTAAGATGCAGGTGAAACAGTCGTGATGATAGATGAGTGACGAGTGAGTGCACTCGTGATGCTGATTGGTGTATTTCTTTTTGGCTTGTCTGCATTCAAATTATATTTCTCCAGATTTTCCTCCACATTTACACTTAAAGCACAACTCATGCTGCAGAAGAAGACATCATACTGACTGCATTTAATCTATTGGCATTCAAAAATTACCCCAAAGAACAAAGTGAGCTCAGAGATGATGAAGAGTGCATTCCCACTACATCGAAATTCTTAGTGTAGATTTTTGCCTTTAATCTCATCCATTCAGTTGTTCTCCACATTTTCTTTGCTATGGTTTCCACTGAGTGCCTCTTCCTCACGCTCTCTGGCTCTCCTCCAGCTCTGCTCTGGCTGAGCTCATTGTCTTTGATCCGACGCCTCTGCCCTCTTTCTGTCGCTCTGTTTTCTGGGTGAATCTCAGTGTTTACAAGTTCAGCCCCTCACTCTCTGACCAGCTGACCTGCTGACATGCTTTTATCCAACTGCCACTCTTTTCGTTTTCCTCTCACTCTCTGGCTGATTCTCAGAAACAAGTGGGCCGGTGAGGCATGCATGCACACACATACACGGTAGTCAGCATTTCCAACTTATTTACACACCTCATGCAAATAGATTAATAGAAACACCTCATAGTCTTATGCTGGGAGCATCCTTTAGATGATTAATTCAATTAATTTAGTGTAGAAAAAGAGAAGAAACACTCGAAAGGCTGAGGAAAATTTATCTGATTCTAACATTTTTTCCTGTTGCAACCCAAGAGCAATCATTAAATTGCAGAGATGGGGACTCGAGTCAGTGTGACTTGGACTCAAGTTGACTCGAGTTGCTGTTTTGATGACTTGTGACTTGACTTGACAAAAAATAAAAGACTTGAGACTCGACTCGGACTCGGAAGTTAAAGAATCGACACTTGACTTGACTTGAGACACGATGACTTGAATGACTTAAGTGTTAAGCATCTAGCATACCTTCAAACTTTGTTCGTCATTTAAAGAACCATTCTGACCAGTAAGTGCTTGTCATATTAGCTAATATTATCCTGTTAGCCTAGTCGCTAGTTAGCTAACGTTAGCTTGATATGATACGGGGTGGACACATTGGCCAATGATGTTTACTGACAGTTACTTATATCTTGTCTTTTCACTTTATTAAGATCAGATTCTGCAGGTAAAATTGCAATAATCAGGTGACTTGACTTGACCTGTTACAGGACTTGACTTGCCCAAGAAAAAATTACTTGAGACTTGCACATGTGTGACTTGGTCCCATCTCTGTTAAATTGTATTCATTAAATTCATAACAAAATATATGATCATTTTTATTTTAGCTATTCAAAGGAAGTTGGTATGGAATGTGATCTAAGCATCATATAAGTTTAATCTTTACACCTTTACCAGCACATTGAGGTCAGGGGTTCATTCAGGTGTCAAGCAGCTGTCTGAATTACTTGAGTGAGTTGTGTGTGAATCCTTGTTTCAGACCTCGGAAGAGCGCAGTGGCTCCTGTATCATGCTCCATCTCCATGTGGCATGCATGTGCATGAGTGTGGCTGCGGCTCCTCAGAGTAAATGCACTGACAGAGTGTCTGTGAGTGAAGCAGGAGCGACTGGGATGCGTTTCATTGCCCTGTTCCCTGCTGTGAAAGTTGATGGGGTTTCCCACTGAGGGCGTGTGAAATTATCCCGGAAAATGATTTGTGTGTGTGCGTGTGAGAGAGACAGTTTGACTTTTTTCTGTGTAATCTGACACTCTCTGTGTATTGCCTTGTGTGTGCGTTTTGTGCTTGAACAGGAGAGATAGGAAGCGACTGTGATTGAAAGCCCAGGCGATGAGGTGTCAAGCTGCGGCCCTCATTTTACCTCACAACTGCTTCAAAACCCTTTTGATTGTTGCTGTGTGACTCGTTTCAGTGTCTATCAATTTCCTCCTCTCCATTCTGGTCAAACATCCTTCATCTTCCTGCTGCAGACTGACTGAACTCGCGGCAAATTAAGCAAATGAAGGAAAGGAAAGATATAAATCTAAGTTTGAACATCCTGATAACATGATTCTACTGTCATTCAAGGTATTATTTGGCCAAAAATATTAGAAGCTCAGAGACGTCCGATGTGTCCTGAAATTATTCCGACAATGGTTCCGAACATAAAGAGCCGTCATAAGCTACAAGAGAAGACGAGGAGTCCTGTAACAGATGGTATGGCCCCCACTGAGCCCTGATCTCAGTGTCTCTGAGACAGTCTGGGATTACATGGAGAGACAGAAACAACCGAGACAGCCTAAATGACTGCAGTGGCTGAGCTCTCTAAGCTCGCTCTCATACCACAGTGATCTCATCTGATTTGGACTAGAGGTTCTCATTTCATAAATTCTGGATGACATCTGAAACATGCTCGCAGAAAAGCCTGCCTGAACTGGATGCACATGAATCAGTTACAAACACAACACAAAAAGAGACCCGAGGACAATAACAAGTAAGTGAAAAAGAACAACGGGCTCATTCCACCCAAAGTAAAAATGACCCAAATAGAGGAAGAAGAGAAGAGCTGCAGCAGCAGGACGAACCACCAATTAGTGTGCAGCAGTATCCAAAAAGCAGTGGCAACAGACTTCTACTTTTCCTCTGCATTTTGCTTCTCGCACCATTCAGCTTGCTCGTTGCTGGTTTTAAACATCTACTGGTCAAAGCAGCCTGCACAGGGTAGCTGTGTGTGTGTGCTTCCGTTGAATTAACAGTCTGTTGATTTTTACACAGTCCTGCCAGTTGTAGGCTTAAAGGGATAGTTCGCCTCTTTTGACATGAAGCGGTATGACATCCCATAATATCATTTATGAACATTTTCTTACCCCCTGCTGCGTCCTGTGAGCCGAGTTCCAGCCTCGTTTTGGCGTTGACGAAGGTAGTCCGGCAAGTTGGCTGGGGTCCCGAAAATAAAGCGTCTTGCTTCTCAAAACAATATGTGTTCAAAAGAGTAATACATTTGCATCACAAAATGGTCCCTCCAGAAAATCGTGCCTCCCTTCATATCAATGCGTTCAGCCACCTAGCGATAGCCGCGGCTGTTACGGTGTTTGCTGCTCGGTCTGCACTTCGGTCTGCACGGTTTACACGGCCCGTAGTGATACGAAGGGAGAGAGAAATAGCGCCAAGCGATTGTGAGGTCTGACTTTTTCCTGGAGGGACGATTTTGTGATGCAAATGTATTACTCTTTTGAACGCATATTGTTTTGAGAAGCAAGACGCTTTATTTTCGGGACCCTAGCAAACTAGCCGGACTACCTTCGTCAACACCAAAACGAGGCTGGAACTCTGCTCACAGGACGCAGCAGGGGGTAAGAAAATGTTCATAAATGATATTGCTAATATGGGATGTCATACAGCTTCATGTCAAAAGAGGCGAACTATCCCTTTAATAATTTGTGCCTCAGAATGTAACCAAACTGTCAAAGATGAACATTTTCTTGGATTGATTCACTGCTTTGTGTTCCCTACTGCTGTCTGCAGTCTTCTCAGCACTCTCTCTAAAAAGGACAAACATATTTTCATTCCCACCTCACCTCATACTGGCACGTGGCCAAGCGCTCTTCATGTCAGTGCTCGTCACACCGGGGACCCCTTCACTGGGAACCTTATCTGCCGGCGTTGGTTAGCGATGCACCAGCTGTGCCAACAATAACGGCAACAGGAAAGCATCAATGCATACAGTGCTATGTCATGATAGACTGTAGATGATGGAATATTCAAAGTCTTGGCAACTTCATGTTGAACTATTTTATCCTAAAGTTACTAAACAGTTTGTAGACATAATTTCTTGGTTGACTGCCAAACTTCTGACCGTATTTACAGAGACACTGTCTCTCTAAGGTGCTCTTTTATTCACCCAGTCCTGTTACTGACCTGTTGCCATTTAACCAGTTTATTTAGAATAGCTTTCTACAACTGTTTCCTTTAAAGGGGAAGTTAGGTGTTTTTTTTTTTTTTTAAACCTAGACCTTTTTTCTGGCATAACAGTTTGGTGATTTAGATCTATTTAGATCACTGGAGATCCACGTATACTCATATAACGGGAGAGAACAGGGCAGAGACAATACAGCCTCTAATAAGGCATTATCTGTCTTTATTTCACCAATACTTTAAGACCAATGAATGAATGAATGCGTACTATTGCACTGTTAGCTCAGAGCTGCCTTGGTGTTGTTATCGGTGGACTTTCTACACACGCGTCTAATGGGATGACGTCACCGACGCACGCCGCTGCAGCACAGCTCATTCACTCCATCGTACTCAAAGTCATCGTCCACGTCGTCAAATTCTGATAAATATTCTGCCATGTTGCACAAAACTAGCAGCAGCAAACTCGGTGCGAAGTTAGCCGACTGTCACAGAGCACGAAGTGAATGAGCTGTGCTGCAGCGGTGCACGTTGATGACGTCATCCCAGTAGATGCGTGTGTAGAAAGCCCCCATAAGCCCCCCACGATAGCCCACAATAACAACAACACGGCAGCTCTGAACTAACAGTTCAATAGTATGCGTTCATTCATTCATTTGTATTTTATGCCAGAAATAAGGTCCAGGTTTAAAAAAAAAAAAAAAGACAAACTTCCCCTTTAAGTACACTTATTTTCTTGTCTTTTGTCGCGATATGTTTTCTGTTGAGAACAACATATTGATTTATGAGATCTGCAAAGTTTGTTTAAATGAACATTTCACATAATGTTCTAACTTCTGAGTGATTGGGGCTGCGAGATGTTCATACGAGGGGGTTTAGTTTGTGAAGGAAAGAGTCTCGCAGGGGAGCGGATGGTGTTTTCAGAATTCCTCTGGGGGGGTTATGAGAACCGGCGGAGGTATTTAGAACTCGGCGTGGAGAGTCTGGAAGTGCATGTTTTATCTTCTGTCACTGAGCTTTCAGCAGCGTGCTCCGCCTCTCCATGATTTACTGTCGGACAGAAGCCTTGTCACTGCGCCGGGGGGGCGTGTGTTTCACTGCACCACTGCAAACTGATGTACTGGGAAATATATGAAAACATGTGATAGAAAAAAACAGTAACCACGTCCGCAAAATTCAATTTAATTCGAAATCTTTTCAGTATTAACATTTCTGACTCAAACTCAACCACTTATTTTACAGTCCAAGAGTTTAATTTGATTTCATGCTATTAAAGGCGAAAACCTCTCTAAGTGAGACTTCTCTTCTCATTTCCATAATACTACAACTCGGTTATTGTATAATTAATGGGACTGAACCAATCTTTCATTAAACTGAAGGACAGAGGCACAGACAGTAGCGATGATGTCACCAGACACAAAAATCCTGGATGGTGAACAATGGAAGGACTGCAAGGACACACTGAGAGAGCATTCATAGTGGTTTTACTGGGACTAGCCTTCAAATAAAACTTATTTGGATGGAAAAGAGTCGGGGAAAACCAGGGGCTCAGGAAGTAACAACCGATTTCAGTCTTCAACCATTCAGTGGGACTAGTTGTTTCATTTCTTATAATTATGAAAGATTTTATATTTTTTATATTTTTCTTTTTTCCCCTCTTCTTTGATTGCTTTTAACTGTGTGTTTTAATTGTTATTCTATTTTTTTTCTCTTTAAATTGCTTGTTTTTCTGTTCTTTTAAATGCCTTGTCTTTATGTAAAGCACATTGAGTTGCCTGTGGTATGAAATGCACTGTATAAATAAAGATGCCTTGCCTTGCCTAGTGTGCCAAACACAATTATTATCAAAGCTGCAATTTAAAATGACTAAATGCACCAAAGAAGAAAGAACTGTACCCGTATATCAATGGTCTACCACTTCTTTATCGTCATCCAGTTAAAGACAAAAATATTTCATTAACTTGAAAAAATATGAGGAATTCTGTGACCGAGTTCTGAAAAACATGTCAGTTAAAATCAATGTTTCATCTATAGGTTGAGAATTAAATGGCTCTTTAGATCAATGGCTCTAAGGGTTAATTTTTTCCCCCTGCTCATCTCAGACTAACAAAAACAAGCTAAAAATCCATCCATCTTGGAACATTTTAACACCTTGTTGGGTCTTTATTTCAGGACGAGAACCAGATGAGAACCACGATATGCCGACTCATGAACTCTTTGTTTGAGTGGTCATGTTCTGGAAGAAGACGAGCTTGTGTTGTGCCATTTCTGAGACTGAAAATGTCTGAGATTTCATGTTACTTCATTACTTCAACTCTTCATTCATTTGGTAACACTACTACCGAATGTCTCCAAAATCCTAAATTCAGCTGAAAATATGCATTTGCTGTTTTTCTTGGATTCTGGTATTGCGCATATATCTTTATTTCTTTAATTAGGCTATTTAAAACTGAAACACCGATCAGATCTATCACATTTACTGATATTTTAGAATGTGGTATATCAAATGCAGTGTGTCATTTTGGTAGGAAACATGCTGAATCCTGAATTTCATGTTAAGATACACTGGAATGTCTCTCCACACATGCTGCATATGTGGTGAGAGTAACTCTATTCAGGTTTCTGGTTCCATACAACATGTGTGTTTGGCTCACACAGCCGGTACGAGCTCTTCCTCTCCGGTTTTCAGCGAATCAGATAGGCTGCCCAGCCCCCATGAAGGAGATTACACAAATTTATGCAAAGCCTGTAAATGATTTATAGTGCAGAGCGCAACAAAGGCCTTTTTTTACAACGCAGCGGACAAGACGAGGAGTGAGAAAGCAAGAGACACCGAGACCTGCATCAATTCTCACATTCACAGCCACATATATCTTACTGTGCCGCTGCCAACCGAAGACGTGCAATAAAACACGATGAGATTTGTGCATCTGGAAAAAAAAAAAAAAGAAAACTAAAAAAACTCAAAGTGCATAGTCAACCATTAGTGTTATTTCCAAGGATACAGAGGAAAGTCCACCACTGCCTTTTATCCTGCACACAAGGCAGCGGATTGTAGCAGTGGTGGAGCTCCATTCAGGACCGCAGCACTCATTCGCTGGCCTCGGGTCTATGTTTAGACAGAGCTTTTAGGCACTCTGACGTCTTGTCTTCGCTGAAAAAAAGAAGTCAAACATTAAATGTGTACATGTGGGTGTGTATTTATCCTGAGTGTCTATGTTCTGTATGTTTATATAAGTGGGAGTACTCTATTGGGGGGGATAAAAGGCAGATATGTGTTTGAGCTTTTTCCACCTCCTGTGTGTAGCGTTGACACGTTATTAATTAATATTTACCTCGAAAATAGTAGGGCACCACCTCTTTTATTTTAATTTGTTACGTTACAGTCCAAAGAGGAAGACTGTTTAAAATCTTGCAATCCTAGTATGTTATTTTAAGAATCAGTCTCATTCTGAGTCGTGCGTCCTATTTGGATTGGTAACCGGCTTTAGTAACTGTCTGTGACACTCTTAAGTGGCTTAACATAAACATTTATTCAACATTGCACAGGTATATAGGGGTATAAACAATTGATAAAGAGACAGAAATTAGAATTATTGGGGAAACCAAAAAAAGGTAATAGGGAAGAAAGGAGCAGGCCATTAACAGGGTTACCTATCAAAAATGTGACTAAATCTGGTTCATAACACGGATATTGTGCCAACAGTCTTCTGCCCGCGTAGGTCTGTTCATTCGTCGCTTCCAGAGAAAGTTTTCACTTTATCCACGGTTTCAAAAGATCTCAAACCAGCACCTTACTTTGTCGTAGAGTATCGTGGTTATTTACAAGGTGAGCGTCAGTCCTTGGAGACCACGTTTCCTTGGTTACCAGCGGCTGGGCGTCGTTGTTGGAGACCACGTTTCCTTGGTTACCAGCGGCTGGGCGTCGTTGTTGGAGACCACGTTTCCTTGGTGACCGGCTGGGTGACGTTTAGTCGGCTGTTCTTCTTGGGCCGGGCGGTGTGATTTAGCAAACACTCGCGTGTATCGGACCAGACTTTTATAAAAAAAGGAAGTCTAAAAAAATGGGAATTAATAGTTACGGAGAAAAACAAGAGGTGAGCTAAGAGCAAACGATAAGACAAGAGAGAGGTCAAAAATTGTAAGCATAAGCTTAGGGGACAAAGGGAGTGGTCAAGGCTTGGAGGACCACAGGGAGGTCCCAGAGTTGCGGATTTTGAGAGTAAGCAGTAAGAGCGAGCTAAGAGGGGGAAGATGGTAGATATGAGAGAGAGAATCTCTGGTGCGCTCGGGTTTTAAACTCGAGGTCACATGTCAGCTTTCGTCCAATCAGAGTTCAGCTGGCTTTTGACCCAAGGGAAAAAGGGGGGTTGACCATGCTGAATTCATGAGACAAAAAGGGGGGATTCTGCTCCTTTCTTATACCGTATTTAACCCATATGACAGTGATTTTAGACAATATAATGTTCTTAACAGACAATAATGTCACATAAAAGCAGGCATAAACACAAATATGAGCATGAAACACTTATTAGCATACAATACTTCATATTATCATGACAAAAATGGTAATGACAACTTTGCTTGCTGTTAATTTAGAATGATCTGCAGCTGTTTGAGTAATACCTGTGGAATTAAACCCTATTAGGTCATGCCTTGCACATAATGAGAACATTAACATCCGTAGTTGAAATTGTCCATGGTTGTTTAGGCTGACATATTGAAAAGTGTCCGTTATCCATGTCCTTTGGGGGGCACTGTGGCTCCACGAGAGGGATCCCTTTTAAATCCAATTTTCATAATTTGCTAATTGAAGAAGGTACAAGAATGGCGAATGTTTCAAAATGATCTGTAGGTTTGTCCAGTAATGATTTTCACACTTTCAGTCTACGGAAAGCGAGGTTTAAAGTGGAATTTTCACTCTCTGAAAATAGGGAAGTGTGGCATTCCTTCAGGTTGGACCAGCAGGACATTTGAGGCTACATCTGCTCCCTTATCAGGAGGTGTCCTACATAATTTATTATTCGTAGCTGGTCTGGGGGAGAGAAGACTCGGAAACAAAGAACCCCATTTAGTTGGTCTCACATCTGGCTCCGTTATCTCCTTTGAGCTGATCCGTTGAGAGGGTCGTAAAGAGGGTACGTTTCTTGATGTCAAGAAAGGTTGGATCTTTATGTAAACATCTCTGTGCTCTGTCTTTCCTGAGAGCACGCTACATATCCCCCACTTGATTTGGAGGTGTCCTGGGGAGATCTCGGAATCACGGAGGAGTAATCCCAGTGGTCTCAGGTCCAAGAGGCTGAGGTGTTCTCTGAGGTGGTTGTGTTGGCTTTTCCTATCTTGTAGTACTATTTTACTGTAAGACTTATGGAATTAGAAAAACATATAAAAAGATATAACGAATTTAACTACGGTTTCTTAAGGGACTATAGTCGTAGCCTGAAACTAATGTCTAACCTATCTTCTAGCTAATTCTTTATAAAAGGGTAAATGGACTAAGTAACAAAGAAAAATCCAAAAGGGGCAGAGGTGACAGAAAAGTTGGCTTAGAGTTATACTTCATTCGCTAGTTCGTGGACTGCAGGGGAATATATGACTCGGGGTTCTTCCGATTCTGTCTCCTCATCAAAAGTCACTAGATCGGTGGTGTTTTTGTCCTGATCTGGCTTCTTACGTTTGTTACGTCTCGTGGTCCATTTGAGTAGGTTAATTTGGCCCTGGAGGGCGTTAGCGCGTCGAGAATATAGGTACGCGATTCCGAAGGTGAGGAGGTAGCCTAGGGCAACCATAGTCGCGGTTACTGTGTCGGGGCCTGACCATGAGTAGGATATAGTTGGTCGGGGAGGTTTGTTGCTGGAGGTTATTTCTTTCAGCACGTTCTCTATGGGACTGACGTCAATGGTTTTAAAACCTTCAAATTGGAGTTGAGTGATCGTGTCTGCCTCAAGCTCCAGGGATTGCTTTGAGTAGAAATCGGAGATTTCTATTTCCCCGTCGTATTGGTCAGGATTAAGGTGGTAAAGGGCCAGGTCTCCTATGTGAAGGATTGCGCCTTCAGGAACTGTGACCCACAATGTGCGGTTTGGTAGTTCCATTTTGGTAGACGTGTCGTGTTGATCGTAACTAATAGTGGCGGTCTTCGCTGGAGTGTTAACCAACCAGCGACTTCCCACAGTTTCTGCTTGGGTGTTAGTTACTTGGTATTTTGGTGTGAGAGTTGTTTGGCACTGGGAGTCTTCGGTGAGAAGTTTAAGTCCACAGAGGCCCCCAGTGTCGTCTCTAACGAATGGTTTGCTGGGGCAGAGATAATGAATGTCTCTGGTAAGGGTGCACATTTTTAAATTGGGCGCGAGGTAGAGATCTGGAGAACTATCGTGGTACGCTACCACTGTTGGTGTGTGCACTTTAACGTGGGTTTCACCTTTCCAGATTCCTACGTTGATGACGTCTTTTAGTCGGTAGATGTTGTCGAGGGTAACTATGGGAAGATTAATGAGGAAGGCTATTTCGCGGCCTTCGGGATTTACGTGAATGGGGACTGCGCTGCCTAATGTATAAGCTAGATGTGCTTGCAAGGGGTTAACAATTTCTCTAGTGGCCGTGGACAGAATGTCCTGTACTACGGCTAGCGACACTAGGTACGGAGGGATTTTTCCCATAGCTAGAGTATCAACGGAGGAGCTAACATCTCTTATCAGATCAGACATGAGCATAGTTACCAGCTGTGTGTGAGCATAATCAACCTTTAAAAACTCCCAGCAGTGTGTCTTCTGCTGCGACTGTCTTCATCAGGGTTTCACTATGGGAGTTCAAAACCAAGACCGTGCCTTCCACAGTTTTGGTCACCGTGCTGAGCTGTCCTCTCTGCAAGTCTAGTTGCTGTTGGATGCCCGGGATTTCACCCTGCAACTCACCCATATGACGCTTTATCGCGGCAATGTTTACGGCATTCACGGCTGACGCCCCCAAACTGAATAGGGAGCCGACGGCGGATGCGGCTGCCAGTAGTCCCCCAATGAAGCGTTTCTCCCTTCTGTTCGCCCCACTCAGTTCTGATTGAGTGATGGTGAACTTCTGGAGTTGTTGCAACATATGGGTGATGTCTACCTCCGCATGAGTGATGACTTCTCTCTTCCACCGAGCGCCGGCCCACGAAGTCAGTTTGGCGGAGCTAGGCACGTTCCTCGTGCACAGCACACTAGGACTGAACCGGACATACACCTTCTGGGTGTGTAGCCGGCAGTTGGTGATCAGGAGTCCGGGTTGTTCCATTAGAACAATTCCGGAGTCTGGTCCGGGTTCAACGATCTCAGTCCAAGTGGGAATAGTTGCCAGTCCCATCGTCGCAAGTATGAGCCAGAGTGTCATCATCCTGGTGAAAAACAGTGATGGATATTAGGGCTTATTTCAAATTGATACACTTTTGGTTGGACGGAGGTTAGAGTTGGCTAGTTCACCCCCACTTGCAGTTAGTGTGTTAGTAGCTTTTATTAGACAGGCAGTCGGATCGGGAAGACGGACTTTAGTTTGAACTATTCTGGTTTTGCCTATTTTGATTTTAGTTCCTTGCTAATAATATTGTTTAGGAGGGAGCTCTGTGTTCTTTTCTTTTATCGTTTTGTTAAGGCTTTTGCTCCCCCCCTTGTGGATCTCGGTTTTATGGGTTTGCTGAGACCTGATTGTCCTCAGCGGGTCCCCTAAAGCTTTTATGTGGTCTAATTTGGTTTCTGTGGACCCATTTGGACTTGGCTTCTTTCTGTCCTTGGCTGATTTTTATCTGATACACCACTGGTGACAGTTTTTCGGTGATCAGGTGGGGTCCTGTCCATCGAGGAAGGAACTTTTTGGCCAGCTTTCCAACCTTGTGACTCGTCTGTTCACCGGTTTTGGTGAAGTTGTAGTACCAGACCTTGTCCCCCACTTGGAGTTCCTCCTGTGAGGCTTTTTGGTCATAATAGCTCTTTCTTCCCTCGACCGATTTTTCCAGGTGTTTCTGAGCGAATGCAAAGGTTACCTGTAGGTGTCTGCTGAGGTCCTTCATGTACTGGTGAGTGGTGTACGCTGTTGCTACACTGGCTTCACCTGGTTGGTAGAGCAGATGCAGTGGCATTGTCATCTGTCTGCCTGTCATCATTTCAAACGGGGAGATTCCCGTTGCTTCGTGTGGTGTTGCTCTGATGGCCATTAAGACCAACGGCAATTTTACATCCCAATCTCGTTGGTTGGATGCAACGTACTTCTTGAGTATGTTCACCACAGTTCGGTTGGCTCGCTCTACTTGACCTGAGGCTTGCGGGTGATAACTGATGTGAAAGTTTGCTTTCACACCCAGAGCTTGCCACAACTGTTGCATGACTTCTGCCGTGAAGTGTGTTCCTCTGTCTGAGTTGACACGACTCGGAAGGCCGAATCTTGAGAACACATGGTTCATGAGCAGGTAGGCGGTAGTTTCAGCTGTATCGTTTGCAGCTGGTAGGCATTCTACCCATTTGGTGAATGCACATGTAACCGTGAGGAAGTATTTGTTGCCTCTGGTTGATTTGGTGAGAGGTCCCACCCAGTCAATTTGGAGGTCTGACCATGGGAATGAGATGCCTCTCCTCTGCAACGGAGCCCGGTGTATCGGGTTTGTCGGCTGAAACTGGCAACACACAAGGCATCCTTTGATGTAGTCGGCTACATCTTTTCTCATTTTTGGCCAGTATGCCACTTGTTTTAACGCGCTGTATGTTGCTTTGACACCTTTGTGTCCAGCCGCGGGAAGGTCGTGTGCGTGCACGAGCATCACCCCCCTTTGGTTTCGAGGGACCACGAACGCAGGTGAAGAGAGTGCGTCGGAAACATGAACTAAGACACCTTTGACCAACCGCAGGGCTGATCGAGTGGCAAAGAGTTTCCTTAAATCAGGGATGTTATTGAGGTCAGACTCAGAGGGTGTGTTTGAGCCGTCAGACACGAACAACACCATTTTATTGATGGCAGGGTCGAGCGATTGAAGGGTGACCAGATCAGTGTCGGTGAACGCTGGTTCCACTGACACTGATCCATCGTTAGATGTCTGGGCGGGAGGGTTCGTTTTGGAACGCGTCACCACACAGACCTGTGGTTCGGAGGAGTCCGCGGTGGCTGCGGTTAGCCACGAGGGATCCAGTGACCAGGGGATGCCATGCATCGCTCCCTGTTTTGCCAAGGAATCAGTTAGATCGTTCAGTTCTTTGTCTTGCCCCGGTACACGTGAGTGGCCTCTGACCTTTTTCCAGTAGATCTGCATGTTGTTGGACTCAATGGCATGGTTACATGCCAGGAACAATTCTTTATTTTTCACAGGTTTTCTGCTGGAAGTCAGGAAACCATTGCGTTTCCACGTGGCAAGGTGGCAAGAGAAACTGAGACGAGCGTAGTTAGAATCAGTACAAATCAATAAGTCTTTCACACCTTTTTCTGCAGCGAGTTGTACCGTGATCAGGACACCTGCCACTTCTGCGTATTGGGACGACTGTGAACCAAGCTGGAAGCTTTGAGGTTCATAGGGTTTGTTCTGGAGCCAAACGACGCCTGCACCTGCTCGTGTAACCGTGTCATGATGAAAAGAGCACCCATCTACATACGCAGTAGTCATGTTTTTACACACGTTTTCATCGTAGTAGTGATGGTGGGGGTTGGTTACAGGTGAGGGTTTATCTGTAATTGCACAGAGTGGGGGTGTATCTGCAGTGCAGTTCTGACATGCAGCAAGATCGGTGCCGAGAGGGCTCTTTTTGTTCTGCGCGTAGCGGACTTCTAAGTCGAAACTTTGCAGAGCCATTAGCCATGAGGCCACACGGGCATTTGTTACAACTCCATCCCTTATACGTTGGCTGTTAAGGAACGTGGTAGGTTGGTGTTGTGTTTCTACAATGACCTTTTGGCCTCCAAGGTAGTTGGAGAAATGTTTAACTGCCCAAACTGTGGCAAGCAGAGCTTTTTCACAGTCAGAATATTTCAGCTCGGGTATAGCTAGCGTTTTACTGGCGTACGCCACTACTCTCTTATCCTGGTCGTATTTCTGATACAGACCAGCGCTTAAACAGTGAGTTGAGAAGCCCACTTCGAGGTGGAACGGTTTGTCGCAGTTAGGGTAGTTTAAACATGGTGCACAGTTTTTCTTTTAAGGTGGACATGGCCTTTTGTTGTGGCCCAGCCCAGATAAAAGGTGTGTCCTTTTTAAGGAGTTCAGTTAGAGGTTTTGCTATGTCGGCATAGCTCTCAATGAACTGTCGAGAGTAGTTGCAGACTCCTAAGAAGCTGCGGAGCTCAGAGACGTTTGAGGGAACTTTGATGTTACTGATGCCCTGGATGCGGTTAACTTGTGGCTCGACACCACTTGGTCCTACTAGGAGACCGACGTAGTCTACTTTGGTTTTGCACCACTGACATTTTGAGAGTGATATTTTTGCACCCGCAGTGGTGAGTTGACCCAGGACATGGTCGATTTCCTGAATGTGTGCATCCAGGTTGGGGCTACGGAGGAGGATGTCATCGACGTAGATGAGGTTACCTCGTTCGCCGGCATCAGGACATGCTTTGTTCAGAAATATGTTGAATTCAGCAGGTGAGTTGGCGTAGCCAAAAGGACACCTGGTGAATGTATATTGACGGTTAGCGAACGTGAATGCCAACTTGTGTTGGTCCTCAGCGTGTACTGGAATGGTCCAGAAACCTGACGCCACGTCTAGAGTGGAGAAGTATTTGGCATTTTTAACGCGAGGAAGTTCTTGTTCAAGCTGAGTCATTGGCCATCTCGAGAGAGGGACCTGTTGGTTGAGTTTTCGATAGTCGATCGTGAGTCTCCATTTTCCATTGGGTTTCACGACCGGCCAGAGCGGTGCCGAGTAAGTGCTGTTACAAGGCCGAATGATCCCGTTTTTCAACAGGTCGTCTATTATTTCTTGTATAGGCTCCTGTGATGCTAGAGGAATCTTATACTGACGCACAAAAGTTGGCGGTGCGTCTGGTGGAGTAGGAATGCGCATTGAGTGGATTGTGGTTAACCCACAATCCGAAGAATCAAGTGAGAAAAAATCCTGATATTTGAGAAGGGTTTGGCGTAGCTTGTCGCGTTCCTCGTCATTAACGAGAGCGTTAGCTTGCGTTACCACTTCTTCGATTCGATCAGCAACATTAGGGGATGGCCCTGTTGTTACTTTTTCCTGTGCGTCGGGAGAGTCTGGGGTTGATGTAACCGCCAAGACGTCAACCGTGTGAAGTGTCATTTGTTCATCATGACTAAGATCAATGCGACTGACTGAGTTCTGGTCGAGAGTCACGACCGAAAAGAGTGCGATCGCCCTTGAAGGCTTTGTGTAGACAACGTGGGTTGTCTGATGTTTTGGGAAGAGTGGAGTTGGGATTTGTCCCAGTATTGGGATGCCCAGCTCAAAGTCATGGAAGTCAGTACTGATAAGCCAGCCCAGTGGCGTGCCTTTTGGGATCAGTATGGCTTCCTCGCCGATGTTGTTGATCAGCAAGAATGTGGTCCTAGAATTTAGGCCCAAAAGAGGAGTTGCTTCCAGGGACAGTCCAAGTTCGAAGAACAGTGGCGAAGGTTGAAACAGAGCTTGTGAGTGGTTAAGGCTCTGGCCTGGTTGCATGCATATTTGGAGAGGGACATTCGCCGTGCGTGCTGGTATTGTGGCATGTTGGAAGTTAGCTACTTGACATACCTCTGGAATTGTCTGTCCTGACTTCAGGTTGTCTGCGTCAGGCAGATAAGAAGAATCACGCACGGGTGTTAGTGACCACAGAATGTTATTTACTGTGTCAATTTGGACACCTAGTCTCACCAGTATATCGCCTCCTACGTACACTGAGTGTGGAAGGTCGGGAATAACCAGAAAAGTGTGAACCAGCATTCTGTTATTCCACTTTACTGTGAGAGCACAAACACCCATGGCAGTGAGTGTTGTGGTTGGTGTAGGATCTGATGGGAAACGGAATGTCTTTTTCACCATCCGGAGATTGGCGTTTTCTCGTGCCAGTGACTCATATAGATCTTTACTGATTGCGGATTTATCAGCCCATAAAGCTATAATCACATCATCTATCTGCGACTTTTGCAGTTCAAGACCTCCGAGCACCTGTGGACAGTACTCGTCCTGCGTGGCTGACGGTTGTAATGCACACAGGAAAGTGTCTCGTTGTGTCGCGAGCTGCGTCACCAGGTTGTCAGGGTCGGCCTGAGTGGCTGGACTGCTGTGGACAACCTCATCGTGTGTTACGATTTCAGACGGCTCGAGTGAAGTTATCTGTTGGACAGAGTTATGCTTTTCACTTTCAATGGCATAGCAGCTAAAATCTTCATTGTACGGAAAAGTAATCGTCAGAGGTTCTCGCACCTGTGCCCACACTTTCAATCTTTTGAAATCGAGTAAAGGCTCAAAGCGGTTCAGAAGATCTTTTCCGACAAGCAAAGGAATGGACTCAAGCGATGACACATACACAGGATGAATCAGAGTCATTGGTCCGATTGACAGCTGTATCAGAGATACTGCTGATAGAGTGGTGTTATTAGAGGCGTACGGGCGCACTTCCAGAGAGCAAGGTTGGAGTTTTAACTCTTTGTTGCCTTGGTTTGCTGCCTTACGAAGTCTGTTAAAAAGAGATAGAGACATTAAAGTTATATCCGCGGCGGTGTCGAGGAGAGCTTCATGTCTCAGCACATCTTCCAAGGTTAATGAGATGTAAAACTTGCGTGCGACTCCCTTTTCAGAGAGGTTGCAAAGAAATTGGTGTACAGGTGGTTCAACTTGTATCAGAGAGGCATCCTGGTCAGAGGAGATCTCTTTTTGATCCAGCTGTACAACCAAGACTGCGCTAGGTGGGAGAGGATCTTTTGCCTCTTCTTCTGTGCTGTTCACAGGAGTTTGTGACTCTGTTTGAGCCTGTTGTGGGTCCAGCTCAGATTCTGGAGTTGGCTCGGCTACTCGTTCTGGCTGTAAAATGGAATCAGCTGGCAGGGCCAGGTTCTGTGTCACAGTGGTTATAGACAGAAGATCAGACTTTTTGTTAACTTTCTTTTCTTTCATTTCTTGCAACAAACGTTTAATGTTGTCTATCTCATCCTGGCTGAGACCAAAGGCTTCTTTTTCCTTTTCAGATCTCATGCCTGGAGAGTCTTTGTTGCTCCTTTTGTGTGAATCATTCGATTCCTGTTGGGATAATTTGGACCATTCCGTGCGTGGATGTGTGTCCCGAGGCCTATTTTTATAGTCACCCTGATTCTCCCGAGCTGGGTATTTGGGAAACCGGTTTGGGAAGAACTTTCCTCTGTGAGGGTTAAAGGGAGGTTCGTTGTGTTCTACACGTGAGTAAGATCGCTCTTTACTGGGCCAGTGAGGTTTCGAGTAGCCGTCTCTCGGATGAGACGGTTGAGTCTGTGATGTCTTGTGACTCTCACTAGACCGCTGTGGTCGGGTGTCGTGACCAGTTGCCTTACCCCTTTGGGCTCCTTCGAGCTCCATAGGTGGGTGTTCGGCGTTCAGCGTCAGAACAGTGTTATGCTCTGGCTGTTTAGCTTGTCTGTGTTTCTGGAAACCTAAAGTGGCCCACTCACGGAGCTGCACAATTGTGGCTGTTCGCGGATTAGCCATGACCCCCAAGTGGTGACTAGTAACGGGATGGAGATTTTGGATGAAGAGAGTTTTGAAATTTATATCTTCCTCCATTCCCTTGTCGTTGCGTGAGCCAAAATAAGCTTTGAGGAGACGGTAATAGTACTGCTGAGGCAGCTCACTACGTCCCTGTTTAACCATCATGGCGGTACTTAGACCAGACTGAGACAGCTCATCTGAAAATTCCCTCTCCATCGTTTGACAGAGAAGTGCATAATCATTTTGGATGTAATCAAGCTGACGTTCGATGAATCTACTTACTTCACGGCTGGACGTGATTTTAATCAAGTAGATTTTGTCCGTAATGGATGCGTTTGGAAATCGACGCAAATAGAAGTCAATATCATTTAAGTAAGCTCGGGTGTCGTGCGGCCCCCCAGGAGTGGGTTCGAACCTTGGCACGTTGCGAGCGATTTTGTCTAATTCTCGGTCAGAAGGTCCCAACGGTGTGTGGTTTCCCGGAGCAAGGACCGACTGATCCAGTCTGGTTGGTTCTGGGGACTCACCGTGGGCTCTGAAAGGATTTGGGGTGGCTGGCCCTGTTGGGGGAAAGAACGACTCCCCCTGGGCTCCCTTATAGCTAAAACGGCCTTCCTTTTCTGGTTGAGAGGTATCATGCATTTTCAGTTTGCGTTCAGCCTCCAAGGGCTGACGTAAATCTCTTTTTGCATTTATCAACTCTCCTGTTAGGCGTTCGTTTTGCTGATACGCTTCATTGATTTTGTCTTTAGCTTCGCCGAGGTGTTCCTGCAAAAGCTGTATCTGTTTTTGTTTAGCACTGAGATGCGTCTCATAGGATGCGACTTCAGTGTTCAAATCCTGCACTGTCTGCAGCGCATCGTGGAGAGGTTGTTGCGAGTCCTTATGGGCTTTATCAACCTCTTCCAGTTTAGCTTGGTTAGCCAGCAACTCTTGTTGGCACTGCTGGAGCGATTCCCCAAGCTCCCCGTTTATCTCTTTTAGTTGATTCATATCTCTGTCTGATTGTTCAACCTGGGTTGTTAATTTCTCTATTTGGTCAGCAGCCTGGCTTGCTGTCCTTTCAGAGACTTCTAATTTATGTTGGAGGAATTTCTTTTCCTCCTGTAATTGCGTTATCGTTTGCGACCGAGTTTTGAGTTTTTCAGCGGCTTGCTCCACCACCTTATGGGCATGTTTGAATCGCGCGGAGAAAACGACAGCTAAGCTCCCCAATAACTTTGTTAAAGTTTTGTCTTTGGGCGTCTTCGCTTCCACTCCTGCAATAAGTTCTGACACTATTGCCCCGAGCTCGTTGGGGTCAGTGCCTGTTATTTTGTTGACATAACCTGGAATTAGCTCTTCAGTCAAATCCATCAGGGTGTTTTCCATTGCTTCGAATGGATCGTCCTGACTGGACGTGTCAGAAGTCATGTTGATTTGTCGAGAAAAGTTTTGTTAATCTATTTGTTTAGGCGTAACCGTGGTAAGCAGTTAGGCAAGTTATAGACTAAGTTTAGCGTGTCTGGAAGAAGGGAAGGAAAGTAAGAAAAAGAAAAATAATAAAAAAAAAATAAAAATAAATAAAAAAAAAATTCTTTCAATTTAAAATTAATAAAATAAAAAAAAATAATTAAAAATTAAAATTAAAATTAATGATCAAAAAAAAATTAAAAATTAAAAGTTTATCGCTTAAAATTATTTAATTCCAAATTGCTTTTGAAATTAAACTTAAAACAAAATTAAATAACAACAAGATGGAAATAATCAAACAAAAGAAAATTCAGAAAGAAGTATTCCTTAATAAAATTTATCTTACTTGATTAAGCCAAATTATTGATAAGTTCTTTCCTTCTTCCAAGTGTCGTTCCTTTTCTAATGATGTTAATTTTGGGGTTGCTGATTGGGGTGTCACAATTTAGGAGTTGTGGATATAATCCACCGTTTTAGGTTGACTCTCTTTTAACCTTAAAAATCAGTTACTGTTGAGTTTTCTGATTTTAAATTTCCTATTTATTTAAGAATCGTTTTTCTCTTAAACCCTTAAACAAGTTATGCAAACAGTCATTGTTAGTACAGGAATTAGTTGTGAACCACGTGATTGCTTTTCAATTCAATCACTTCACCACAAGTTACAATGGCGCTGGTCAGATTTGTTAGTCAAACACCATTTCCCAGAATTCCTTCACTTTGTTGTAATTAACCAAGCTACCAGCAGATGACGCTGAGGCTCGTTCTTGCGTTATTTGCAGCGGACTTCCAGGGGAAGAGTGAGAAAGTGCTGACGTCAGATGTTGACGACTTTGGCACCTCCCACTCAGGAAGTGTCCGTGCTGTGTGGCTCTCAGCCCACAGCAAATTTTTAGCTTAGCAGACTCACGCCAAGCTTTTAAACAACATTCATGTCACAAGCAAAGAGAAACACGGCGGTTTCTAACACAGCTTTTATCAACAGCTTTGCAGAAGAGGCAGCATTTGCGAGACGTGGCAGTCTCCAACTTTCCACCTTAAGCTTTTAAGGGCTTCCAACACGTCAGCGCTCCTGCCGACGTGCTGACTCAATTGGGCTCGTGCTTCTACGAACACCGAGTTAAAACAGACTTGCCTTTAGGCACTTCAACTCTTCAAAATTGACTATAACTACCCTCTCTTCGGGAAGTGATAATACACACGCCGTATAGACGTTACTTTCACCGGCCACGGGAGGTTTCGCCGTAGGCCTGTCAAATCTCCTGACTGTTTGTAAACAAACCAGCTGCTGGCTATGTAGCTACACTAGCTTCAGCACGGAGTCCTGAGTTCAGCAGATGATCACCGGAATCTCGCGGATAATTATCTCTGTTTCTCAGAGCGGTTAGATCAAATGATGGATACTCGCACCATTAATCCCCACTTGGCCATATATAATTGAGCGTTTTTTTTTTAACAGCTCTTGCATGCAAAATTACTTCAGGAGGAAGCACACTCAGGCAGCGCTGACGTGTTCCGTTTCTGTGTTTTTGTAATACTTTCTTACTACAAAAACAATTCAAACAACAAGTTTATGCGTCCATAAAGTTTGTTATTCGGCTCTATATCTTTGCTTTCGTTAACTCTTAACTGCAGGAAACAAACAGTTTGTAGAACAATGCTCACACACACAGGCAGTTTTGCTAAGCGCGGCTACTTCACAAATCGCCTCACACGGGGCACCAAAATATATGTAGCGTTGACACGTTATTAATTAATATTTACCTCGAAAATAGTAGGGCACCACCTCTTTTATTTTAATTTGTTACGTTACAGTCCAAAGAGGAAGACTGTTTAAAATCTTGCAATCCTAGTATGTTATTTTAAGAATCAGTCTCATTCTGAGTCGTGCGTCCTATTTGGATTGGTAACCGGCTTTAGTAACTGTCTGTGACACTCTTAAGTGGCTTAACATAAACATTTATTCAACATTGCACAGGTATATAGGGGTATAAACAATTGATAAAGAGACAGAAATTAGAATTATTGGGGAAACCAAAAAAAGGTAATAGGGAAGAAAGGAGCAGGCCATTAACAGGGTTACCTATCAAAAATGTGACTAAATCTGGTTCATAACACGGATATTGTGCCAACAGTCTTCTGCCCGCGTAGGTCTGTTCATTCGTCGCTTCCAGAGAAAGTTTTCACTTTATCCACGGTTTCAAAAGATCTCAAACCAGCACCTTACTTTGTCGTAGAGTATCGTGGTTATTTACAAGGTGAGCGTCAGTCCTTGGAGACCACGTTTCCTTGGTTACCAGCGGCTGGGCGTCGTTGTTGGAGACCACGTTTCCTTGGTTACCAGCGGCTGGGCGTCGTTGTTGGAGACCACGTTTCCTTGGTGACCGGCTGGGTGACGTTTAGTCGGCTGTTCTTCTTGGGCCGGGCGGTGTGATTTAGCAAACACTCGCGTGTATCGGACCAGACTTTTATAAAAAAAGGAAGTCTAAAAAAATGGGAATTAATAGTTACGGAGAAAAACAAGAGGTGAGCTAAGAGCAAACGATAAGACAAGAGAGAGGTCAAAAATTGTAAGCATAAGCTTAGGGGACAAAGGGAGTGGTCAAGGCTTGGAGGACCACAGGGAGGTCCCAGAGTTGCGGATTTTGAGAGTAAGCAGTAAGAGCGAGCTAAGAGGGGGAAGATGGTAGATATGAGAGAGAGAATCTCTGGTGCGCTCGGGTTTTAAACTCGAGGTCACATGTCAGCTTTCGTCCAATCAGAGTTCAGCTGGCTTTTGACCCAAGGGAAAAAGGGGGGTTGACCATGCTGAATTCATGAGACAAAAAGGGGGGATTCTGCTCCTTTCTTATACCGTATTTAACCCATATGACAGTGATTTTAGACAATATAATGTTCTTAACAGACAATAATGTCACATAAAAGCAGGCATAAACACAAATATGAGCATGAAACACTTATTAGCATACAATACTTCATATTATCATGACAAAAATGGTAATGACAACTTTGCTTGCTGTTAATTTAGAATGATCTGCAGCTGTTTGAGTAATACCTGTGGAATTAAACCCTATTAGGTCATGCCTTGCACATAATGAGAACATTAACATCCGTAGTTGAAATTGTCCATGGTTGTTTAGGCTGACATATTGAAAAGTGTCCGTTATCCATGTCCTTTGGGGGGCACTGTGGCTCCACGAGAGGGATCCCTTTTAAATCCAATTTTCATAATTTGCTAATTGAAGAAGGTACAAGAATGGCGAATGTTTCAAAATGATCTGTAGGTTTGTCCAGTAATGATTTTCACACTTTCAGTCTACGGAAAGCGAGGTTTAAAGTGGAATTTTCACTCTCTGAAAATAGGGAAGTGTGGCATTCCTTCAGGTTGGACCAGCAGGACATTTGAGGCTACATCTGCTCCCTTATCAGGAGGTGTCCTACATAATTTATTATTCGTAGCTGGTCTGGGGGAGAGAAGACTCGGAAACAAAGAACCCCATTTAGTTGGTCTCACATCTGGCTCCGTTATCTCCTTTGAGCTGATCCGTTGAGAGGGTCGTAAAGAGGGTACGTTTCTTGATGTCAAGAAAGGTTGGATCTTTATGTAAACATCTCTGTGCTCTGTCTTTCCTGAGAGCACGCTACATGTGGCAGTATCACCCCCTCACCCCGAGGATCCAACGCGTGGCTGGGTTTATACACTATTCATAAAGACCACTGTGTTGGAGTAAAATGGGCCCATTATTCCCGAGCAATAATGGGATATATTTGTTTTGTGGGCCTGAGTGTGTTGCTCGTAGTGGCGAGTTTTCATGCATGTTTGTGGGTGGATGTGCGGAACATACAGTACACAATCTTCACAGCATGTATCCTGCAGTCAACTGAAGGTCATGTAAAGTTTGACTCGCCCATGTAAGCTTAATTATACACTGACATGTCTGTATGGTTCAGTGGAATGATTGCAGAATCTTGCATCAACGTAATTCCCGCCGAACTCTCAAACTTTCTCCTCTACATATTTTACAGCAAGTTTATCCTTCTGTAAGTTATATATATGTGTGTGTGTATACACATATCTATCTCACAGCCTATAATCTGGTAATGTTTAAAAATATGTGACCTCTTGTGTCTGTGCCAACAGGGCAAAAGTCCAGACCCCAAAATCTCATAACGTGATATTAACCCTGTATTTAAAGGGATAGTTTGCCTCTTTTGACATGAAGCTGTATGACATCCCAGACTAGCAATATAATTTATGAACATTTTCTTACCCCCTGCTGCGTCCTGTGAGCAGAGTTCCAGCCTCGTTTTGGTGTTGACGAAGGTAGTCCGGCTAGTTGGCTGGGGTTTAAAAAATAAAGCGTTTTGCTCTTCAAAACAATATGCGTTCAAAAGAGTAATACATTTGCATCACAAAATCGTTCATCCAGAAAAAGTCAGACCTCACAATCGCTTGGCCCTATTTTCTCTCCCTTCATATCAATGCGTGCTGCAGTCTGCCGACAGCCGCACCTGTTACGGTGTTTACTGCTCGGTCTTCACTTCTGTCTGCACGGTCTGCACAGCACGCAGTGATATGAAGGGAGAGAAAATAGCGCCAAGCGATTGTGAGGTCTGACATTTTCCTGCAAAACAATTTGGTGATCCAAATGTATTTCTCTTTTGAACGCATATTGTTTTGAGAAGCAAAGCGCTTTATTTTGGTGGCCCCAGCCAACTAGCCGGACTACCTTCGTCAACACCAAAACGAGGCTGGAACTCTGCTCTGAGGGACGCAGCAGGGGGTAAGAAGATGTTCATAAATGATATTGCTAATATGGGCTGTCATACAGCTTCATGTCAAAAGAGGCGAACTATCCCTTTAAGCTTGATGTATGATCGTTTCTTCGCTCTAACCAAATAGTTTTAATTCTTACATCTAAACGGGCGGTTTGTCCATAAGGTCGGTCGGGCGACGCACCACCAAAGGGTGTCTGTATGTCACTGTCCAATCAGCGTACGGCCGCTCCATGAGGTACCGCCCATTTGGGGCGATTTCGGTCCGGTTGAAATTCGCCCCAAATGCTCCCATTGACTCTAATGTAAAATCAGGTTTTTTTTTTCAAATTTCTGGCGTTACGATACAATCTCAATGGTTTCCGGGAGAGCTCGCCCCAACGTGAACGTAGCTAGCAACGCCACTGCGCGCTTTTCCTTTTCAAGGACATTAAGGACTCTATTTTACATTTTTCCCTGCACAAAGAAAGTATTTTTCATTTCTTATAGCTAACTTAAGCAACATAAAACCAACAAAATGAAGTTTGAACTCTTAAATCTTTAATTTTCGATCATTTCTGAAAGAATTTTTCCCCGTTTTTTCTTTTCCCAAAAACGTACTAAATAAAAGTGAAGGAGAAAAGAGACTGAAACCAGCTACAACTTGAAGACTAGTTCAAATGATTGTTCAACGATCCTCCTGCAGCCTTCCTCAGAAGTGTCACATGACGTTGATGTGACGTTGTTTGTGTCAGCTGATGTAAGCAGGTTTGGGCGTCCTACGTTGATTGACAGGACGACCATCTCTCTGCCTGTCCAACCCTCTGTCGAGGACAGAATCCCAGGTGTGTGTGACAGCATGTCTGCCCCCTCGGGCACATCTCTAATTTCAATGGCCTCCCTGATCTCGAATTAGTTGTTTTCTGTTGTTATGACCTTGACCCCCTCCGTTCCATGATGAGATTTTCTCTTCTGCAGTGATGTGAAATGGCTGATTTTAGATTTACTTTTTCTGCAGCAGTGTGAGCTTTGGATGTTTCCTTTTCACATTCCTTTCGTCCAAATATTCTTTTTTTTCCCACTTGCCCAAGGTTCTACGTGTCTCTCAGATGTATGTTTTGTTGCATGTTAGGTATTGGATCTCATATATCATGTCACATTTCTTATTGGGGTCTATTCTGTCCTTAGGGTGCACTAGCACCTGGTGCAGATTGGTGTGTTGATTTGGTGTTTTTTCATCTTACACGTTCAGTGACTCCCAGGATGTAGGGAAGCGTGACCATGCCTATGTTTCATTCTTTTTTGGCTTGTCATCTCTGTCCTTCTTGTTATTTTATGTTTTTCTCTACAGACCGCCCATCTTGGTTAGTGGCATCCAATGTTATATGTTCTTCCTCCTCCTTCCTATCCGTTACCATGCTGGCTTATTCGAACAAGGTTCCACAGACAGTTTGTGTGCGGTGAGGTGTTGCAGTGTCGCTTCCAGGTAATCCATGAAAATACTGCTCATAATAGCCGACAATGGACCTCCCATCGCAAACCCTCCATATTTTTCCTTTGAATTGAAAATATGTAGATTTGACCACAAAACGTAGGAGCTGGGACAGGCAGAGCGAGGACGCCCAAACCTGCTCACATCAGCTGACACAAACACCGTCACATCAACATCATGTGACACTTCTGAGGAAGGCTGCAGGAGGATCGTTGAACAATCATTTGAACTGGTCTTCAAGTTGTAGCTGTTTGTTCACAAGTTCCAAAGAGTAAAAAAGGACTGGTTTCAGTCTCTTTTCTCCTTCACTTTTAATTTAGTTTAGTCCGTTTTTGGGAAAAGTTACAGTTTTTGGTGATTCAGAAATGATAGAAAATTAAAGACTTAAGAGTTTAAACTTAATTTTGTTGGTTTTATGTTGTTTAAAGCTGCCGTCGGCAGTCTAAAGTCGGAAAATTCGAACTGATACAACTTTCAGGTCCCTCCCCCTCTGTGGACGAGGTTGTGCACGTGAGTTCACACCAGTGTGCGCGCACACAAGCTGGGGCAGACTCACGCTCAGCATGGAAGACGTGGTTGGTGACTGTTCTGCTCAGATAATAGATTGATAGGGCTCGGGCACACGCGTTGCATTCTGGGATATGGTCGCCATATTGGAGGCACAATCTCGTAAACAAACCCTGAGGCAAGACGGAGATCAAGGACCAAACAGTGAGAGAAAAGTGAGAGAAAAGCATGTTAAAAATCGAAGAAAGGATGTGGGATATACCGGGATACATTACAGAAGGAAGCCAGAGATCGGTACATGCAGAAGATTGGCGTTATAAACGGACTGGACCCTTATGAAATACCGAGCAAGGAATGGATTGTCGACGAAGATTTACTAACTAAGTTCACCCTTTTGGACATAATTGCGTATATAGTATGTGGTGTCAGTGCTTATACTTTGCAACAGTTTCAATTATAATGACACTTTACACTTTTTTCATGTTACTCTACTTGTAAATAAATAATTAAACACACACACTTGGCTGTATCTCAAAGCATATTTATTTCAGACGACTTCAACTTTGCACAACACTCCTGCTCATGGTGGTCAGAGTACAACATACAGACACAATCTTGTCAAAGAATGTTTTGTCTTCACCTTCGCATGGCAAAACTATGTTGATAGGTACTTTAGCTGACAAAAAGGTGTATTGTTTCTGACAGTTCCAATCGCCCTTTCCATGGGAATTTGGAGATGGGCAATTTTCCACATTAAATTAAGATTAAGATCAGATTTATTGTCATGTATACATGCATACACACGAAATTTGTCCTCCGCTTTTAACCCATTGAGACATCCCTTGCTTCCAACTGACAGTGTCCTCTTGTGAAGGCGGGGATCTTTACCTCAGCACACAAAAGTCTGTAACTTACCAGAATGAAAATGCAGAGAACACACTCTCATCGACACCGGAATTGAGTGGAAAGTTATGCTTGGTCGTCTTACAGCAGCGATCCATGCTAGTCGACGACGCTTTGTTATCTCGGACACTTGGTCTCTGTGGGTGCGCCTCCAAGCAGGAAACCGGTAAAAAGATAAACCATTTACGATTTCCCCTATTTACGCTATTGCACCCCACAGCAACGTGCGACCATAGTGGCAAAGACAATAAGTAAAATAGATAAACCAACGAAGAAAGTTCCGAGACCAGGCGGGAGTACGTCTGCGCGCAGTGGAAAACAATGTAAACAAAACAGTTCTGAGCCTCCAGTATGGCCGCCGCTCACATAGTGACATCACGTGCCCGAGCCCTATAATAAACCTAACATGATTGGTTAAAAACAGCCGGGAGCGCTCGGTTTTTGCAGGCACGATTACAGGCTTCAGAGGGAGCTACAGAATTCGGGATTTTTCTTAAACAGCCTATTTAATATTCTACTTCCAGAATCCCATGACAGTTCAAGCTAATATGACTAAAAAAAAGTTGCCGACGGCAGCTTTAAGTTAGCTATAAGAAAAGAAAAATACATTGTTTGTGCAGGGAAAAATGTAAAATAGAGTCCTTAATGATCCTTAGAATTTCTGTGGGTTTTGCATTCTGATCATTTAAATTGATCGATTGGTTAATCGCTTTCATTGCACTTTCGCCTCATTTTCTTTTATCCTTTATCAAACTGTTAAATTAAAGACATGGCAGTTTAAAATTAATTTAGTTTATTTGGAAACTGCTTTTTGGACTAACACTGGCACGATGTACGTTGAATGCAAATCCAGATAAAGCTGAAGTTTGTGCCAAAGCCCAAAGACATTGTTCAAATGTATGTAAATACAATACCTACCTCTAGAATGGTCCCTGATGTTGTTTTCCAGAAATGCAAAGTGCCATTTTCTGGTGAATTCTGGTTTGAATATTTTCGGATTTTACACTGGCAGACAGAATGAAGCGTCTCTAAGCTGATCTTATTTAGCTGATGCACACAAATACCACACATTTTTACTAAAAAGAGTGACTATTACAAGTAAAATGACTGAAGCAGTTTTTGCACATGCACTGAGCTCTAAAATGTTCTCAACCCTTAATGACCCTTAAAGGAATTAATGGTTTCCGTGTCCACAAAGTGACTTGGACTCTGTTGATGTGCACTTTGTCCTTTACATACTACCTTTTGGCTCAGTTGTGCCAAAGCCTCATGCATGGACATCTAATCAGGCTACAGTCCACTGAGGTGGTGCAGAAAATGTGGATTCTCCTGCAAAGTCTCTCCAAAACATGTTGTCCTCCTGCTCCTCCTCCTCATGCGTGGTCGGTATGCTCAGTCACAAATATTTGGGCTGCATGTGGTTGGCAGCAGATGGGTCCTCGTGGACTGGTGAGGATGAGGAAATTTGAGTCACACGGGTCTCGCGGTCGAGTGGGCGCCATGCATGAATCCCATATTAGTCGATATGTTCTAGTGGAATTTACAGATTTCAAATGTACTGTTTCTGAGACCTTGTACACACGAACATTTACGCCTGTCGTCCACATGCAAACACAGCGGTGGGCTCCTTTCAGGGTAAAGTTTTTCACTGAATCCGACTATAATGTTGTAGTTTGTACTGGAAATCCAGAGTTTTTATCTTTTTCAAATATGCATTGGTGGGTAGTAACGAGTTACATTTACTCCGTTACATTTACTTGAGTACGTTTTTGAAAAAATTACACTTCTAGGAGTAGTTTTAAATCTCTATACTTTTTACTTTTACTTGAGTAGATGTGTGCAGCAGAAACTGTCCTCTTACTTCGCTACATTAGGCTACAATGAGCTGGTTACTTTTCTTCTTACCTCTTTGGTATTCTACGGCTCATTATTTTTATCCCCCCGCGTACGCCTCATTTTAATGTTTTATTCTGACAGAGAGAGAGACTTCCGCCAAAGGCTCTACCACCTGACTGTGTTCCACCAATCAGACGCAGCCGTGTAGTCTGGTCACGTGACCGTACTCAATCTCAGCGGCGGGACGGGTTAGCTTTAGCATTAGCAGTCGTAGCAAACAAACAAAGAAACAGATGAAAAATGTCAGAACCAACGGTGGGAAATGAAGACGCAGACGAGGCCTCATACTGAAAGCATGTTTACCTTACAAAGAGTGAGAAACAGCAGCTACATTATGTGTCTTCTGTGTCAACCAAAACAAACGCACATTTCAGCAGAAACTCAACATCTAACTTGAGGAAACATGTAGCGCTAAGTTTCCTAAACTCGTTTTTTCCCCCCATGGATAGGTGAATGTTTGTTTTTTTAGGTTACATATGGGTTACACATGTTTTAAACATTTCCTAAGTCTCTTTTATGTTTTATTGAAGTACTTGAATTTACCTGGATTATTTTAATGTAAGCTATTTTGTAATTAATTAATTCATTTTAATTTATTTTATCAATTGGATGAACTCTAATTTGCCTAAAGATGATTATTTAGTATCTTTGTCTGTCTGATTGAATGCTTGTGTTAACAAATAAATCAGACGTTACTCAACAGTTACTCAGTACTTGTAGTTTTTTCACCAAGCACTTTTTTACTCTTACACAAGTAATTATTTGTATGACTACTTTTTACTTTTACTTGAGTCATATTATTCTGAAGTAACAGTACTTTTACTTGAGTACAATGTTTGGTCGACTCTACCCACCTCTGCAAATATGTGCCAAACTCCTCTTTCCTAAACATGGAAATGGTAGGCTTAACCAAGATAGCGCTGGTGCTAACATTGCTAACAGAATTTTTTTTTTTTTTAATGTTAGTTACAAGCTCTCTATATTGTAGAACAGACCCATCAAAATCTATGATTCTGTTAAATAAAATAACACTTCAACAACACAGAACCCAATGCCCGCTTCTCTAGTTTTTGACCTTGGTGGGTCATTTTTGAGAAAGAGGTGGCTTTTTGCTAAAGAAAGGCAAGAGAATTTTCACATATCCACCACATCGCTGTTGCATTCTTACATTGAAGGGGAAGAAACTGTTACGAGCTCACCGGCCAGTCCTGTTAAAAATAGTTGCATGCACACTGTCTCTGCATTTTTTAACGTGGACGGACATCTTTCTACTGAGCAATGCTGTGTGGACGTGATTTTTCTTTTTTTGGAAACACAGGAGGAGAAAAACCCTGTTTTTAAAGAGTACTTTACCAAGAACTGCACTAATTAGAGCTGCTGACCTAAAAGTGGATAATTGCTGTTTAGATTGCAAAAGAAGGAAGTTTTTAAAACGTCCTGAAAAACACGGAAACTAATAAATAACCAGATTTGGAGCGACTAAGCTAGGCTGCACAGTGAACCCAGAGAGCAGTGATGAATGAAGGCAAGGTTACCTATGACATTAATTAACAGAGTGGCGAGGATGGTGGTTACTAGGCAGAAAGAAAACCACAAAGTAGAAGCGGAAACATCTCATCTTGGCTGTTTATGAGGGAAAAATGGATTTGGGTTATGTTTCTTTGATAGAGATGCAAACAGCTCATTTAAATGATCACTCGTGTGAGTTGAATTTTCACGTTGTCTGACCACAGCTGCATGAAAGACGTTTTAATCCCTCCTTATGCGCCTCGGTTCTTCTCGAGCAAGTCAAAACCCAGCTAAAGCAAGCATCTGCAATTTCCTTTTCCAATGCGGTTATTCAAAAAATTTTATAAGAAAATAAAAATACTTTGTTTGTGCATGGAAAAATGTAAAATAGAGTCCTTAATTATCCTTAGAATTTCTATGGGTTGTCCCAAAGACATTGTTCAAATGAATGTAAATACAATACCTACGTCTAGAATGGTCCCTAATGATGTTTTCCAGAAATGCAAAGTGCCATTTTCTGTTGAATGGGTTTGAACATTTTCTGATTTTACACTGGCAGACAGAATGAAGCGTCTCTTTAGCTGATCTTATTTAGCTGATGCACACAAATACCACACATTTTTACTAAAAAGAGTGACTATTGCAAGTAAAATGACTGGAGCAGTTTTTGCACATGCACTGAGCTCTAAAATGTTCTCGACCCTTTCCAGATTTGCTGCAGGAGCGAACTCAAATGTCAGATTATTTAAGATGTTTAAGCAACCCAAATGTAGGCACACGATAAGTTAAAGGGATAGTTCGCCTCTTTTGACATGAAGCTGTATGACATCCCATATTAGCAATATTATTTATGAACATTTTCTTACCCCCCGTTGCGTCCTGTGAGCCGAGTTCCAGCCTCGTTTTGGCGTTGATGAAGGTAGTCCGGCTAGTTTGCTAGGGTCCCGAAAATAAAGTGTCTTGCTTCTCAAAACAATATGCGTTCAAAAGAGTAATACATTTGCATCACAAAATCGTTCTCCAGGAAAAAGTCAGACCTCCCAATCGCTTGGCATTATTTCTCTCTACCTTCGTATCACTACGGGCTGTGTAGACCGTGCAGACCGAAGAGCAGACCGAGCAGTAAACACCGTAACAGGTGCGGCTATCGCTAGGTGGCTGAACGCATTGATATGAAGGGAGGCACGATTTTCTGGAGGGACGATTGGCTGGAACTCGGCTCACAGGACGCAGCAGGGGGTAAGAAAATGTTCATAAATGATATTGCTAATATGGGATGTCATCCAGCTTCATGTCAAAAGAGGCAAACTATCCCTTTAAGGCAGCAGATGACAATCTACACAACATATGCTATCCCTGTTTGGATGCAGACAGGAAGTCAACACAACAAATAACATAGTGGAAGGTCAGAGGCTCTGGTGATTCAGCAGTTTTTATCACAGATTTGAGGGAACATATCCAGGCCACAAGTAAATTTGTTCCCCTGATTTCCTTCTCAATAAGACCCACAGTGCTCCTGGACAGCAGCTTGGGATGCCTTCCTCAGGTCAGTGGTCGCCTTCAGTCCGGAACCCCACGCCATTGCTGACCAATGGACTGTGACCACCCGACCTCCCCCTCGCTTCAACTTCAAACCCATACAGTGTGACCAGGTGCAGAGGCCCCTCGCTGTCCCATTGGCCCGTCACCCCTCCTCTCCTCCCCGCCCCTTTAACCCTGGCCTTCAGACAGCATTGTCTGCGCGAACAATGGAGTCATTGTTACCTCAAGGTGGCGCATTGTGAAGGGTGTTCACCAGGGAATGCAGAGGTGACCCTGACATTGTAACTCAGCACGCCTTCACCCTCACACACACACGGTCTGTGATTCCCAAACTTTGCTTCACCATCACGGCTTCAGGTCACAGGGGACATCCAAGGTGGGGAGCAGAAAGCCCGAACCATAGCTCGGTGTGTGTGTGTGTGCACTGGAAAAAATGCCCCTCCAAAAATAAGTAAGAAAAACAACAAATACAAGACGCTTTTGCTTGAAATATGCAAAAAAATCTGCCAATGGAACTCGTGAAAATCGGCTTGTCAAGATTTCTTGAAATAAGATGTGATATTTAGGACTTTTGAGATAAAAGTGATCTTGAAATTAGCTTAAAAACCTCTTCAAATGTAAAAAAAAAAGCTTGTGATATGTGATATGTGACTCAAAACAATTTGTTTTCAAGACTTTTTCATTTAACAAGATATTCAAGATGTATTGTCTTTAAACAAGTCCCTATATCTGGCTGAAATAGTACTTGTTAGGCAGTTGTGTCTTATATTAAGTGTAATGAGATATTTTGACTAGAATTGAGACAAATATACTTGATAAGACTTTGATTTTTTTCCAGTGTGGGAATGAATCTGCCGATGAACTACAACAACCTTTTTAATTGTCTTGATTTGTCCTTCTATCCTGTGTGTAAAAAATAAATAAATAAATAAATAAATAAATCAAGCATCTCACAGATGATGAAAATGCTGACATGTCTTGTTATCCATACTTGTGTCCTCTCCAAGTTTTTCCAAAGCTTGAAACTGGAAAAGAAAGATGATCCCATAAAGTTATAATGAATTCCTGTGTGAGCTGAGTGCAAGTCGCAACAAATCTTTAATGAATTTTCAAAGTAACCGAAGCATCAAAGTCAGGGAATGGATCAGAGCTCCTCCGCGGTGAGTGTTGTCATCTCAGACATATGACATACCTCACTGGTTACAGCACTGAGGACTGTGAAAGATAATAACTTTTATGGAGACAAGTCGGGGACTTCGACTGTGAAAAATCAAATGAGAAAATAGTATCAGGAAATCTTCACTGTTTTCATTTTGTCTTATAATATAATCCTATAATTCCACTTGACAAAAGACATTCTGGCTCATGTTGCAGTCCACACAAAACCATTAATGATTAAAATTCATCATCACTGCACAGACTACCAGATTTCTCACATAGGGAGGGTTTGAGTGTTCAGCTTTTGTTGTCAGATCAGCATCAGCCCTCTTACTTTTGTTTTATGGGCCAAGTGTGCTGTCAGGAAGCATTGCAAAAACATTTGTAAGCAGGATGTAAACATGGCGTTACAGGTTCAGTGATTAAGATGGTTACATGCCGCCATTCCGACATCCCACCAGTCTCAAATTGTCAGAATGGCGACACTTAATTGTCTTTGAAACGTCCCGTCATTCCGACACTTTTTACCTCATATGGTCGGAATGGCGGTATGTTTTATTTTTTATAAACATCCCGCCATTCTGAGAATTCCTTTAACAGCCTATTAAAACCTTTATCTTTATTTTCTTATAGGAACTCCACAACCTCGCAAACCAACTATGGTAAATTATTATCAAAATTTCAAATATCAAAATCCAGGTATTAATGTAAATCGGGGGAGTCTGAAACCTGTTAGATTAAATACAGTGTCGGGGACCTGTCACAGCAGCCAGCTGGAGCGCAGCTCTCCACAGAGCCCAAGGGGCTTTTTGCAACATTAATAATTGCAATTACAGACATCAATGACAGCTCACCTGTGTCGGACGTCCCGGTGCTGCAAATAAAACCAATATTAGGCTACCCAAAACGTATTATTATTCTTTTTTCATTCGTTTTAAATCAATAAGTGAACAGTGTTTGTCTATGTTTGTCGCTCCTTTTTGTGTGATAAACTATTTGAATATAATTCATTTGCTTTTGGAGTGCGTCATATGTGCGGTATACCTCAGTTATATGAAATTGAATTACGCTTTTAAAGACTGTATCACATCTGTGCACATGTCTTAAAGCATATGAAATGCATGAACAGAAAGAAGGGACTCACCTGTTGAGTAACGCACATTTCCTTATATGGAAATCGGAATGACGGGACGTTTCAATGGCGGTTGCCACCCAAAATGCCTATTTTATGTTTAGATACTTCTATTTAATGTTTCGCTACACCTAGTTTTTCACTATATGTCTATTTAATGTTTACCTATGTGTAATTTTTTACCATATGTCTTTGTCTTCACCATGGGATGGTGGGAAACGCAATTTCGATTGCTTCGTATGTCTGATACATGTGAAGAATTGACAATAAAGTTGAATTGAATTGAATAAAAGATCTCACACAGGGCTGTGGTCAGAACTGTTCCATTAGCTCATACTCTCAGCTTCTACCGTCCACTGTTGCTCTGCTTTCCATCCATCTATTCGTGGTTCATTGTCTTTTGTCAGAGGTTTGAGAATCTCTTCTGCAGTTCAGGAGATTCCGCTTCTGCTTATCTTGATGCCCTCTTTCTAATCGTATTACCAGTGCAGGCTTACAAGAAAACCTTTTACTGGGTATGTTTGTCCACATTGTGAGACGGCAAAGTTTTTCCTTGCCTGTTGTGTAGCATCGGGAAGCATTCAGGTGATGTGATGCCAACCTGTAACCATGCTTTTATGAAGGTGTAAGCCTAATCATGTGTTAATTACCAAGTTTTTTCTGTGTTCTGTTCAGTTTTTTGGGGGGTTTCTGTTTCAGTTGCTCTTGTTTCCCCTGTTTCTCTCAGTTAGTCTTGCTTTCTGCCTCACCACACACCAGCTCCTAGTTAACCTCACCTGCCCTTTGTTTATCATGAGCTCCCTCTGCATGAATACCCCAGGGTTTTCTGGTTGTTTTACGAAGCAAGTTCAACACAACCAGGTTTCCTTTGTGTTAGCGGACTCAACAAAACTTAAATCTCTACTTAGAAATAACAGATACTACGTCTCATTTGATGCTTCTTCTGGGAGCCTTGGCCAGAGCCTGGTTTGCTCCTGCCACCACACCTGTTCCTCATCTGTCCTCATCAAGACACCTTTATAGGAGCTGCAGGAGCAGCTTGTCTCACATACTTTGTGGTAATTAGGCCGACTCCAGTGTTTTCATTGCGAGTTACTTTCTTCTCCAGTGCTCGTCTCCCTCGTCCACTCTCTCCGTTGTCCACGTCCCATGTTGGATTTCCTCTTCAGCCTGAGTCACCTACCCGCCGACTCGGATCCAAAGCCAACACAGCCAGCACCCTCCCCTCCTTCTTGGATCCCCTCATATCAATAAGTCAGGAAAAGACAACGGCTGTGTTCGAAACAGCATACTTCTCCTACTACTCCCACAACTCATACTATCTTTTTGAGTTGGTAAGCGAGTTTGAGTAAGCAAGAAGTTCCCGGATGCATACTAGATTCGCCAAAATGTTGGGTATGCATCATGAGGTTACTACTCATACTCAAACTACCCAAGATGCAACGTAACGTGACGTCGCCGATCGTCATTTCCTGTCAAAACGGCAGTTTCAAGCTAGCTACAACGAGGGTAGGTTCACTTCCTGTTTTCTAAACAAAAGCACCAATTGTATCGTAATGGCTCTCCCTATGATAAAAGGCAACGGGTATTTTATTTTTGTGAAAATAACCGGAAGTGTGTTGCTCACTGCGGCTAGCTTTAGTTACGCCGAATTTGTGGGAACAAAATTGTAAATAGCCGGTATTTTGTCAGATTTTCAACACGTTGGGGATCTAAACGACTACTTTCTCACCTGAAAATGTTTCAAATGTTGCTAAAGTTTACAGAGTTTAGAGCTTAAGCGAAATCAGCTTAATCGGCTCGGCAGGAGCGAAATGCATTGTGGGTAAACGCTCTGCATACTGTCTGATCGATCAGTATGCAGAATGGAAGTATGCAAGTATGTAGTATGCGGTTTCGAACACAGCCAACCTCTTTGGATTATCCCACATTTCTGGAAGAACTCTCTAACCTTCTTCCTCCTGCAGAGTCTCCAAGTTTATCTGGATCCAACCCCCGACTCTCCACCTACGACATTACTAATAAATCCTTTTACCTTTTTCCTACCCAGTCTGCTTTAGAGTCCGTTTTCTGACGGCTTGCCTTCAAGCCGTGACACTGATATTTTGGACTACCTGCGACAGCAGCCATTTAGGGCATTTTGGGTCCTCTAATACAGCTCCCTCAATTATAATCAAGACATATGATTATAATTAACCCAGCCCAGCTAAGACTGACAACAAAGTTTAGAAGTGAGAAGTTATCCAAGATCATTTTGTTGGACTCAAACTTAATTGTCTTGAGTGACAGCCTGTGGTGTAACACCCCCTTCTATCCCCTCCTAGCTTCTTACATGTAATAGTTTTTGTGTTGCACAAAATAAAGGAAAATATTGTAACATGTTTATAGCCTAGAAATGTAAGAAGTTTACATTATTTGAGCATACCTGGCATTTCATGTAATGGAAAACGCAGACATATTGTAATTTTGAAAAGCAGATGTGGAGAAATTAGGATTTTTGTAGCCCAGAAAATTGAGTAGTTTTATTATTTTAGAGCCTTTATTGACCACTACATTTTGCACTGTGAACCAATGTAGTTATTTCCCATTCTGGTGTAAGACTGTTGGTGTTTAAGAGGAGGCTGGAAACACAGTTAACATCTAGGATGATGCTGGACAAGTTGACAATTGATACCACTTTCATCAAAGAGTGAGTCTGGTTGCTCCTTCCAGGGATGCTGAAAGTTTCGCTTTAATACACTCGGCCTGTGAACTTAGTAGGGTTCATTCCAATATGAATTTTATTCATGTAATCATAAATAAATTGACAGGATAAACGTGGTTGCCACACTGCAACCCTAACACAACCTCCTCTGGTACTTCCTTCAGCTCCAGCTGAGGGATGTTCAGATAGGATCTATAATCTCTCCAAGGTTTAGGACTGCTTTCCCTCAGTTGGATTTGCTGAGAATAACTACATAAGGTATGATAGAGCCCAAACACCTTAGAAATGCTTATTTTAAAGATCTGTTAAGAATGACCTTAGGTTAAACAGGTTTTTTATTTTTATCTTAGTAATTATGTAAGATGAGTGAATCAGTGGATAATAAAGTTCCTGAAAAGTTTAATCTTAAGTAGTTCTCTTTCACAGTAAATCTTGGTAACGAAGAAGAAACCTCTCGTTTCGTGTATCTTCTAAGAGGCTTCTTCAGTTGTGACTGTCGGAGAGTCGGTTTGAAATGTGGAATCATAGATTCTGACATAACCAAACCTTTTTTAACTCCTTCAGGTGATCCTTCAGGACCATATCGCCTCCAGTGGGAAGAAGGTTGAGAGAAGAGGTTTACAGTTAGCTGATGTAAGGAGATTCATCTTAAAGGAGAAGTTTGTTTTTTTAAACCTGGACCTTATTTCTGGCTTAAAATACCTTCATCTACTCACTGATAACAGTTTGGTTAAAGTCTGCGTCCTTCGGACGATATTTAGATTACTCGAGATCTGTGTATATCCATATAACGGGAGAGAAACGGGGGATTTCTACACACGTATATACTGGGATGACGTCATCAACGTGCGCCGCTGCAGCACAGCTTATTTACTCCGTGCTCTGTGACGGTCGGCTAACTTCACACAGATTTTGGCGATGTGGACGACGACTTTGAGTAAGATGGACGTCCTTACCGGAGTGAAGGTCGGTGACGTCATCCCAGTAGAGACGTGTGTAGAAAGCTTCCTATAAGCCCCGGATAACAACAACACGGCAGCTCTGAGCTAACAGTGCAATAGTACGCGTTCATTCATTCATTGGTCTTAAAGTATTGGTGAAATAAAGACAGATAATGCCTTATTTAGAGGCTGTATCGCCGATCTCCAGTGATCTAAATATCTTCCAAAGGACGCTGACTTTCACCAAACTGTTATCGGTGAGTAGATGAACGTATTTTATGCCAGAAATAAAATCCAGGTTTAAAAAAAAAAAAGACTTCCCCTTTAAATTACTTTATTCACATTTTCAGGTTTGTATTATTACCCTCCTTTCCGACATTTATTCTAAAAAACTCGTGAAAGCGAAACAGAGAACTTTCATGACATGAAATAGAGTTAGTCTGTCTTATCCGAGATTTCCCCTCTGTTGCTATCTCCGTCTGTAATGCCAGGGTGAGGATGGATGACCCATCTGCCCATCTCCTCTCACTGAATACCAGGCTATCGTCTTACATGCACACACTGCTCACTGTCAGTCTGTCTGCATCTTTCTGTCTGATGGAAGGGGAAACAGACTTGCCTTTGTGTGAAGTTATATATCTTGCTGGTGTTTGTATGTGTGTGTGTGTGTGTGTGTGTGGTGATGAGGGGTTGGGGCTTAAATTCACTTCCTGTGTCAAGACGTTGGAAAACAAATGCTCACCACTTAACGAGTGATGCTGCGTCATGCCCTGGCATGTGGCTGGTAAAAATGTTATTAGTCTGCCTTCAGCTTTATTGGTTCCTGAGTCTGATCACTTTCTAGCTGAACTGAAAATGCGATATGAAATGTACTATATGAGAAATTTTAATAACAATCAACATCAGTGACTCAGAGAGTGCAATGATTGTTTTTTTTTTCAAGCGCCACAAAGATTTAAAACTAAGAGCGTTGCATTTAATATGCTTTATTTTCCATTATATCTTCTTCTCTTTGAAACCTTCATATACTAAACCTGCTCCAATGGATGGGCCATACAGCTGAATTACTTTTCATGACCAATAAATACCTGAAATGGTGTCCAAATTGAATCATTTTCTTTGCAATCTTCATTATATTTTCACACAAATATTAAATCAAAAGCCCCAAAATCTTTATGTGCTCACAGATAATTTTTATACAGATTATACACTCATGAGGGTCAATAAGAAAGTGTTAAAAAAACAATACTGCAGCAGAAGTTACTGGATTACTCAAACTAATCACTGCTAATGTTAACATCATAACAAGATGTTGTCATTTCTAAACATTTGAATGCGTATCAGAGAGAAAGAGTGAGCTGTTAGATGAATTATATTGCAGGTGTCTGTCTGCACACTCCTTCATTCTCAAATTAACATTAATTAGTTTATAAATGTTATGCACCATCACATTTAACATAATCGTAACAGTTACAACTTTGAAGCAGACAAAAATATGGAAAAAATCACTTGTTTCTATGCTTGAGAGCATAATTTGGATGTAAAATGCTCAAAAATCCAGAAAAAACACAACAATGGCATTTTGTTTTGGGCCCTGATGTCTGAAAACATGACATTCAGTGAGCCATTGTACACTTCTTCACTTTATATGGTGATGTAATCTGTATAAAGTTGTTATCTCTCTCCAGCTTCAACTTCAGATGATGCTGCAGTCGCTGCACCTCAACATCAAACGTCACCATTAGCTATCGGTCCACTCAACTGAATAAATAAACGAGCAAATAAGGCTCTACCAGCGCTTCGTTGATGTTTTATATCCTGACGAGGAAGTCTCACTTCTAATTGGCATTCTTCCTTTTTTCTTTCTTTTTTTTTAAAGGCTTGAAGTTAGAATTTCCGACATACACTGAATGCACTGTCAGTACTGCCCTGGCAACAGGTGTTAGAAAAACAAACTGGTGAATGAAATATTCCCCATATAAGCAACAGTTCTAAATGTCAGCTGCTAAAAACTTAAGTGAAACAAAAAGAAATGGAGAGTCGGAGAAGTTAAGAGTTTAAGGAGCCGATACATGACGGAGGAATTACGATGCAAGTTCTTAATGGTGTTATTAACCGTCCAGCAGCCAGAGGAAGCTGCTCACTCCGGCCAGTTCAACACATGACCTGAGGGTTGAATTTCACACTTCATTTACACTGCAGATTAATTACTAATGGACGCAATTATAACTTTAATTTTTGTTTAATGCTGGTTTTTGACACATCAGTTTATGTTTTATCATAATGTATTAAAGATGCTTTGCATTACGATTTAATTGATTTTATATAACAGAGGGATTGAACAACTGTCTTCTACACATTTTTAGACTATCATGCTATACTTTCATGCTCAGTTCTAATAGGCTGGTCCGGTATTCCATTAATCCCTGATGATTAACACTTTCTGGGCATTATTCATGACATTTTCATGTTTTTTTTTCACTGGAATCAGTTGGCTCAGATTCAGTCCCGTGTCGAGGTGTGTCGGCATGCCTCGAGCACTGTCATCTGCATCAGATATTTCCACTGGTGCTCTGCTGCTCACAATGTTTCCAACAGCTGAGCTCCTGAAAAAAAATTCCAGACTGTTGTGTTAATATGACAACTGCCAACAATTGGGGGTTATTCATACGGTGCCATTTTCACTGGACTGCCGTGAAGTAAAACACATTTCTGACTGAGCATTTTAGTCAAACATTTAGAATATTTTCTGCCAACGCAGCGGCTGTCCTTACCAACCTGGCAGAAAAGAGTCCAAACCGTAGACAATGCTTCCACTGGAATCAGCATATTTTTACATTTCCCCCCCCATTTGTTCTGTTTTCTTTTGAGGCCATTACAGGTTGGACTGAGGTGGCCTGGGGGTCATCTCTGGTCCGAGCGGCATACTTTGCCCATGCATGTTTTTTTTTAGAGAACTGTTTCTCATATGGGCAACATATTTTTGTACAGGTAGGTTCCTATCCTTCAGTAAAATTAACTGTATCACTGCTGATGAAAATGTGCAGTTAGTAGCAAAGAGAAAGGGCAGAACTGCTGTGAATTCCCACTTCCAGATGCAGCGAATGCAGCATGAATTGAAGCTGGGTGGAAATAATGAGGAGGAACCTGGATATTTCTACTCTGAGCTGAAGTGTGATACATTTCCCTGCAAATCTGAATGGCTCACTTTTTAAACGAAGTTTATATATTTGCTATATATGTGTGTGTATCTTATCAGCGGCTAGAAAAAGAAGCACTAATCATAGCAATCGAGCCTGGGGTCGACACCAGACAGGACCCCAGGTGCAGGCTGTGCAAAGAGGCCTCTGAGACAGTCCAGCACATAGTCGCTGCAGGCAGGTACGGCATACATGGAACGCCACAACCAAGAGCCAGGAACAGTGTGAATCTGTGTTGAGTGTGGGCTGGAAGTCCCAACCCATACCTCCAACGGTAGTGGAGATAAACAGCCAGGACTGATAAACAGGTGCTGGCTAACCTGGTGGTAGTCGACAAACTGCAGAAGGAGGCTTTAATGATAGATGAAGCAATTTCAAGTGACAGCATCAAGGAGGAGGAACACAAGAAGCTCGAAAAATATCAGGGGGCTGAAGGAGGAAGTGGAAAAGATGGGAAAGGCAGCAGCAGTGGTACCGGTGGTGATTGTAGCACTCGGGGCTGTGACCCCCAAATATACATGTTTATATACATATATGTATGTATATATATATATATATATATATATACATATATGTATATATTTATACATACATATATATATATATATATATATATATATATATATATATATATATACTGGCACCCTTTCCAGGGTGTACCCCGTCTCTTGCCCACTGACCGCTGGGATAGGCTCCAACCCCCCCGCGACCCGACTGACGGATTCAGCGGGTATAGAAAATGGATGGATATATATATATGTTTATAATATGTTCCATTCAATAGCCTTGCAGAATTTGCTGGTATAATTTAATTTTAAATTGCTTCTTTTCACCCTCCTGTGCCTTTAAACGACACAGCCCCCCAAATAAACTGTCTCTTCTGATTGTTCAAAAACCAGCAAACACTGGTCAATAACCAGAACATCTGTTCTACGAGCACAGATATAGGCCTTTAAGAGGTATTGGCTGCCAACAAAAGCCCGGATTTGACACCTGATCTGTAGCAAATGACCTACTTGGTGATTTAAGTTGGAGGACAAATGCTTGAAAAACCACTGGCGCCATGGACAGTTGAGCGTGAGACTGACTTTTTTACCGTCACAACAACTGTTATTTTGTAAAAGGAGCCACTAATCGCTGTTGTATCAAACTGTGCTTCCTCTTACTGACTGTAAACAAAGAAACATTAAGGAAATATTAAGAATTCCTTCTTTAAATAATTATTCTAAGGATGAGTTTTCGGCCCCTCCTCTGATTTCATGTGCTGCAGATTCAGACGTCACCACGCGAAATACATGAATGGAGTATTTTGGCTTGGCATCCACCAGTTTGTGACATGCAAACAGTGAAAGAGAAGAGTGATGACCTCTGATGTCAACAGGCATGTGACCTCACCACTGAGCCAGTGGGGTCACACTGGGTGTAATGGGTGACGAGGGAGGAGACGAGGTCAATAGCTAATTAGAGCTTTAAAACACTGGGCAGGTCACGGAGGTCAGATGACATCACAAGGACACATCAGTGTATTGTAAAGAGATGACTATTGAAGTGGGCTCTGACCTTTGACCCACACGGAAACAGGTGATCAGCTAACGTGGATCATAAATGCCTTACAACCCAAACCCAATGACTTTAATATTTAAGGCTATTCTCTTGTTTGTTTTGTGAAGCACTTTGTGTCTAAATTCTATTAAAAGCCTTTTTTGGATTGTTATGTTTTTAAAGCACTTTCATGATTTGTTCACTCCAGCATTGTCAGCCTTTTAAAGACGCTCTTAATCACAGTGGTGTGCAGCAGTTTGGGTAGCCTTGTCTAAATTTCTACTTAATGAGTATCTTTATGATGAGAAGAGGATAAAAGGATTCCCACATCAAGACAGAGGCTCAATTATTACTGTGTGAACCAATGTAGTGCGCAAAAAAAGCTAAATCTGCAATACTTCAGAAATTCCCAGATGCCATACTGACTTAGAAAAAAAAACATCAAACCAGTTGACCTCTCCTGCTGTTTTCCCCCCAATGCAAAGCCCTCTAATTGTCACAACAATACAAGTGGCTGACAGCTACATCCCCATGTCAGTGGCAGGGAAAAAACAACAACAACACCAACAATAAAAGACATCAAGCTTCCTAAGCAACAGAAAAAAAAAGAGGAGAGTTGGAACCAACTCACATTGCATTTGCAGTGAAATGCAACAAAACGTCCGTTCTTTGTTCCTTGTAAATGTTTGCAAAAAAAACTAGGGCTGGGCGAGTTAACTCATTATTATCGCTTTAACGCATTAATTATTTAACGCCGATAAATATTTTATCGCGCGTTAACACATGTTTTATTTATTTTTTTATTTTTTACAATAAAAAAAAAAAGGCTTTGTGCCTTTAATGGAAAGTTCAGAGAGAAAGGAAGCAGGGGGCAGAGAGAGGGGGAACAACACGCAGGACTATAGCCTCTTGTACATGGGGCGCCTGCTCAACCCACTACGCCATGGACCACCCCTGTTTTATTATTTATTTTATTTTTTATTTTATTACTTATTTTATTATTCATTTTATTATGTAAAAGTCTGTTGCTCACAGGCTTTTATTTTGTAAAAGTCTGTTGCGGAACCAGAAAAGAAAGTAATCGCCGGATCCACCAAACATGGAGAAGGGTACGGAACTTTTACTCGGCCATTTTCATGTTAAAGTTCTTCCAGACGGCGGAGTCGACGGAACCAAAGTCATCTGTAAACACTGCCAAGTTGAATTGTCTTCTCAGCGTAGTAGTTCCAGTCTAAAATATCACTTAAAGGCAAAACACACAACTGATAGCAGCAAGTCATTCAAGGAAACAGACAGTGGAGCGAGGCTTCTACATAAAAACTACAGAAAGATGCTGATGTTAAAAGTGTGTTTGCACAACAAATGTTATGGCACTTTCATTCATATGGCAGCACATTTAAAATAAAACTAAATGCTAAAAGCTAAACACTACTTTTGGATTCATTTTTGGATTTTGTGTACAAATGCGATTAATCGTGATTAATCAGGGAAATCATGTGATTAATTAGATTAAAAATTTTAATGGATGCCCAGCCCTAAAAAAATCCCCTTCTGTGATATTTGGGATGTCAGGAAAATTCCCCTGGAAAAACGTGAAAAAGTCACGTAACAGAGAAAACTATGTTTTAAGACCAAATCAATGTGCCTTAAGAGGATATTTGCTGTGATTTGGCACTATATAAGTGAAAATAAACTGAAAATCTGCCTTTTTTTTGTTCCATCCCATCAGGCACCAGGAAAAAGAGATTTTTCTTGGTGATTTGTCACTTTGTAATCAGTTTTAAAGCAATCACTGATGAGCTAAGGGTCACATGAAAGTACTCTTTCACCTATTAAACGTGATGCAACAGTTTAAATGTTGCTATTTCACGAAATGCTGTTACACCGTTTGCCCGTAGAGTATTTTTTCCGTGTTCAGTAGCACGAAAACCCCCCTCGCAGAAATCACATCTGTAGACACAAATTGATAGATGAAATTTACGTGGCTATTTCAAGTTTTTGCCGTGTGACTGGACTGTATCCCCTCAAATGCCCTCCAGCCCTTCCCTCTCCAGATTATGACCTCATAGCTATGAGAGTTGCCCTCCTAAACAGCGTCTCACCTCTTTTACAACCCCGAGCAGCCCTCTGCAGAATTCTTTCAACCCCACTAAAAATAGAAATGCACTCTCCCAACCCCCTTTTGAACTAATCCTTCCCACTCCACATTCGTTACAAATTCAGAGCGTAGAATCTACGCTCTGAATTTGTAACCTGACCTGAAGGCCTCAGACATGTGGGTGAATAAGTTCAAGTCACTGAATGAAGATTTGGAAAGAATCGCACGACAGAAAACGGAGCTGGCGAGCAAGCACATGTGGACAGAAATAAAAAAAACTTCAACCCGAAGACCAGCTGATTATCAAAACTTGGAACGCGCTTCCTGTCACATACTGCACACATTAGCGTGTGAGTATTGCTGTATTGACCATGTTTGGATCTACGTATGCATGTGAGCAGTCATTCTCACATCTTAAAAACAAGACCAACGTACGATCCCATTTAACGGATGAAAGCCTCAACGCTTGCATGAAGCTTAACCTCACCAAGTATCAACCAAACTACAAAGCCCTGAGCAAAAGCATACAGCATCAGAAGTTGCATTAACGGTAAGAAGTATTTTATTTATTTTTGATTAGCTTCATTATAACAACAGATTATAAGCCGAGACACGGCAGGCAAAAACAGTGATTTCATGCAGTGGTCAATTTTTAGATTTTGGGCCAGTCTACTTTCCAGTATCGATATCTCAGCCTATGGAGCACCTACTAACACCAAACTTTCCAGTTATACACTTAGCAGTATTCTAAAGATATTTACAGAAGGATTTGTTGATAAATCATTCCTGGCCTGATTTATGTGACATTATAATAAAACAATATGGTGAAAATTGATGTTTTTTAGGCTATGGGCAGTATATTTTGATTTCCTAAGAAATGAAAGCAGATATCCTGAAATCCCTCTGTAATTTTATTTTCATTTTGTGTGTGAACAAAATGAAAAAAGAATTTTGCACCTGGCTTTATCATATGTTCAGATCTATCTTCTGGAAATATATGCAGATGTGTGCATATTTAATGAGATAATGCCTCATTTGCATAATTAAACGTACAAATTTCTAAAACTTGTAATACATTTTTTTTCATACTTGTATAAGTGATCAACTGAGGAAGTTTCATGGTGATATCTATTATTTTAAAATATTACCCTATTCACCTGTAGTGTCTCGCCTTAAAAGAATAAATTCAGAGGCTCATTATTCTCATATTTAGTTGTATTCAGTCTTAAAATATATTATATGGCTCTCGCTGAAATACATTTCCAAATATTTTGCTTTCATGGCTCTCTCAGTCAAAAAGGTTCCCAACCTCTGGCGTAGATGGTAAATTGTGTATCTCGTGACGAGTTAAAATCTTTGGATGAGTGACAAAAAAACAGCTGAAGTTACGGATTCCTTACAAAACCTGGTAAAAATGAAGATTAGCCTTTGGAAAGATTATGCACCCACTCAAATCCGAACGAGACCAAGTATGCGTAAACAGTAAACCGAGGTACAGTAAATCAAGTCAAATCCTAATTAACAAATACAGCAAATAGCAAATGTAGAGTACCGCAGGCTCGTATCTGCCATGCGTCCGTTCATGAGACTGAGGTTTCTGTGCTCGTGCTGGCTGTGGAGTGAAAATGTGACAAGCCTGTCACACTATCAAAGAAAATAAAAAGGTCCACTGTAATCCTGCTTGCAGTGATAAAATGTCAATGTAGTGCAGAGCACTCTGCCTGGATGCAGCTGCTGAGCTCCTGACAGCTGACAGAGGTGGAGATCACACAGCCAGCAGCAGAGGAAGCTGTAACATTTTCATCATTTCCCGTACTCTGGGATATGAATAGCTAAACCTGCAAGCCTTCGGCAGCAGGCGAAATCTTGTACTCTTCTTTCTTTTCATTTTTTTATGGTGGTCTGAGGCTGAGCTGAGGGTGCACAGGTTGGCCAGTTCTCCATCCAACAGCCCATTTTCAAAGCAGACATTTTGAAAACAAAAAGGTGTTACTTGGGTTTATAAGCTGCGACAGTGAGACTGCAGGACCCTGAAAATGTCCTCCATGAAAGATATATTGGTGCAAAGTTAAGAGTGTTGCCATTCTGTCCATCACTGGAGTTGGTCCAAACAGAAAAAGCGTGTTAGGAGCTGGGCTACGTGCCCAGTTTCAGCGACAGACTACCACCACACGCAGTTTAAAGGAGAGTTGACAGTATTTAAGACTATTCTGTGGCTTTATTGGAGAGTCTTTCAAGTGTTTGAAAGACTTACTTTCATTGATTCTAAAAGACATTTCGCTTCTCATCTGAGAGTATAATCATAAAAAAACATGGTACGATTATGATCTGGATGACTGAGAATCAACGCAAACATGATTGACTGAAGGTTGACATGTTGTTTTTCCACCAAGACGCCCACATCGTGGTCTGTAACATCTGGAATAACACTGTTGCTGTCAGAAGTGTACTTGACTGACATATTGTTGACTAAAAGTACTCAAGTGATTACTAAACTAACTGTTGAGTGATCTTCTCTTCCTGATTTTTGGATTTATCACTTTTATGCATTTTCTCACATTATTGTTGCTGGTTTTTGGAGAGTTTGCATTATTGCGTTTTAAACAGTTTTAACACAATCTTCTCTCCTGGTACTCCGGCTTCCTCCCACTGTCCAAAAACATGCATGTTAGCTTAATTGGCTATTCTAAAGTGTCCCCAGGGGTGAGTGTGAGCGCCCAGCCACTGGGGAGCACGAGCCGGTCCCAAGCCCCGGATAAATGGTGAGGGTTGCGTCAGGAAGGGCATCCGGCATAAAAACATGTGCCAAATCAATGATGCGAGATCGACTCGCTGTGGCGACCCCTGATGAAGGGAGAGGCCGAAAGAAGAAGAAACAGTTAACACAATCTGACTGAAAGTCTTTTAAGCCCTTTTGTTGGGTAGGGTGAAAATGTTTGCAGTATAGTTGGGAATACTCTTGAATCGTGATGCCACGGTGTGCACTATGATCTCCTTTTTCTTTCACGTAGTTCCTCTATGACAATTTGTGTCCAAAGATAAAGGAAATCCTCATTTTTAATAAACAGTACATGTGTGGACCAGGTTTGGATGCGTCAAAGAAGTGGCTCAAATGTGACAAAGACTCAAATTGAAAATTTTCATTTGGAGATATTAGAATAAAAAAACGTCCTTTTTTTAATGTATTTGTTTGTTTGTTTTTTGGCCCCCATTGTTAGGAGTTGTAATTTTCATTTAGTTATCTTTCTTTGTGAAGGGAGGTGGGTGGGGGGAATACGTGATCTCTTATCTTGGCAGTCTGGTAGAATTGTTCCTTGTACCATATGTTGTAGGTGTTGGACTGCTTAACAATATGCTCCATATCATTTTTGTTTATAAGATGAAAAATTCCAAAATAAAGTGTTTAAAAAAAAAGAATAAAAAACGTCCAATATAAAGCAGTTATGGCTTCATGACGTCTACTAACATCCAGATAAGATCGGACTTTTGTCTGAAATGGTAACACTCTGGTCTTTACATATGATTTAGTCGCCTCTGATGTTCACAAAGGACTCAATGGCTACTTGATAAGCAGATATGCAGAGTGTATCCCTGGGTTACTTATTTTCCTAGTTATCAGAGTATCCCCACTTTGAAACTGCTTCTGATGTGCATCACAGTCCTGTAGTATTCCTCACCAGCCAGTGGTGAGTTAAGTTGTGGCACCAACTTCTCATTGAGACTTGCTCCCTGATGTCAAGCAGTAGAAGATATGTGGCCACGTGCAGATACTATTGGCCCATTTCTGGGGAAAGTAAATCAAACTCTCGGACCAGGAATATATAGTCGCTTTCAGACATATCCAGAGGATGTTTGGAGCATCAATTTGTATGAGTGAGCGTGTAGCTAGCACTGCAGAGACGATAATAACTCGACTAATTGTAATGAGAAAGGGCCTCGATTGAGCATTTAAAAGCCGTGCGTCTATATGCTGGTTGTCTGTAAAAAGGGTAAATCCAGGAGCAGAGGCAGATGTGGATATCAGCTGGATGTGTATTGACAGCTTGTGTTAGTAATAGTTATGATTAAATAATCTGAAGAACGGGCAGACTCATAGTGGCACAATGGCTGGCATATGGGTGTCTGTGGCCTGTCGAGACACGATCCCTGAGGAGAGAATGACGATTAGAACAAGAGGAAAAAGGTTCAAGAAACAAGATTGTGGCATTACCAACTGGTGTAAAGCAGCGGTTTGGCAATAAGTGGAGTGAAGACCAGGTAAGTTTTCTAGGATAATGTTTCAGGAATAATATCATATGCCTTTTAAATATATTTACTGTTTTCTGTTAATATTATTATTATCGTTATTTTTATCATTTCTATTTATTTTTATATTTATTTATTTATTACCTACTTTGAATACCGATTTCATTCTGCCTTGTTTTTATCCTCCAGCTCCAGTGTTTTCCTCAAGGGGAGCCCTCCACACCGGGAGTTGTGCTGGGGCTGCCTGGGAGGGCGTTGCTTGGGGGCCTGTCCGGGATGGACTGGTGGAGCGCTGCACAGTGGCATTACGGCCGCGGCATGGGCTCCTCCGTCCGTCCTGGTCGGGGTGGCCCCTGTGGCGGCCCCCCTTGGGGCTGTGGCCGGCGAGACTTCCTGGTGTGCAGGGCTCCCCAAATTAACTCTTTCCTCACCTGGTTCCTCAGTGCCCAGCAATATCGCATTTTAAAGAGCCAGTGTTTGCCACTGTACGTACATGTCTGAGTGAGTGAGTGGGTGATTGGATACGTGGGGGGTGGGGGATTTGGGGGGGGGTGGGGTGTTTTAACCTTTTAACCTGTAAAGTTAAGGGAAAAAGTCTTGAAAACATCTTGTTTTGAGTCATATTTCACATGAAACAAGCTTTTTTTTCATTTGAAGAGGTTTTTAAGCTAATTTCAAGATCACCTTTAACTCAAAAGTCAAATATCACATCTTATTTCAAGAAATCTTGACAAGCCGATTTTCACTAGTTCCATCGGCAGATTTTTTGCTTATTTCAAGCAAAAACGTCTTTTATTTGATGTTTTTTTTTAACTTATTTTTGGAGGGGCATTTTCTCCAGTGTAGGTGTAAATCAGAATCAGAATCAGAATTACTTTATTAATCCCTTGCGGGATTAGCAGGGAAACAAAGGGGGGAGAGCCCACAGAGTACAACAGAAAACATGTCCTCACATCTGTAAACCTACAGAGACACTACACGACAGTGAGAGGGGCGTCACGTGTGACACCTGTGGTGAAAGGTGCAAAGAAATACACAAGTAACGATCCGAATACCACAAACGATGTAATGGCTGTAAATCAAATGTGATAAAGTTCAACAAGGCGTACTGTTCTCAAGACAGCTGTGATTTATATTCACTTACGTGCTCTAGTTTTTCACGTTATTCTCTTGTTACATGACAGTGGAATCCTGTGAACAGATGCTACCTCTGAGAGTCGCTGTCCCTATCACACACACAAAGAGAACGACTGCAATTGCCTCTGCAATAAATAGCATTTGAGCAGCGGGACTGTTTAACACAACAGCTTCGTGTAGACTGTGGCCTTCGTATAATAGCCTCTGCCCCCCTGGGGAATCTGGAGCCCATCTTTAGTTTGGAGCTCATTAAGCCGATTATACCCATAATCTCTCTGATGGCAGGCGGAATAAAGACGCACACAATAATAATTGCCTGCTTACATGTTGGTATGTTTGGCCCTGCCGCCATGCTCAGATGAGAGACACAAGGACACGCTCGGTTATCTGTTCCAGTGTATGCGGGCATGTAGGTGGGCTTGATAAAACGTGATTACATCTTCAAGGGTAAAGATGGTGATTAATGAGATGGCGTTTTAAGAATGATAAAGACAAAAGTATGTGAGAGCATTTAACTGTCTGTGCATGGTTGGTTCTACTTTATTCTTTCTTTCTTTGTGAATCACAGTCTCTTATCACCCCTTTTCATGCACATTAACACACACACACACACATTTTCCTTTGTCTGTCTCCTGTCAGGAGGTTTGTGACATGACTGACAGCTCTGACATCACCAATCAGCTGCAGCTCAGCAAGGTCACCCGCTGTTGCTTGGATCTGATTGGTTGCTGTGCGTCTGTCTACCTGTCGCCCTTGTCTCCTTTCATCACCGCACTTTGGTGGACATCTGTTTGTGTGTGAGTCTACTCGTACAAAATACCGACAGAACCTCCTCCCTCGACGGGCTCCCTGAGTGTAGGTGTGTGTGTGTGTGTGCGTGTGCACGCTGGTGTGTTTTCAAGTGAGAAATAAAATGGGGTTAAGTTGGGAGGGAAAGGTGGGTGGTGTAAATTCAAAGTAAGACAGGTTGTTAACGAAGGTAATTAAATCACAGATAAGTCCATTAAAAGAGTTTGTGTGTGTGTGTGTGTGTGTGTGGTCGAACAGATTTTGTGAGGTTTCGTGGTCGAAACTGGCGGCGGTACCACTGGGAACGCTGTTTACACCGACACCTGATGGTATTTTCATGACCCCAAAAGTTGTGTACCCCAAAGACCCCAAAGTGTTGTGGAAGATTCTACAATCAGCCGATCAAGTGGTGACAAGTGAGGGTGTCAAGATTGGGTGTAAAAGAAGCAGCCATCAAAGGTTTAGGATGGTGCAACTCTGTCAGAGGATCACCAGTAAGTTCCAAAATATGTTTCTCAATTTAAGATTGCAAAGAACTTTGGTCTTTCAACGTCTAAGAGCAAAATGACGGACAGAAAGACAGTGGATGCGTGTTCCGTGGCCAGATTAATCCACGATTCAGCTACCTTTTTGTAAATGTCAGGTCCTGCATGCCTAACATAATAAAGATCATCCAGGCTGTTATCAGAGAAAGGTTTGAAGCCAGCGTCTGAGATGGTGCGGAGGTGTACTGGTGTCCATGGCTTGGATGGTTTCATCTGTGTGAAGGTACCACTGATGCAAAGGATGCATCAAGGTGACGTCTGTTCCCGGGAGGTCCGTGGTTATTTCAGCAGGACGATGCCAGACCTCATTCTGCACGACTGCCAGCAGCGGCTTCATGCACACAGAGTGTGTGTGTGTGTGCTTTACATGTACTCTACATTTCATTATTAATTTCTATAAATTGATATTTCAACCCAATCTCACTGAAATACATTAAATTAACAAAGCAAGCACCATAGGAATGCCATTTGAAAGTCAGTTAGCAGCCTTTTTTTTCATTTTGGGCTTTCAGATTTCTCTTGGGGGTCAGGACGAGATGGTTGCATGGCAACATAAACACAAGACTTCAAAATTAGGACCACAGTTTTATTCTTCAGATTCCAGTGTTCTATTCTTTTATGCTCATGGACAGCTTTTGATTTTGTTTCAAGGGCCTGTGTGGTTAAGTTTCAGCACTTTGCTTTTAATTTAATCTTCAATCTACAGCCTTTTTTTTTTTTTTTTGCACATCCAGGTCAAGTTGGAACAATTGCACCTTCATTACACTCTATTTGTAAGGTACCGAGGCAGAATGAGGTCCAAGTTGAAGCACTTGAGCTGGATGTAGTCACAGAGCTGAATTGTTGTGGGTGCATTAGGGAGTGCCGGTCATGCAGAACACACCACTCTAAACACCATCACAGTCAGTCGGTTGATTCTGCAGAATGCTATTTGAAAACACGGACCGACACAGAGCTAAGCCACCTCTGCTCGCTCTGCGTGGAATAGTATTGGCAGCATAGGGATGGTGTCTCCTTGGTGACATCATGGTGCAGTTTTCTGTATAAAAAGGGCTTTATTAGGGTCAGATTTAAAAGTACTAGGTAAGGGTTGGAAAAATGATTATGTGTTGGGCTACTTTATTTGGAAACAATTGAACTTTTTAGAGCAGAGCAACAGTTTTACTTTATTAAAAAGTAAATGGACGGTGTTGTACAAGGTGGGACTCCTTCACCATGGTTACCTGTGCGTAAACATGAACATATCACCCCTGTTCTCCAATCTCTTCACTGGCTTCCCGTCTCTGCCCGGATCACTTACAAAATCTCTCTGCTCACCTTCCACTGCCTGCATGGTATTGTGCCATCTTACCTAAAAGACCTTCTCACCCTTCACTGTCCTTCACGCTCTCTCCGTTCCTCCAACACCAACCTTCTTCACACTCCCAGAACTCGCACCCGCACCGTGGGAGACCGGGCCTTTTCCTGCGCTGCCCCTCGGCTGTGGAACGCTCTGCCTCCACATCTGAGGGCTCCACAGACTGTGAAACACTTTAAAACAGGCCTGAAAACCTTTCTTTTTACCCAATGTTTTTAATGATCTCCCTTTAAATGCTCTGTCCTGTTTTTATTTCGTTTTTGCATTTAAAGGACTCACTACTTGTGTATTTTATTTGCATTTTACTGTCCCTGCTTTTGATCTTAATATTTGTCTTTTATCCCACTGTAGCACTTTGAGATTTTGTTGTAAATGTAAAGTGCGTTATAAATAAAATATATTATTATTATTATTACCAAAGAGGCTTGTCAGAAATACATTAAATGAGCAAGACTCGGGTCAGTCTGTGGTGTAGTGGGTACAGCAGGCGCCCCATGTACAGAGGCTATCGTCCTCGCTGCAGCTGGCCCCGGTTTGAATCCTTCATCGGACGGCCCTTTGCTGCGTGTTATTCCCCCTCTCTCTGCCCCCTGCTTCCTGTCTCTCTCCACAATCTCATATACAATAAAGGCATAAAAAGCCCAGAAAAAGAAAAAAAAAGGAGCAAGACTTCATATCATATCGACTTGATGTTGTTTTTTCCCTGATATGGGAACACAATTTCAACACATTGCATGCTTCTGCTGCATGATACGGTGTTAATAGTTTGTGCTCATTTCACACCACATAGGCTGAGAAGCTTCTTTCATTTTATATACTTATTCATTACACCCATACTTATTCATTACACCCATCACAGCATCGTTTTGCACCCCCCGCCAGCCTTGAATCACCCATCAGGCCTTGCGAGCTCGGCCAACTCCCTTATGGCCGACACTAATCACGTCTGGTTAGTAAGCAGCAGGATCTGCTGCCACATTCTCCCTGTGTCCTACCGCTGCCTTGACCTGCGTGACCCTGCTGGCTGCCCTTTGACCCGTCACCACATGATAAGTGTGTGTGACCTCTGACCTGTTTGGATAATTAAAGAGGCATGACCTCAAGGAGACTGCATTAGAAATTTGTCGTTGATTAGTGTGTTAGTATGAGGCGAGGGACAGAGATGAAGATGGTGTCTATTTTTTAGGAATGTTGATGTGGCACCTGCAGTTGTTTAAATGCTTCTGAGTGCATTTGCTGTACTCTTGCTTTCTTCTGTCAATCAGCTTTTGCACTGATAACTGTATTAGCATCTGGCTGATAAAGGGTTGTTTTTTAATGATCTGAATTTAAATGGTGGTTTGATTTAAACCCCCTTTGGTCTATGTGTACACACTCTGAGTGCTCTGAAAATGAAGTCCCAGAACGCTGATGACCCCTTAACCTTATATTCAGAGCCATCACTTGTGAAAAATTGAATTCATAAAACTCTTTTATGATTAATGTCTTTGTGAATTAATGAAATTTTCAAAAAATCCAGTTGCTCTGTGAACTGAATGATAACTAGCAAATTCCTCTCATGCTAAGACATATAAAGCTTTGCACTCTTGCAGTTCACACAATGCAGATATTAGTCATGTGATCCTCCAAATGTAAATATCACTAACTTTAGTCTGGCACATAGCAGCAAACAGAGGGCAGAGAGCTGATCGGAGCAGATAAACAGCAAAGGGAGCAGAGTGACAACTGTCCTCATGTAATTTCCATTTGAGCATAAACCTGAGCTCCATAATTCATTCTCACACTTCAGGAGGAACGATTGTTTTCAGTGACAATCAGGAGAAGAAACAGTTAAACTTTTCCCACAGTTTCACAGCTCCAGCTGTGTTATGCTGAATCCTACATTTCAACTGTGAGAGCTTTTTACCAGGAAATAGGTGCTATAAGTGGGTCCTTTTCCTGACTCTGCATTTCCATCGCAGGGACCAGGAGTCAAACAGGGTGAATGTGAGAAGCTGGATTCCCCCCCCCCTCAACACAGCAGGAAGTACTACTTTTGAGATGAGACTAGCTGCGTAGAACATTTCTGATTGGTCAAGCATTCCCAGTATATTAATTCCACTGTTATGCTCCCTCTGTATTAGCCCCCAAAGCCCTGCTCATAGGCTGCAGTGTAAAGTGGAGACTGAACACATGAAGGAAGTGAAGCTTTTAACTGAACTCTTAACTGGATCCTCGATCCAGATAAGTCTGACTTTACAGTTGGCCTCTTAATATTGACTGCTCTGCCGTCTATAACAGAGCTGTATCTGGACCACAGTCCTCTGTTTTGACTAACACTTTTGCATCTTTTGACACTGAAAACCATGGCATTCTGATAATTTTACTCTCTGCGATTACATGGCAAGGAAAAATGATGACATGGCTGATCCAAAGGGGTGTCTCAAGACTCAAGGCTGGGACCCTCTGCTTGCATTTTACACTCTATGCTGCTATGCTGCTATACACCCAGACTACTGTGGGCCCCCAATGAATTGGACTGTATTTTCGAAGTGCCTTGAGATGCCATTTGTTCTGATTTGGCGCTTTATAAATAAAACTGAATTAAAATTAGTTTGGGCCTCGTTCTACTCTTCTACCTATTCTAACTATTATTACTAATCCAACATAATTTTTGCTAATCTCTAAATAAATAAAGTATTTTTCTATTCTATTCTATTCTATATTCAACCTTTAAATGTAAATGTAAATGTGTTTTATTTATACAGCCCTTTACAGACAATCATTACGATGTACCAAAGTGCTTTACAACAGGTAATAAATAAAGAGAAGAATAAGTAAAAACAAATAAAAACAATAAAAGAACAGTGAAAGCAATAAAATACAACAAAATCAAATAAGATAAAAGCGTCATCATACTACTGGGTATTGAAAGCAATCCTAAATGTATTACATAATGTAAATATATTTAAACCACCTATAGTTAACCAGCTTTAACCAAACCTTTCCGAATACCTGGCTTTTTGGACATCGTAGCCAATCAGTCAACACAAAATTATTATATAAAAACAGTCTCTTCAGCTGTTTCCCCAACAAAGGTTGAAAGGAACCTGGATGTCATGATTGATGACCAGCTAACCTTCTCTGACTGTGTTGCGCCTCAGTCACGTTCCTGTGCACTTTAAAACATTAGAAGATGGCGCATGTGTTGTCTCATCACCCTGAAAAGGCCACACGCCGATTGAGTCAGCATCCCACAATCTAAATTCCTAACCACGGTAGAATGGTGGTGCATGGTGAGATGAGCAAAGAGATTATAAATGCTCTCAGAGCGGAGGCGTTCTGTACGGTGGACGAGAAGGGCAAAACAAAATTACAAACTCTGAAACACTTTTACATTTTGGAAAACAAAATAACATTTCCCAAAACCAATTAACATTTCAGAAAACAAATTAACATTTCAGAAAACAAATTGACATTTCAGAAAACAAAATTACAAACTCTGAAACACTTTCACATTTTGGAAAACAAAATAACATTTCCAAAACCAATTAACATTTCAGAAAACAAATTAACATTTCAGAAAACAAATTAACATTTCAGAAAACAAATTAACATTTCAGAAAACAAATTTACATTTCGCGAAACACTTTTACAAGTTCCGAAACAAATTAACATTTCACAAAACACTTTTACAAAGTCGACAATATTACGGAAAGGGAGGTTCCAAACCTCCAAGCTCCGAGGTTGACCAGGAAGTTATAACGGAAGCCTTCAATTTGATATAGCAGCGTTTTGAAACGCTGCTATATCGCTGTTCATCTTGGATCACTATGAATTCAAATCGAAGGCTTCCGTTATAACTTCCGGGTCAACCTCGGAGCTTGGAGGTTTGGAACCTCCCTTTCCGTAATATTGTCGACTTTGTAAATTTGTTTTCTGAAATGTTAATTTGTTTTCTGAAATGTTAATTTGTTTTGGGAAATGTTATTTTGTTTTCCAAAATGTAAAAGTGTTTCAGAGTTTGTAATTTTGTTTTCTGAAATGTTAATTTGTTTTCTGAAATGTTAATTTGTTTTGGGAAATGTTATTTTGTTTTCCAAAATGTAAAAGTGTTTCAGAGTTTGTAATTTTGTTTTGCCCTTCTCGGCCACCGTAGTTCTGGTCTTACCATCAAGAATCTCTTGAAGACTCAGCTCTTCTTCTTAACTTACACTTATTTTGCACCTTCTTTACTAGTAATCTATCAATTGAAGAGATTTATTACTCTGGTTAGTGTTTCTTGCTGTCGTGAAGCTTGGATTTTGTTTATTGTGAACTCTTTTCTGGATAAAAGCATCTGCTTAATTGCCAGACATAATGTTCATGTAAAATCTAGATTAGGGGTCAGCAACCTTAAATGCTCCAAGAGCCATTTGGACCTGTTTCCCACACAATAGAAAACACCGGGAGCCACAGTAATGCATATATCATCTTTTACCTTTATGCTATGTATAAAGAAACTATAGCGTGTTGCATTGATGAAATCGAAGAACTGCTACATTGAAAACTACATTTCATTTCTGCATGCAACAAAAACATTTTGAACAAAAAAGATGCTGGGTTGAAAGTTACTTTCAAATAAAATACTAAATGTCTACTTGAGTCCTCCTCGTGTTTAAGAAATTAAAAGCCGAAGTGAAATGATCCACCTGCGCAAATCCATCCGGATATTTTTCAGCAAAGGCTGTGTGTTTATTCTGGAAATGTCTTGCAATATATGACTTTTTGTTGTTTGCCAATTTCTCACCACAGATTAAGTGGTTTGGTAAACCAGTCTTGTCCGCAGTGAAAGCAAATTAATTTGCCCACGTGGAATTGAACGTTCTGTTCTTCAGAAACTTTTCTCCTCTTGGATTTATCCATGGTTGGACTCCCGGGGGTCAAAAAGCTCCATAAATCGCATGTTGGTGATTTTGACGCATATTTTTAGCAACAAAAAATTTAACACGTTTTATTTTAATGTTTCAACATCACCGTACTCTTCAAATTTAGAATTATATATTTTTTTTAAAACTAACGAAATAAAATAGATTTAAATTGAATGCTCATTACTTATTTTCCAAAGCCACGGGGAGCCAGTGGCTGAGGGATGAAAGAGCCGCGGGTTGCCGAGCCCTGATCTAGATGATGCAGAGGAAGAAAAAAATATTACATGTGCCTTGTGATATGCAGTAACAAGAGTTTAATCCTGCAAGTCACGCCAAGCACCCTTCCATCGACTTTCATACCGGGTATGATTCTCAGCTTGTAAAATGTTAGTTTAAGACAGGGCTGGGCGAGTTAATTCGTTATTAACGCTTCAACTCGTCGATTATTTAACGCCGATAAATATTTAATTGCGCAATAACGCAGGTTTTTTTTTATTATTATATTTTGGGGCTTTTGTGCCTTTAATGGTTTGGAAATTTCAGAGAAACAGGAAGCAGGGGGCAGAGAGAGGGGGAACGACACGCAGCACAGGGCTGTCCGATGCAGGACTTGAACCGGGGCCAGCTGCAGTGAGGACTGTAGCTTCTGTACATGGGGCGCCTGCTCAACCCACTACGCCACGGACCACCCCAGTTTTATCATTTGTTTTATTATTGTAAAAGTCTGTTGCTCACAGGCTTTTATTTTGTAAAAGTCTGTTGCTGTCTGCTGTGGAACCGGAAAAGAAAGTAATCGGCGGATCCACCAAACATGGAGAAGGGTACGGAACTTTTACTCGGCCATTTTCATTTTAAAGTTCTTCCAGACGGCGGAGTCGACGGAACCAAAGTCATCTGTAAACACTGCCAAGTTGAATTGTCTTCTCAGCGTAGTAGTTCCAGTCTAAAATATCACTTAAAGGCAAAACACACAACTGATAGCAGCAAGTCATTCAAGGAAACAGACAGTGGAGCGAGGCTTCTACATAAAAACTACAGAAAGATGCTGATGTTAAAAGTGTGTTTGCACAACAAAGGTTATGGCACTTTCATTCATATGGCAGCACATTTAAAATAAAACTAAATGCTAAAAGCTATACACTACTTTTGAATAAATTTTTGGATTTTGCGTACAAATGCGATTAATCGCGATTAATCAGGGAAATCATGTGATTAATTAGATTAAAAATTTTAATCGTTGCCCAGACCTATTTAAGATGCTTAAGTGCTTTGAAGCGAGATTAGTCGCTCATCAAGCTATGTTGAGCTAAAAGTCACAGTTGGCAGCCTCACGAAGGTGGCTTTCTCTTAACCTGGCCAGATCACCATGGGTAACCTGGGCTGAACACAGCTTATTTCCAGAGTTTTAGATTGAATCATCTGACTTTCACTGATTCTTGTCCTGATGATATTCCAGGCAGCAAATTTAGACAAAAGCAGAGGTTTTGAATATTGCTGATGCTGGCATTATAATCAAGCTGACTGTCAAACAACTGACAGAAAATCAAAAAGTCGCCCATCATCTTAAAAGTTGTCCATAAATTGGCATTACATGAACACAACTGTATTGAATTGTGTCACAAGAGGAGCAGCAGGCGAGTATTAAATTTCTACTTCGTGCAACCAGCAATTTTCTCATTGCAGTTTTCTCCGGTCATAATTGGAGCAATGTGTGTGTGTGTGTTTTTTTTTTTCCTGTAATGATTTTTAAATTCTTCACGCTTATCTTATTCATGCAGCCTGCTCTTCTTATGGATGAAGTGTCAGGCAGTTGGTGTATTTTGTCAAAATAACAAATACCCCCCCCCCCCCCTTTGATGTGAGCACAAACGCAGCCTGAAGAAGAAACCCTGGTTTAGAAAGAAAGAACAAAACTACAATTTTTTTTTTCTGAATCAAGGTTTCGGTTTCATCAAGCCACCGAACACAAAGAAAACCTGGTTTGACCTAACTTTGTATTACCAGCCTTATATCACTGGAGCAAGTCAACATGCATGCTGAATGGATTTCACGTCCTTTATATCAGAATCAGAATCAGTTTTATAGCCAAGCTTTACACATACAAGGGATTTGTTGTGGTGTGCTGGTGCTTTGTTTCCCGAGAAATTAAATAAAAAAAAACAATAAATTAGAACAGTAAGTAAAAGTGGAAGTGAAACAATGGAAATAAGTATGTACAGGTATTGTGTAGACAGTCCGTGGAGGAGATGGTACACATTAATGTAATGTGCAGAGGGTGGTGGGGGTGGGGGGTCAGTGTTAGTGGGGGTCTCTGGTCTTGTTTATGAGGCCAGCTGCAGAGGGGAAGAAACTCTTCTTGTGGCGTGAGGTTTTGGTCCTGATGGACCGCAGCCTCCTTCCAGAGGGGAATCCGTCGAAGTGTCCGGGATGGGACAGGTCACGCCTCAGGGTCCCGGAGGCGTACAGATCCTGGAGACTTGGGAGGTTGCAGCCAATCACCTTGTCAGCAGAGTGAATGATATGCTGCAGTCTGGCCTGGTCCCTGGCTGTGGCAGCAGCGTACCAGAAGACTCAAACTTAAAGGGATGGTCCACCTCTTTTGACATGAAGCTGTATGACATCCCATACTAGGGAGAGAAAATAGCGCCAAGCGATTGTGAGGTCTGACTTTTTCCTGGAGAACGATTTTGTGATGCAAATGTATTACTCTTTTGAACGCATATTGTTTAGAGAAGCAAAACGCTTTATTTTTGTGGCCCCAGCAGACTAGCCGGACTACTTTCGTCAATAGCCGCTTTCGGACTGTAGGAACCTTTGGCAGTTCTAATAACCTTTTAATCCGCGGGGCCGTTTTCTCCCGTGTTCGGACATACAGGAACTCGGGGCTTTCTCCCTTAGTTCCTATAACTATTTAGCTCCTTCTCCGAGGTCGGGTCTTTTCATAGTTCTTATAGAACGAATCTAACAGAGGTGTGTGGTGGTCGGTAGCTACGCCCCATGTCATGCTATCACGGCTGAAATGTTTACTCATACACGGACACAACCAGTGGGTGTTTAATAAGTTAAACTTACACTGGTCTCATTTGTCTGCAGCGCTCTGCTCTCCTTTCTTCCTTCATGAAATAAAAAAGTATCGTCTCCTGACTCTCTCTGTGAGCTTTTCCAGCCTCGATATTAGACGCCTGATGTGATTGTCCATGATTAATATCACCATCATGCAGACCATAAACACAGTGGCCTCCCCGCTCTCCATATTAGCTTCTTGGTGGTGTTTTTTCTACTCTCCTTACTTTTACCGTTTTGTTTTGTGTTTGAATGTAGCTAAACAGCTAACGGCTAACACGTCACTGAAGCAGACGGCTGCGCGCGGCGCATCAGTCCCTATCAGGTCCAGACTCATGTGCGAATGCAGACTGAAACAGTTCCGCTGGGGAAGGATAGTTATCAGAACGAAATTCGAGGAGGGTAGTTCTGATAACTACTTTCTTAGAACGGTCTGTCCGAAAGCGGCTAATGCCAGAACGAGGCTGGAACTCGGCTCACAGGACGCAGCAGGAGGTAAGAAAATGTTCATAAATGATATTGCTAGTATGGGATGTCATTCAGCTTCATGTCAAAAGAGGCAAACTATCCCTTTAATGCAAACTTTGAGTTCCATATGCAGATGATGGCACGTGTTTGGTTACATGGTAGCTGACTTACAATAAAACATTAGTATAAATCTTTGCATAAAGTGCACAGATATGGAGGGTTACATACCATGATTGGGTGTTTGAACGGCTGTTGTTGAACCCGATCTGATATTTATGCCAAAAAAAGTTTCCCGTGGACCTTAAAACTTCCCTTCATTGGGTTTAAGGAGACAAAGTTCCGGCGGTGATGTGCTGCTGTTTTAGTAGAGGGAGGATCGAAATGGATGATGGTGACTTCATGTCACCAGGTTCACCTCAGTGAGCTGTAATTCACCTGACATTTTTAAATGCGCTTAATTGCCATTCATTCTATAATAGAGCACATTGTGCTCATAATGGCAGGAAATGTCAAGTCAGCTTTTAAGGGGGAGGATCTCTGCAAATTGCTTTGCTTTTAGATGAAAATATACTCCTCCGTCCATGGACGAGGCTCTGAGCCGTGTGATGGCTCTGTTGACACGTGTGATTTTTCTACCTGATTCATCAGACCAGAGGTTGAGATTTATTCATGGCATTCTACTCAAACCTCCGGCAGCTCAAAACATATAATTTACCAAACTCTCTTATTTAAAGGTGAGGGCTGCTGACACACAGTTAGATCAACTAAGTTTTATTATTTTTCATGATGGATTTTCATGTTAATTTGTATTTCGGCTCCGGCTACTCTTCATGTCACCTTTGAAGCATTTTCCAAACTTTCTGACACTTTGATTAACATGAGCAGTAATGCCAAAGACAGGAAAGGACAAAGAAATTATGATGATAAACACTTGAGAATCTTGAGTTCACGTACTGTAAAGGATGTAATTACAGACTGTCCTTTTGTTCCTGGGCTTTGAGTGACTCCCATCTGTCCCAAAGGTTTAACATGTCTCAGTTGTTTGTTAAACCTGGACTTTATTTCTGGCATAAAATACGTTCATCTACTCACCGATAAAAGTTTGGTTAAAGTCGGCATCCTTCAAAAAAATTTAGATCACTGGAGATCCGCGTATATCCATATAACGGGAGAGAACAGGGCAGAGACAATACAGCCTCTAATTAAGGCATTATCTGTCTTTATTTCACCAATACTTTAAAACCAATGAATGAATGAACGTGTACTATTGCACTGTTAGCTCAGAGTTGCCGTGTTGTTGTTATCGGGGGCTTTCTACACACGCTTCCAGTGGGATGACGTCATCGCTGCGCCTCGCTGCAGCACAGCTCATTCACTCCAGGTAAGGACGTCCATCGTACTCAAAGCTGTCGTCCACGTTGTCAAAATCTGATCAATATCCTGCCATGTTGCACAAAACTAGCAATAAATTAGCCGACCGTCACAGAGCACGGAGTAAAGGCCTCGGTATGCTTCTCCGTCGCTATCCGCCAATCCGACTCCATGGTCACGCAGAGGCTATTAAATTTTTCTCCGTCGGGATGTCGGATACACAAGGCAATTCACCTCCCAATCAGTAGGCGTCGCTACGTTAGACGACCCAATCTCGCGACGTCTAGGAAAAGTGCAACAGTACGTTCATTCATTCATCTTAAAGTATTGGTCGAATAAGACAGATAATGCCTTATTCAGAGTCTGTATTGTCTCTGCCCTGTTCTCTCCCGTTTTATGGATATACACGGATCTCGAGTGATCTAAATATCTTTCGAAGGATGCCGACTTTCACCAAACTGTTATCGGTGAGTAGATCAACAATTTTATGCCAGAAATAAGGTCCAGGTTTAAAAAAACAACACAAACTTCTCCTTTAAGAAAAGCAGACTTTTCAGATTCTATAAGACTCAAACTTAATGCAAATTTTGAGTTCCTGTAGTTCCATTTTCCATTTATAGTCTCAAGACTGAGGGAAACAATAACCTGTGAATAAAAAAACCAAACAAATAAACGATGAAACTCTTTGTGTTTGCTAATGCAATCAAAAAGCACCTCAGAAACAGCGAGAAGGTGCAGAAAGATTGCCCTGGTGGTAGAGAAACCACAAGAAAGCGTGAAATGCAAAGGAGTCACGAGGAGAAGAAAGGAGAAGAGGTGAAAGTGGAGGGGAATAAATGACATTCGACTCTGAGGGCAACCTTGGCCACCTGATTGTTCCAAAATGAGAGCAATGCCCGACCAAGGAACAAAAAGAAAGAGAGAGGCAAAAATCAATACACTGCAATTAAACACAAAGCAAGCCTCTGTGGAGCTGAGGGGGATTTGTTATTTATTAAATTCACTCCTCCACCTCCTTCGCTCCAGAACCCCACAACTCCCTCCTGTCTTTAATGCATGAGCTGCCTCTCCGTCTCTCGGCCCTCTCTTCAGGTAATCTGACCTTTGTGGTTCAGACTGGACTGAAACGATTGCGGGAGAAGACCGGGGAAGTCAGGAGTGTTCTCACTTATTGATCCGAGCCGCCGTCGGCTCTGCAGCAGAAGACAGGTTGCTTTGGAGGGGAGGTTGAGTCAGTCGGGCTTATTTTTACACCGTCGCGGTCACACTGCGGGGCACAAAGTTCAGCCCTGATTTATGCCTTATATCACATTTATTGATAAACATGCAACAACTGTGTTTTTGTTTCCTTACTTGTAGAACGATTTAGTGCCAGTTTATCCAGATTCCTTTTTCAGTCTTTCTCTCATACATCCATCTCCTCTCGTGGTCATGGTTCTTTCCTTGTAAATAGGTGGTAAACAAATTTTTTTTTTCCTAATTTCTGAGCTAATTTGTCAACAGTCAGTCACAGAATAGACTTTAAAAGCCTGCTGATGGTTTACAAATCCCAGAACGGTTTAGGCCCAAAATACATCTGTGATATGTTCAGAGAATATAAACCCGGCAGAGCTCTTAGATCCAAGGACTCGGGTCAGCTGGTCCAGTCCAGAGTCCAGACTAAACATGGAGAAGCAGCATTTAGCTGTTATGCTGCAAACAAGTGGAACAAACTGCCAGTGGAGATTAAACTTTCACCAAATGGAGACATTTTTAAATCCAGGTTAAAAACATTTCTGTTCTCATGACGAAATCTGCACGATATCTTTTAATTTATCTGGACTGTTGCTTGTTTTTAAATTAATTTAAATGATTTTATTTGTTTCTTCTTATATTCTTTTATGTATTTTAATGCTTCTTCCACTCCCTGCTGCAATGCTTTTATTTTATGTAAAGCACTTTGAACTGTTTGTACATGAAATGTGCTCTACAAATAAATTTGATTTGATTTGATTTGAACACCTTTTTTCAGTACATTTTCACGTTCCGTGTTCAGATCCGATGTGATGCGTCTGTACAGATTTTGAAGATTATAACCCCTGAAGACAATTGTTAAATTTACATAAACACATTTTCCAGGTTGTTATTTTGCGCCCAAAAATGACCACATGGGTTGTTTGTTCTTAGGTGATAGTGACCTATAATCTTTAAGAACATGTGACATCTAGTGGTCACGAGAGTAACTGCATATGAAGAAAAAAAGGTGACAGTGGGGTCGTAAGAAGAATGTATTTAGCCTTAACCGTTATTGTTTTTTAAAACTTACTCAAGTGGTTTTGATTTCCAAACAAATGTTTCAGCAAAGTGTTTCTTTAATGCCTGAATGTAGCTCAAAGAAACTGTTGTAATATGCTGGTGTTTAACACGTGTCCACTCTCCGACTTCCTTCTTATGAAGGCTGCAGATTTCTTGACTTGTTGAAGAAAATACTTGAGAATGACGTCTGCTCGGATGTGAAATGCTTATATGACTCATATTTCATATTTCCATCCTGCCACTTATGTTGTGTCAGTGCTCATTATGGTTCACATTTAAAGGTAAGAACAAACTATTTGGCCATTTTGATAAGAGGGTATGTTTTTGTCAGTCTCTTTATTATTTTTTTCCCATGCTTAAGTTGTTCTTTTCTGATGTAACTTTGATATAAATCATGGTATTTTGGCCCTCTGTGTTTAACAACTGTATATTGGGACACAGTGAATGTGTCCATGCCCCTGTTACCTGTTCAAAATGATCAAATAACAACCTTATAATAACGGGACAATGGCAGTAATGGTAATTTTGTTCAACCGGAACTGGAAAAAATGACCAATGCAACATTCCTTTTAATCTTAATATCATTAGACGAACACTTCAGTCAGCGAGCCACGCTGGCCAGCCTTCTAAATATGATGGTCAATTGTGTTTCAATGATGAATTCAGCTAGATCTCAGCACAATGACCTCCAGGGCAGAATGAGTTAATATGAAAACATTGATATGTGCAAATTAGAGGCAGGAATTAAGTTAAAATGAAAAAGGAAAGGATGTGATCTGAATCCAGACAGCTCCCTCTGCAAGCCCCTTCACGATATTTTCAGCTCGGTAAAGGTGGAACACACTTTAATAGCAGGTTAATTTGACAGAATAAACTGCAGAGGATCTGCTTACAATTGCAATGACCTCCTCTCTCAGAATAATCAGTGCCGAGAAAACGTCTCTATTTTGATTCACTGCTTCAGGGACTCTGAACTGAAGTGTGAATTCTGCAGAAAAAACAGGCCAACACGGAGCTTTACTCAGGGCTGGGAGAGAAGCGCTGGCGCTGCCTTTCAGGCGAACGGGAACTTTCACCGATTTGGGAAACATTTGTAGTCAACTGTTTTTTAACAATGAACCAATTTAAGGTGGAAACTTTCAAGGTTTTGAATACAAGTTGCGAAAAATAATCAAAACAAAACAAATAACCTCCGAAAATAAGGCACAAGGACATGCTTTTTTTCTCTAAAAGACTTTCTTTTTCTGATTGTGTGATTGACAACCATGTGGGAGCATCTCAATGCATCTGCACACACACACACACACACACACACACACCTGACCTCCACAAGCATTGTCTCCAGAGCCTGCACTTCCCTCCCGCTCCCTCCCAAAACCCAAAGGAAATTAGAGGCCTTGTGTCGTTGTTTTCAATGGACCTTGTTTCTTTTCTTCTTCTTTCCCTCTTTCCCCTGTTCTCTCGCTTTCTCCCTCCGTCCGCCTGTTGGTGAATTTGATCCAGGGCCGGGATGGTGAGGCAGGGTGAGTAAATGAAATATTGATCCGCTGCTATGTGGCCTTGCCTTCACCTTGTCCTGTGCGCTGAGTTACCGACTCTTCCGTTCTGCTTGTAATAGGAATTATTACAGGAGGCTGGGGCGAGTAATTACTTGGCATGGCTGTGAGGGCGCAGAGGAGGGGCCGTCGTATATTTCCTCTAAAGAAGTTATTTACCACACTTGCTACCTTCCACCCAGCACTGCCCCCTCCTTCCCCTCTGACCGACCCTCCTGCTGTAGTCATGTCTTTCTTAACCTTAATTCAATTCTGTTAAACATCATTAATCATATGAGGCGTCACGGGAAGTTTATCAAATGCTGGCTGAACTGAGAAGTGTGAGGCTAACTGAGAGACCACAAGGACTGTGTTTACAGGAATGTCAGGGATCCTCTCCTGTTTATGGCTGTGTGTGTATGCGATATCTGTCTTTGTTTTCTGACGGATACTTACCCACCATACATTTTAATACCATTTTTATGTAGCTGCATATGCTGCAAATCACGCAGTCTGAAAAATGCCTGCACCCCTGCTAAAATTTCCTTCTCAAACCCAGACTAACACATCAAAATAATGCAGCGGGGGTTCAAATCACTCACTCTGCAAGTGATACACAACACTTTCTAATACTAGTGAAATATAGCCCAAAATAAGTTTTCCTGGCTAATTTCAAGATCACTTTTATCTCAAATGTCCTAAATATCACATCTTATTTCAAGAAATCTTGACAAGCCAATTTTCACTAGTTCCATTGGCAGATGTTTTTGCTTATTTCAAGCAAAAACATCTTGTATTTGTTGTTTTTTTTACTTATTTCTGGAGGGGCATTTTTTCCAGTGAGTGTATAATAATTCAGCCAAATTCCCAGTAAAGCTATACCCTTATTCTCATATTTTTTCTGTTTTTCTCTTATCAGATGGTTAAATGCGTCAGAAATTGTGATTGAAAATCAGCCGATTAAGACCACATGAGAACTCATGTTCATTTGCTGACTGTCGCTCTGCTCTAACAAATTTTTGATCATCAAACCGCAGTTTTTGGCTGACCATATTTACCATTCAAGCAATAAAAGACGACGTCTGTGCAGTGAATTTGGCAAAACTAAGATGCACGATTATCACCTACATAGAAGGTTAGAAGTGAATGTCCTGAATGTTTTCTCACAGAGTCCACAGAGTCATGGCTTGTGACATTCCCATCCCACCAGTGTATACTGGGACATGGACAGTGGTCTAATGGCCAAATCGAGCTGTAGTGTCTCCCACCACCTTAGCTAAATGTAATTTCTTCAATATTTTCACATTTTACAGAATCTAGTGACGATTGGAAGGTATTAATCAGGAATCCAGTCTTTGATAAGCAGGTTGCCTACTTTAGCCAGCACGTTCTAGATTTATGTCTGATTTAGTCATGTAGCTGTTTGTGGTTCATGTTTATGCATTTGGCAGACGCTTTTATCCAAAGTGACTTACAGGTAGGCAGGTAAGCGGGTCTTTCCTAAGGACCCCCACTGGAGGTAGTACCTTTCATGCAGGGGATATGAACCCAGGTCATGTACACGAAAGGTGACAATCTTACCACTGCACTATCCAGTCCCTAGCTGCCATCATGCTAAGTATTTAGAGTGTCAATAATGAAATGTAAGAAGGTTTAAAAGCTGATTTAGTGCTTCAGTTATATACTGTGTTCATAACAGTGGCTCGGGAGGCAAACAGATTGCATTTAACACAGTTTTTCTCCTCGTATTGACCACTCAAAGTGCTTTAGACCACATGTCACATACATACGGCACTTCTAAGTGCTTTTCTTTAACCAAACACACACCAATGAGCACATCAGGGTTAATGTAAGGCTCAGTGTCTTGCCCAAGGACACTACAGCATGTCTATGGAGAGGCCAGAGATGGAAGAACGGACCTTCCACTTGGCAGACAGCTGGTTTAGTGGCGCTTTCAGATGGACAGTACAGTAGGTCATCTGCTAATTGAAAGATTAGCGGATAGCTAACCTTCTGATTAGGTTTGAACCCCAGCTCCACTCTGCATGTTGCAGTGTCCTTAGGCAAGATATGTAACCTGTAACTGCCCCTGATGGGATTCTTGGTGAATGAGTGACTGTGTGTGTGTGATAGAAGATGCATTGAGTGGTTATATGAATGTGGCTTGAGGTGAAAGCACTTCGAGTGGTCAGTTAGACTACAAAAGACATGATATAAAGTAAATGCAGTTCGCTGAAGGTGAGTGTTTCTGCCAACCCTGCTCTCACATTACTTATTGTGGTGGCTTACATTTCCCTCTTACTCTTCGGGAGGTTTGAAACAAGGTCTTCTAATGGATGAAATATGACAAAAGAAAAGAAATTCCCAAAGTTGTAGATCAGCAGCCTTTTGTCACTGTATGAAGGAAGAGCTGTTGGGCAGAACACCTGCAGTAGTGACCTGCTGTTAGCTTTGTTGTGGTTTGATGTATTTTTGCGACATTCCACGGAGAAGTGGCCGTTTGTTTATGTGATAGATCCACAGTGGTGGCGTCCTTGCCTTAGCAGTGGCCCGTCCGGTGCTGCCAAGCTTGGTGACGTCCCACTGCATCAGAGCCCCGCTGAAGGTCACCGCTGATGGGACAGAGGAAGTAAAAGTGATCCATCGTGGGACAGGACGCTGATTTAACAAGGCTTCTGGACTGAAGAGGTTAGAAGCAGAACAATCAGTAAAACAAAGCTTTCCTTTGTTGAAGACAGAGGGTTTGTTGATCATTTTGCTCTCATCTTTCCTGTCTGAACAAGTTGGTTTTTTATCAAAAACAGCCTTGAGAAATTTTTACCCAACATGTCAGAAATTCGTTTAAAGGTAGAATTCTTCTATTTGATTAAACACATCTGGGGGAAAAAGAAACCATTCTTCATCCTTTGATGACTTCTTTTTATTATTGAGTCAGAGTAATGGATTTATTATTGTCCCAGTTAACCTTACTTCGACTGAACTGAAAACCCTGCCCTCTGAACAAGCAGCCTTCAAAGCGCCGACAGCATTCTAGCAGTGTGACTACTTTCATCCAGAAACTGAACGGTCTTCACAAACACAGGTATGTCACACAATCTTCAGCCTTGTCATTCCTACGGAGGCAGTCCAGTCAGTTTATCTGCATTCTGGAGGACAACAAAGACCGAGGAGCAGCTGCCAAATACGGTTGGTATGAAAAGAATTCAGAATTAAATGTGAATCTTAGCAGAAGATAAAGAGCTAAACTGGAAAGTTTCTCCAGTGTTATGGAGGATCACACAAGTTCTCTAGCATAAATAATAGGGATGGGAATCGAGAACCAGCTCCCAGTAGTTCGATTCCGTGGAATCGTTAATCGGCCTGCCTAACGATCCCGTTTATAGGTTCTGCTAACGTCTGACGCATTTGCGCGATGACGTCATGTGCACGCTTCGTATTTTGGCTCAGAATGTTTCCCACATGGCGTCAAGGCAGAAGCGCTCCAAAGTTTGGTTATATTTCACCAAAAAGGACAGAACTAAGGCCAGCTGCAACACGTGCAGAGCTGTGATCACATCAAAGGGGGAAATACCTCCAACATGCTGAAACATCTGACCACACAGCATGCAGCTACTTTGCACGAATGTAAAGTCTTTGACTCGCTGCTAAGAGATGGCGGCGACTCTCGCGGGGGAGCTGGTGGCACAGCGTGTTCTGTCTCAAAAGTCCCAGGTAACGTAAAACTTCCAGTTCCTGTCTGTTGTAATAAGTCTTGAGGACTGCAAGAGTGAGGCAGGCTCAGACGCAGACTCAGAGGCAGGTTCAGAGGCAGGCTCAGAGGCAGGCTCAGAGGCAGGCTCAGAGGCAGGTTAAGAGGCAGGTTCAGAGGCAGGCTCAGAGGCAGGCTCAGAGGCAGGCTCAGAGGCAGGCTCAGAGGCAGGCTCAGAGACAGACTCAGAGACAGACTCAGAGACAGACTCAGAGACAGACTCAGAGACAGACTCAGAGGCAGGATCAGAGGTAGGCTCAGAGACAGACTCAGAGACAGACTCAGAGGCTGGCTCAGAGGCAGGATCAGAGGTAGGCTCAGAGGCAGGCTCAGAGGCAGGTTCAGAGGCAGGCTCAGAGGCAGGCTCAGAGGCAGGCTCAGAGGCAGGTTCAGAGGCAGACTCAGAGGCAGGCTTAGAGGCAGGCTCAGAGGCAGGTTCAGAGGCAGCTCAGAGGCAGGCTCAAAGGCAGACTCAGAGGCAGGTTCAGAGGCAAACTCAGAGGCAGGATGAGAGGCAGGCTCAGAGGCAGGTTCAGAGGCAGGATCAGAGGCAGGCTTAGAGGCAGGTTCAGAGGCAGGTTCAGAGACAGGCTCAGAAGCAGGCTCAGAGGCAGGCTCAGAGGCAGGCTCAGAGGCAGGCTTAGAGGCAGGCTCAGAGGCAGGTTCAGAGGCAGGTTCAGAGACAGGCTCAGAAGCAGGCTCAGAGGCAGGCTCAGAGGCAGGCTTAGTGGCAGGCTCAGAGGCAGGCTCAGAGGCAGGCTTAGAGGCAGGCTCAGAGGCAGGCTCAGAGGCAGGCTTAGAGGCAGGCTCAGAGGCAGGTTCAGAGGCAGGCTCAGAGGCAGGCTCAGAGGCAGGTTCAGAGGCAGGTACAGAGGCAGGATGAGAGGCAGGCTCAGAGGTAGGATCAGAGGTAGGCTCAGGCTCAGAGGCAGGCTCCCGCATACCTGTAGCTCCCCTTTTCATCGAGGCAGGAAAAGTAAAATGACAGAGGCGAAAATAGATAAAATGTTGGTGCATACTTGAAATTAGAGCGTTACTGCAACCAAAGCCATATGTACTATATTTGTACTATATATAACTGGATGAGAATCGATAATGAACCGAATCGATATTGATAATGGAACCGGAATTGCTCAATTCTTAACAATTCCCATCCCTAATAAATAATGAAGCGGATGCAAGGTGTAAGTCTGAAACTGGATACCTCTGCAAAGTTTGAACGAAAATTCCTGGATACAGAGCCATATTAACTTCAAAAGTGGAACACTCATGCATTGCAAAGTCCCAGTCAGTTTGCAGAAACTAGGAACCAGGCCTTAAGCTTATTGGGGTTCATTTTAGAAAGTGGGGGGGTCTTTTTGTAGTTGGGAGGTGAGTGTTATACCAGCTGAGCTAAAGCCGGCAGTCTTGGGGCACAGCTTTGCTAAATAGTGTAGCAGCAATTGGACTTAAAAGACAAGAAAAGCATTTAAAAAAGAACTTAAACTTGTAAAACGTACAGGCAAAAGTAGAATTTTTATCCAATGTTATGTTAATCTGTTTTATTTTATGTCTCAAATGAAATGGGGATACAGGGATCAATGATTAAACTTCATATTCAGAAAAGAGGAGGTGCAGTTGGAACAAACAGGCTCTGTTGTGGGGACTGGGAAGCTCCTTGAATGGCAGCATCCATTCAATGGCAGCATCCATTCATGCTCCTGGTTTTCATTTTCTCCTTGTCGGATCATTGCCTTCTTTTAGTCTGTTTACCCTGTTGTTTTCACACTTGCTTAATAAAACACTCAGTGAAGGCTTTCTGCGGGCTCCACCCAATGTTGGGGAAAATGACCCATTTGCCTCCTAAGTTTGAGCAGCTCAAACGCACCACAAAAGCAGGTTGGACCCTATGAATTCATGCTGTTGCCTTGCTTCTCAGCAGATATGCAGGTTCATCAGTTTCTCCAGACTCCAGCTGTGCGGCTTTAGCTTTTGTTCTCACTTCAGTCTCAGATTTATGCTCTTTAAATGGAATTTGATGCCGTCTTTTGCTGTCGTGGGCCATTTGCCTCAAGGTTGGATGTTTCGTTCGGTGTGACCTGCTTCTCCTGTCAGCACATTTGTAAAGAGTAGTTGTCTGAGTCGCTGTAGCCTTTCTGTCAGCCCCGACCTGCCAGGTCATTCTCCTCTGACCTCTTTCATCAACAAGGCGTTTCTGCTGGCAGAGCTGCAGCTCGCTGGATGATTTTATTTTCTTTGTTTTTCACCTCTCTTGAGTCAAAACTGGCAATTACTGTGAGGAAAATCCAGGAGACAAGCCGTCTTAGAAGCACTGAAATGAGCTGGTCTGACAATGAAAATCATATCAAAGTCGCACCTTTTTCCCATTTTGATGTTTGATGTGTTTGATGTAACCGAAGCTCTTGATCTCTATTTAATGGGTTACATCCACTGCACGGTGCCAAAAGGTTTGATGAGTGGACAGCTTGCACTGTAGAGATAAGCCGAAACAAGTGTTTCTGATCAAATTTGAGCTAATATTTGAACAGTTTTCAAGGTGGCTCAGACATATCATTGCGCACCTGCTTGTGTTATGTTAAATAAAAGTTACACTTGAGCATATTTACACCTACCTGGCGTAAAGTGATGGACACAAATGTTCGACATTCTGCTAGTTTTACCCCTAAAATTGTTCTTTCACACATCTCAAAGTGAAAGTCTTGAACAAATTCTCCATCCAGACTCTTGGGACCTGGATGGAGCCTTTCCAAGTCGGCCCTCTCTAACAAGATCAGACCCAGCCCTCATAGATTCTATTACCCCACCACTCTATTACATTACATCTCCATTTACGGACCTTAAGCAGCTCTGAGCATGGCTGGGGCTTCGACCTTGTCAAAGAGGAGAAACTCTGACAAGATCAAGTAAGAGAATGAAAGACAGAGGGCAGAGTAAAGATGGAACAGAAAAACCTCAGACAGAAAGGCAGAACCGAAGAAAGTGTTTGAAAAGATGGGGGGAAAGCTGGAGGACAGGTGGGAGGAGAGGGAGAAAGGGAAAATAGAAAATCGATAAGCCAGGGGAGCGGGAGGATGAAGATTGAAGGATGATGTGGATGGGATTTGGGGGCTGGGGAGGAGGTGGCGTTTAAGGAAGATTGCGGAGTAGCTTCAGGCTCTGATGCTGATGGCCATCGCTGAAAACCTATCAAGGAGGAGACGTGAGATGTCGAGACGGGAAAGAAGCTCCCAGAGGAGAGCAGCTTGTCAATAAAGGCACGTGGGAGACAGTTTTTTTTACTTTACTCGGATGTTCGACTGACTTCTGTTATTGTGACCTGGCCTTTTTTTCTTTCATCTGAGCTGAAAACATCTTTCAGGAACAAACAACCGTGACACTCCGTCTAACTCACTGTTCGCAAGAAAGACGAAGGACAATCATTTCGCCAACGATTTATTTTTTCATGGTGAAAAAAAATGAAAGACAAGTTTATCACTTGTCCAGCTCTTTGATATTTGTGTTTGCTTCACCCACAAACCCATAAAAAGCCACTTTGTCTAAAATATTTGATCTAAACATTTAATTTTTAGGGATATTTAAGAGATTCTTTTAAGCCTAACAAGACATTGGATTATTTTACTTCACTCCTGTGACATTCCACCCTAAACAGCATAAGAGAAACACTTACTCCTGCAATTTACGAGGCCTTTACCATAGCTTTACATATATTTTTGATTCATGAAAACCCATGACAGCAGCTGGCATTAAAGGGGAAGTTCATTTTTTTTAAACCTGGATCTTATTTCTGGCATAAAATACGTTCATCTACTCATCAATAACAATTTGGTGAAAGTCGGCGTCCTTCGGAAGATATTTAGATCACTCGAGATCCGCGTATATCCATATAACGGGAGAGAACAGGGCAGAGACAATACAGCCTCTAAATAAGGCATTATCTGTCTTTATTTCACCAATACTTTAAGACGAAGGAATGAATGAACGCGTACTATTGCACTGTTAGCTCAGAGCTGCCGTGTTGTTGTTATCGGGGGCTATCGGTGGGGCATCCTCCCTTCCTGGAGCTCCTCATCTGTTTACTCTGGCTCAAAACGGTAAGGATGTCCATTGTACTCAAAGTCGTCGTCAAAATCTGATAAATATACTGCCATGTTGCACAAAACTAGCAGAAGCAAACTCCGTGTGAAGATAGTCGACCATCACAGAGCACGGAGTGAATGAGCTGTGCTGCAGCGGCGCGGCGATGACGTCGCCCCAAGTGACCCAACAAATGTATTTCTGTTGTCTTTGATATATCCAGCTGATTCAACCATAATGAATGCCTTCAAAATGGATTTGTACATGACTGCTATTTATATGCGCCACCTTTAAACTCAGGTATCCAGAAGCTCTGAACACTCAGAAATCATAAAACAAATTCAAACTAATCTTTGGATTCATCTTTAAACCAGGTTTAATACTGTTCATTGGTCTAATAAATAGCACAGTCATTATGTTATTGAAATGTTAATGAATCTTTTTCCCAGCGTGGTTTGGAAAAAGTGTTCACTTACGATTTATTCATTTACTTCAGGGTCCTTTTATAACAGTTTATATTAAATTAAACTCCTTTCTCACTAGCAAACACTTTCATCGCAGCATACTGCTTGCGTAGTTGCTATTTTTCATCTTAATCTCACAAGAGCAGCCCAACAGGATGTAACTTCCTTTGTACTCATACTTGTGCCCATTTAAGCTACACACACAAATAACAAATTAAACTCAAGTAGTTCTAGAGCTAGTAAACACATTATACAAATCATAAACAATATAATTACAACAATTACAAGAATTGCCTTTCCCAGCACTTATTAATGGGCCTCCTATTGAGGAAGGCCAGTAAATATCACTCAACCATAAAGGCCTTCTTGGTGATGTGTTGCACCAATGGTTGTGTCTCTTCAGCCTCTCTCATCTCCACAAAAGAACCCTGGATTTAATTCAGAGTGACCGTTGGCTTGTTGGGCATTTGTCTGACAAAAGCCTTTCATCCTTGATTATTCAGTTTGGCAGCCAGATCTGAAAAGTCTATTGATGATTCTGAATTCTTTCCTTTTGGGAACGAGTCTTCTGTAATTTTCAGCATGTTCGACCCTGCATTCTTCCCCTGGTTCGACACATTCCCATCTCACAACTACAGTTCTTACAACTTCAAGACTCAGCTTTCCTTGACATACAACATCAACTGTCAAACCTAATATAAACAGGTGTGTGGGCCTTCTTTTGTGTGTTGAATGAATAAATAAGGCACAGATGGTCTCTAGTCAAGTTATGAAGGGATCTAAAGGATGATTGATAAAAAATATGATTCACCAGAGCTGAATTGTGTCATCACAAGAGGTCTTTTATCTTTAATAATGCTACAAAGTTTGCTAAAAAAAACTCCTTTTAATGTTTCATTGTGCATAGTTGCATGTTGCCTGATAAGAAAGAAAAATCTAATAAATGTTTAGATGAATAGATAAGTCTGAAACAGCAAAACATGGACGGCTAGTTTGAAAGCTCTTTGCCTGCACCTTATGTTTCTCAATTATCCAAAACATTTAGTTTCACCACTGATTCCCCCCACTCACACTCCTTAATAACAGCGTGCTATAATGTAAGTCACATCTCTGACAAACAGGATCCTTTTAAGGTTCAGTGTCTTTGCTCAAGGACAAACAAATCAGACAGGAGCTGTGGGAATCCAGCCTGATTTGTTCTACCCACTGAAGCACCAGAACAACTGCAAACGTAGAGATTTCAAGGGTAATAATCAGGTTTTCATCCATCTGAGGGGAAATCAGTCAAATGGACCCCTTTGGAACAAAAAGGCAGCAGACCTACATGAATCATTCTCCAGTTTTTCAGTGAGGTAAAAAACTGATGCATATATCAGTGATGATGATGCATTTCCTCTCTGACAGTCAGCAAAGTGATTTAACTCTCATTTGTTTCTCATATTACATCACCAAAAAGCTTGACATTACCCACAACGTGCATTACTTACAAACTAATGTACCCACCCGGCCCAGATACACAGTCGCCATGCCCTAATACTGCGTTCTGCTCCATATTATGGACATTACTTTGCAGCATTCTGATGTTTTCCCATCATGTTTGGTAACAGAATATCGTGCAGGCAAATAAACACACACTGCACACACACCCCCCCCCCCTTTCTTTGACTCCAACCATCTCTCGCCTCTGCTGGCTCTGCCTCCCTGTTTCTGAGGAAGAACTAATGAATATTTCCCTTTGAGTGGGGGAAAAGTGTAAAACAAACATGAGCCTGGATCTCTCTTCCCTTTGCGCGTTTCCTTGGAGGGAGAATGTGAGATGCATTTAAAAGGAAGTGAGACAGAAGCACATACAGTATTTTGGCATCTGCGCTGCCTCCTCTCCTCAAACCAAATCCTCTCCAGTCCTCTGATCGACATGGCAAACAGTGATGGCAGAGAAATAGAGAAGCTGTTGGAAAAACATCTCTGCTACCCAACCTGTGCTTTTTTTTTTAAACCCTAAAAATTATACAGATGGCCAATGTTGGGGAATTTATAATTAAAGGTGAAATTAAGAGATGCTTTGCTACAAGCAGAAAACTGCAGGAGCTACGATATGGTGTTGAGGGAGAAGTTCTTTTTTTTAAACCTGGACCCTATTTCTGGCATAAAATTCGTTCATCTACTCACCGATAACAACTGGAGATCGGCGTATATCCATATAACGGGAGATAACAGGGCAGAGACAATACAGTCTCTAAATAAGGCATTATCTGTCTTTATTTCACCAACACTTTAAGACCAATGAATGAATGAATGCGTCCTATTGCACTGTTAGCTCAGAGCTGCCGTGTTGTTGTTATTGGGGGCTATCGGGGGGCTTATGGGGGCTTTCTACACAAGTCCAGTGGGATGACGTCATCGCTGCGCGCCGCTACAGCACAGCTTATTTAAGCCTGATTTGTGATCGTCTATGGAGAGCGACGGAGAGCCTTCTCGGAGACGGAAACCCTCCCAGAGACGCTCTCCATTGCTTGCGTGCGTCGGCCAAAATTTCTATCTATCCATCGAGGTGACGGAGACTCGCGGAGACCGCAAGGGTTTTGATTGGTCGGCTAACAACATAATTTCCAGAATCTGTTGGTTCAGAGCTGCCGTGTTGTTGTTATTGGAGGCTATCGGGGGCTTTCCACACGCGCGTCTACTGGGATGACTTCATCGCTGCAGCACAGCTAATTCACTCCGTGCTCTGTGACAGTCGGCTAACTTCACACAGAGTTTGCTGCTGCTAGTTTTGTGCCAGATGGCAGGATATTTATCAGATTTTGATGATGTGGACGACAACTTTGAGTATGATGGACATTCTTACCGGAGTGAATGAGCTGTTCTGCAGCAGCGCACGTCGATGACGTCATCCCAGTAGACGCGTGTGTAGAAAGCTCCCCGATAGCCCCGGATAACAACAACACGGCAGCTCTGAGCTAACAGTGCAATAGGACGCGTTCATTCATTCATTGGTCTTAAAGTGTTGGTGAAATAAAGACAGATAATGCCTTATTTAGAGGCTGTATTGTCTCTGCCCTGTTCTCTCCCGTTATATGGATATACGCCGATCTCCAGCGATCTAAATATCTTCCGAAGGACGCCGACTTTCACAAAACTGTTATCAGTGAGTAGATTAACATATTTTATGCCAGAAATAGGGTCCAGGTTTAAAAAAAAAAAAAAAACTTCCCCTTTAAAGTCCTTCCTTACAGCCTATGGGTTCCAAGCCAAGCGTCTGTAAGAAATAGCGCACCGATGTTGTTGGGAAACCACGGCTGTGAGTTCGGCTACTATGAAGGTCTTTGTCTGTCTATGTCTGGTCGAAGTGAGGTTACCGCCACCTCCTCCGGAAAGACAAAAAGAATGTAGCACAATAGACATGTGAAGACTGCTGAAAGAATTCAATGTAAACAAAGTAATGCTGGCTATGCAGTCTATGCTGGTTGGAGATAATGACCTTTAACAGTGAGGGACTTTGTGTTAGGTTAGGTTTAATATCTATCATCCTGGTACCAACTGAAATGTGATCCTAACGTTCCTGAAAACCAGCAATAAGTTTATAATTATAAAATTATAAATAATTTTAAATGTAATTGACACTGTATGAGAATATCCCAGAAAGTAAATTTTCAGATGTTTAGGGCCTGATTTATGAATCGGACTAAGGGAACGCTTTGTGTCTTAGGACTCCAACAGAGAACCATGTCTGAGCAGCTAGTTATGAAACCTCTCTTTGATGTATGGATCTTAAGAGAGTGCCCTCCTTTCAGAAAAGCCCCCTTGAGTTGTTTGTTCATGCAGGAGTTACAGCATATAATTACATGTCACAGGAATAAATGGCAAATGCACTGCATTTATATAGATAACACTTTTCTTGTAGACAACTCAAAGCGCTTTTGCACTGCAAGTTAAATCCAACCTTTCATACAGCACTTCTATGCAGTGCCTTTTTCTCCATCAAAAACACACTCTGACAATGAGGAAAAGTGGGTTTCAGTGTCTTACACAAAGGCACTCTGGCATGAGGTCTTTTGAAGATGGAAATCAAACCTCTGGCCACTCTTCCCTGAGCTGCAGTCGCCCCCCAATATACGACTTCTAGTAATAATGAGAGCAACTACATGGGAAGAGTCAATATGGTGTCCATTAATGTGACTTGCATGCCTCCATCTTGTTCATGTGATGTCTAACCATTTCTTTTAGTAGCACATAAATGAATATATGTACTTTTAAATCCTAATCCTAACTGTGGTTGAGAGGGTGGTAGAAAAGTACGGTATCGGAAGTGGAAGTAGAAAAGTTTTGGGACTGTTCAAAACATTGCGCAGGAATCAGCAAACTCTTGCAAAATCCTGCAGATTAGTGCCTTATGCCATCCTCTCCAGGCAAGGCAAGGCAAGGCATCTTTATTTATATAGCGCATTTCATACCACAGGCAACTCAATGTGCTTTACATAAAGACAAGGCATTCAAAAGAACAGCATAAAGCAGCATAAAAACAAGCAATTTAAAGAGAATTAAAAAAAATCGAATAAAAATTCAGAGTTAAAAGCAATCAAAGAAGAAGGGAAAAAAGAAAAATATAAAACAATTAAGAGGATTTATAGCATTATGCTATTATTTAAAGGAACTCAACCACCGAACACACAGAGGGGAAAAAGAAAAACATAAACTCAACCATAAGCACACCGAAAGAGAAATGTTTTTAACCTGGATTTAAAAGTGCTTACAGTTGGGGCTGATTTCAGTTCTGCTGGTAGTTTGTTCCAGTTGTGAGCAGCATAACAGCTAAAAGCTGCTTCACCGGGTCCAGTTTGAACTCTGGGCTCCACTATCTGACCTGAGTCAGCAGATCTCAGAGCTCTGCTGGGTTTATACTCTGCTAGCATGATGCAGCCTCCTTATAAGCATTTGTGGCTAAGTTAGCGCTACTAAGACATGAAAAGTAAGACTTCATCGTGTTGGAACACACGTGGAGAAGTTAAGACATTTGATATCCTGACAAATCAAAACTTAAGCTGGATCTAAGTAGGGAGCAGGGTTAGGATAATATTGGACCAAAGCAGCTATTCTACAATCTGTGATGAGATCGAGTTGACATGCCAGCGGTGTTGTTGATTGGTGTATTTCAGTCTTAACCACGATCATTTTTAAACCCAACCAAGTGCTTTTACAGTTAAAACCCAGAAAGTGACAAAAAAAGTGTTGTTTTAATGTGATTTTGTGTCTCCAAGACAACCAATAACATCTCATCCATTCACCTGAAGGTGGAATTGCATAACTAATGCATTTTTAGCCTGAACCATGATCATTTTTAACCTAAACACTTAGTTATATCAACTTCAACCAAATGTTATTGCTGTAAGTCAAATCATCGTTTTTTTTAAGTGTCGCGTCATATTATTGGATGGCAGTAAACAACTGGTTTACTATGGGGGCCCCACTTTGGTTCCCCATGGGTCACATTTATGTTTATGAACAGTCTGTGAGGATAGATGCCTGGAAGCATTTCCTTTTCTTTCCTTTTTAATTCCATGTGCATATTTCTGGCTCTTTCACAGGTTTCTCTCTTGAAAACATTACAAAGTGATTCAACCATTGCACGGCAAATATGTAAAATTTCTTTGAAATGATCTTCTCTCTTTAGCATCGCATCCAAGAGAACAATATCTACATGCTTTCGGCATCGTTTACAAACAAGTTCATATGAATCTTAAAAGCCTCAAACATGGTTGCACTTTGTCCTTGAGGCTGGATATTCTGCTCTTTTTCCCTCCTGTGAACTCATCCTTTGGCATATTTCTGTTTTTAAAAAGGAATCTTGTGTCTTCTGACTTCTCAACATCAGATCTCTATAAAAGTTGTTGCCTTGGCCAAAATTTTAATTTTTTTTAATCTACCCCCTCTCCCAAACCAGCTCTGAGTCATTGAATATTCTGCTCAATTTGATTGAAATCAGCTGCAATACAATCTGAGCCTCAGGGAGCTAGTCTCACTAAATGAGATGGATTTCATTTTAAATTAATTGAGCTTGCACATCTGGCTGCAAATTCAGTCCCTATTTGACTTGATTTTAATGTGACAGTAAGATAGTTTGATGTTTTATATCCATTTAGTTTTAATTATGCTGATTCTGATATGCATGCTTACTTATAAACTGTTAGATAAGCATTGTTTGTCATTAATTCAGCCACAGAATGCGTGACTTAATGAAATCAAAAGACTACTGTATAAGAAGTTTACTCCTGTTTTCACACTGTGCAGGAACAGATATCATGAAACAACATTAACTGAAGGCGGTCAGTTGTTCATATCATCCTTGCTGTGAGCCTTGTACCAACAAAACGATGTTGGAAAACTAATAAAGTCGCGGGAAAATGTGTGTTGGGTCAGAGGCTAAAAGATAAACTTGTGATCGCTTGTTTCAAAGTGGAGAGCACATCATGAGAAGAAACATGTGTAGAAGGAATGGAGATCTTTCAGAAATGAAAGCCTTTCCATTTATTGAGTTACATATCAAATAACTGTCAATCATTTCAAATTTAGCATATTTTCAGGAAAGAAACAAGGTGATTTGCTCTTTTGTTTATATTGTAGTTGAATTGTAGCTGGTTTGTGTAAACCCAGCCTACATGTTTACCCTCGACTTGCCACTCGTTGGATCTCATGGTGGGTGCTCGGTGCAGCATGTCTCTCGTGGCCAGGCGCCTCTCGTGGCGTCTGCTGCATCAAGTCTGATCAAAGGGGCTCCGGCGGGGAGATTACCCAGAGTGAGCGAACTACATCCTGGGTTTCTGCCGGGCACAGATGGCACACAGCGAGGCTGGAGGCCCCAGGCTGGAGCTGGTGATGAAAATAATAGGGATGTGGGCATGTTGATGTGGTTGTCTGGGGAGAAGAACCCCCTGGCAACTGACAGTCCATCCAAATGGAGGCAATTTTACAGTCCCTCAAGGGAATGGCTTGCAAATGTATCCATTCCCTACTTCCTACTTGCATGCCTCCATCTTGTCCATGTGATGTATGAATGAAGCCAAGCAGGAGTGGGTGGGGGTGATGTGGTGGAGGACAGGCAGGCAATCTCTGTGTGTCCTTTGAAGCTTGTCTTATGGCTTTTCTCTGTCAGGTCTCTCTCCAGGGACATACAGGGAATCTGGCTCTGGAAAGCATCTTTACTTTCAAAACCTGAGGCTGAGTTCAAGCGTCCAACCTGGAAAGGCTCGGCATCAAAACATAACCTATGACATTCAAGCTTCCCGTTGTACTGAGGGAGATGTGAACAAGACACAGCAATGTGTATTAAAACAATGCAGCGCATGGCTAAAGTAAAAATCCATGTTTTCCCTGATAGGAGTTGGATGGATGACATGGGTGCAGGACAAACAACAAAGGTCAGAAAAGAAAAGAAAAGCTTGTCTGCATAATGAAATTTACAGTTTTATGATCTGACATCATTATTATGGTTATTACATGGTTAGGTTGGGGCGTAAAAACAGCTCAATTAGGACCATTCAATTATAAACCCGCCTAAATTTTGCAAGAGCACATGACTTCTTTAAGGTGGCCCTGAAGTGCAAATCAGCAAAAGAAAAACGACAACAAACGGAAATAATACTTTCAAAATAAATTGGCTTAAAACATTTATCAAGAACCCATCTTCAATTTGGAACTTCATACCAATATTGTTCGTAGTATCTATGTGGGGAAAAAATTATGTTTTTAGATCAATGACCTTCGCATCTGTTTATGAAATAGGTTTGAGGGGATTTTTTTCAATATTATAATTACAAAGTAAAAAGACATTTAGGCCTCCTAATTTAGAGAAAATTTGGCATGAAGTTATTGGTTGGTATAAAATTATTTTAAGTGTAGAAGCCTAAAAAGTTAAGGCCATCATTATCATGTGAGTTAATTATTACTGATTTTTTTTAATATAGTGTTTTTTGTTCCTCCATATAAAGTTCAATAACATCTTGTCAACATTTTTTGAGACCTTTTTGTTAACATCGAGAGATAAAGCAGCATGTAAGGCGAGATATTCGCATCAAAATATTCTTTAATAGCATGTACGTTGTCACTAGCAGCACTCATATCTTGAAAACATGTTAACCATAGTCTTTCCGGTTTAAAGCACGGACCACCACCAGTCCAATCAGCGACGATTCATGTCGCCAGAGGGTACCTTTTCCGTTTTGGTTAATGTCGTTGTGTTTTCTCTTTTGCTGTTGTGACTTCAGGGCCACCGTACTTCTTGGAACTGAGAATCCACATGACAGGTGACAAAGCCACCAGCACGATGTCCCAATGCACCACTGCTTAGCTTAAAACAGAGCTTGGTAGACACATAACTGAGACTTGTAATGCCACGATGCCAAGACAATTATACAAGAGGCAGATAATCTGTGAGGAAAAAAAAAACTACAACCGGTACTTTTATTTTTGATTTGCTAAAATGAGTGAAAACAGCCAGTCAGAGCCTGGAGCAGCTGACCGAACCACGATCAGTCGCTGCCATGTCTTCAACTGTTGTGGTTACAAGGCAGTGCAGCTTCCTCCACAAGGAGAGGCTTTATAGGTAGAGAAAAAAGTACAGCGGGGTGACGAAAAAGGGTTTAAAGTACATTAAGTGGTCCTCCGTGTTCTGAAATAAACTGAGACAAACAGAAATATGCAAGGGAAGTAAAGATATTAAAACCTAGAACATGGCAAATCTTACTAATACATTGATTTATTATGTGTCTTTTTCTACTGTTATGTCTCATTTTCTCAGTGGTTTTAAAGTAGAATCTAATACGAAATGAAGAATAGGATCACCTGGATCAAAACTGACTCCAGCCGAAGAGATGTCAATCCACCAAATTGTTTATCACCCAGTAAAGTGCATGAAGGCAGCAGATTTGACCCTTTCAGATGTGTTGCATTAACAGTCAAACCAGAAACTGCAAGCCCCCCTCTGTTCATCGAGAAAACACTAACAATTTAGCAGATACTGAAAATACTTTGCCAACTAAATATGGAGTTTAAATAACCACAATTTAATTGTGCTGAGGAGAATTTTTCATGCTCTATCGAGGCGAATTCCTAATGCTAAACTCTGGATTAATCAGTCTAAATCAGCAGGAATCCCAACACTAATGAAAACAAGAGTTTGGGATAAGAATCCTCCAAGCAGACCTGTGTGTTTTTGTGTCTGAGCTCCAGTCTTTTCTGCAGAAGTCTCCAGTCAAAAGCCCATCTTTAGCCTGCTGCGTGATTGTGGCAGAGCTCTGCAGGCCTTGTTTAGTTCCCCAGTGCAGAACTAATGTGCTGCAGATCAATAGTAGCTCAGAGGCTGGGCTGAGATGTAGTCTCCAACAGCAATGGGAACATAGACACCGTTTCAGCGACAGAGACAGATGTGGGGGGGGGCATAGCTGCATTCTTCCCCTGTTTAATCCGAGCAACTCAGAAGCGGAAACATGTAGGTGCACTTTTTATTTGTTCTGGTGGGTTTTATTGTTCCATATTTTCTCTGAAATGCTCACTCTGATTGTCTTTTCTTCTTTTGAATTCTGCGAGGCGATTCGTGCACCGTCTTCTTCAAGCTTGGTCAGGACTAAACAGCCTTATCTGAGACCGCCTCGTGCCTTGTGTACGGCACGTCAGAGATGATTGTTTTCGGAGGACATCACAGGCAGATAGCCAGCTACTGCCATATGCCGACTCCTTGTCAGTTCTCAGTGCAGCGGCATATGCGTTCACTCTGTGCTATCAGGCGAGAGATTGATTTCGATGTCCATCTTGTTTGCCCTTCCCTTTGTATTTCAAAGCTCAATTTAGAAGGGGCCCTATGATGTATTGGCGCACGCACCGTGAATTACCCCACTAAAAGATGCAAGCGCACAAAACATCTTGCAGAAACGGATAGGTTCTGTCCTTTCATTTGTGACGGCGGGTTGTTGCCGTTCAGAGCACGTCCTCATTGTGAGGCAGCGTGTGATGTCTCGCAGAGATGAGGCTAATGTTTGGCAGCCAAACGTCTGGCTGCGGCAGCACTAACTAGATCAAGCCACACCAAAATAGGATGTCAGTGGTGACTAATATGAAGAAACTATTTGCCTTGTGGTGAAGCTTTTTTTTTTTTTCTCTCCACTCTTTTCGTCTTGCAAACACATTCATCACTGGGCGACACAATAAGCGAACTAACACCATCACTCTCAGCAGCAGAAACCCGACGTCCCGCTGCACACATACACACTCCCTTTCTGCACTCTCCCTCCATAAACCTGGGACATTACTTCATTACCTCGACGGGCCATTTGTAGGTCTCGATGCTGCACATCTAATTAAGAAACTTGCTTAATTAAAAAAGAGGCAATAAGCCTTTAATGGTGACTAAAATAATGACTGTGTCAGCAAGAGACCCGGTAATGACCAAATGAAAAACTTACACATTGAAGGTATCAGTGTACAGAGCCACTCTTCCATGCATTCGACCACCGTCTCCAAAATCCTCAGCAAGCTGCCATTGTTGTTTGGACATGAGGACAAATGGGACAGTTAGTGGCCGTAATAGATGAGGCTTTAAAAGCCACCTAGGCTGTATTAGCTGTGCTCTCAGCCATCAGGAGCCGAGCACAATATCAGCCACTAAAGGCCTTTAGGAGAGGAGGCACGTCTCCAGCATACAGAGGAGTATCTCGATAAATGCCAGCGGGCCACAGTCAGTTATCTCCCCATAATGTTTTGTGACTATTATTATGCTAATACGCCCACTGTGATGTACAGAGTGGAGGGTTCAGTGGTGTCAGATGGTTCTAATATTGTCAATTGTTGAGCTTTTGATACTAATTGTCAAACATTTGACCCCGTTCCCCTTCATCTGGGGAAAATCTAAAACACGTTAAAGAGCTGTAATTTTGAAGATTACACGAATCAGCATTGGGATTTTGTATGTCTAATATTCTCAAAAACAAAGAGGAGAAGGATGAACAAATCCAAATGAAGTCTTCTTGTGACACATCTCTGAGTTTGTCATGTTTTTAGTTCCTGTTTAGTTCTTAGTTTTGCCATGATTTTAGTTTTCTGTCATGTTTTATTTTTGTTAGTTTTCTAGTCCAGGTCCAGACTTTAGTTTTGCCATGTTTTCCCACAGTTTCTGTTGCTCTGCCATCACCTTCATTCAGACCACCTGTGTTTTTCCCCTCACCAATCACTCCCTCGGTATTTAGTTTCCAGGTTTTCAATGCATCATTGCCGTCACCCATGGTCACGTCACGTCAGTCTTTTGTCATAGCCATAGTCATGTTTTGCTTTTTCACAGTTTAGTTTTTGTTATCCGGCTTTTACTTTTTGTAAAATAAATCAACTTTGTTTTTGGAAATCCGCATCCGTGTCCTATTATCCACGCCTCCCCTCACCCACACTACATCTTCATTGAGCTAGTTTTAGCTCAGACAGTCAGACAGGGTTAAGAAGTTTCTCCTGAAGCTAAAAGGTCTGAAGATGCACGATAATGTAAAATTACAGTTAAAATCAAGCATCTCTGACACAATTGTAAGCCAGAATTAAACGAAGCTGTGGGATAAAATACTTTCAAATAAGTGCGGCACATGTGAAAATCCCACATTTTGAATGAATCAAGGCTACTTCTAGTTCCTAATACACACTTTCTGCTACACAAATACTGAGGAAAGACAGAGAGAAATGTTAAGTTTACCTTTAATACCACAGAAATAAACCTTTGTTACATGATAACATTTTCTTTTCGACTAATCTAAATTGAATGTACTGCTTTAAACAAGGAATAATATATTAAATATATAAAATAATATATTTTAATATATTATGTCTGATAATTATTGGGTTCCCAGTATGGTTAAGTATTATATCTTTGCCTTTTGCAGATGATGTAGCCAGTGGACCAGTGGATTTCCCTCTCCTGGTTGGGAATGATTTGCTGTTGAAGTGTCGTTGGGTATCGGTGATAGAAACGAGCAGGACATTATCAGGCAAATATGGAGCAGCATCTAAAGTGACACGGATGCTGTACTTTGTCTGTCTTGGTGAAGAGAGAGCTGTTCAAATCCTCACCAAGGATCACAAGTTGTGGACATTGTGACCAAATGAATATAACTGAATATAAGCAGCCACAACGAGCTTCTTATGGCCGCATGCAAAGGGGAGGAACTTGGTCATCAGGGTTAGGGTTGGTTACCGCTCCTGGGCGTCTAAAGGAAAATGGATGGCTGGATGGATACCGGAGATTTCCTTTTATGTTATTTTTTGTATAAAATCACAAGGTGAACATTTGTCTCCGTTTATAAACATAGTGGAAAGTTGGCTCAGTGGAAGCTAGTCAATGAAAATAGATATATTTATATATTTAGTATTTGACATGTGGATAAAGAACACATGGGAGGCCAGTCCAACCTAAATCAACTTAGGTTTTTGGAATAGTAAAGGGAGAATCAGTTGGTCAAAACGGAAGGCAGAGATCCAGGATTAGAAGATTGAAGCGTCACAGCAGATTTTTACACCTATCTTCTGTGCATTTAAGTGCATATATCCCCGCTCAGCCGTGAAACAATCCCCACTTTTTCAGCACCGATGCCAACTAAACATGGAGAAGCAGCATTTAGCTGTTATGCTGCAAACAAGTGGAACAAACTGCCAGTGGAGATTAAACTTTCACCAAATGTAGACACTTTTAAATGCAGGTTAAAAACATTTCTGTTCTCATGTATCTATGCAAGAAATCTGCGCGATATCTTTGAGCTTATCTGGACTGTTGCTCGCTTTAAATTAATTTAAATTATTTTATTTGTTTCTCTTCATATTATTTTATGTATTTTTAAAGCTTCTTCCACTCCCTGCTGCAATGCTTTTATTTTATGTGAAGCACTTTGAATTGTTCTGTACATGAAATGTGCTATACAAATAAATTTGATTTAATTTGATTTGATTTGATTTGAACTAAAGTTTAAGCACAAGTTCCACAATTTTTCATCGCTGGATAAGTTTGTTTGTACGTCTTACAGCTCACACCCAAGGCATTTGTTTTCTCCTCGTTACATTGGACTCACATTTATTCCTGCCTCCAAGCAGGGAAAAAAAACAAACTGTAGCAGACTAAAAACTACTGCCAAGGCTGAAAGAAAAAAATCCTGCATCAAACATATGAGGATCTGGGTTGAGATATCGAAAGTAAGAAAACTTCTAAACTGAGCCATTACATCAAGTAAAACTTTAATGCAAATCCATCCAGCGTGCAGGAGGGTGTGGAAATGATTGCACACTTTTGGAACAGATCTATGGTTCTTATTCATAATAGGTTGCTTCAAAACCTAAAGTATTTTATATAAATGACATTCGTGATGACGCTGGAGCGTACAAAAACATTAAGCAGACGCTTGGATCTGTTGTTGAATGTATTCCTGAACAGAACCAAACCAGTTATCTGTTTCAGTTATCAGCTGGAAAGCACAGGTGGAAATAACCAAATCCATTAAGATGCTATAGTTTTAGGGTTCTGGTTAGTGTGCAGGATTTCTCTTTGCTGGTATGAGGAGTCATCAAGGTTTACTGTGTCATTAATTGTTGCGACAGAGACAAAAAAGTAGCAGCAATCATGGGTGTACACTGTAAAAAATGCCCCTCCAAAAATAAGTAAAAAAACAACAAACACAAGACGTTTTTGTTTGAAATAAGCAAAAAGAATCTGCCAGTGGAACTAGTGAAAATCAGCTTGTCAAGATTTCTCGAAATAAGATGTGATATTTAGGACTTTTGAGATAAAACTGATCTTGAAATTAGCTTAAAAACCTCTTCAAATTAAATGTGAAATATGACTCAAAACTAGCTTAGAAATCTAAACGCCCCTAGCGACCGCAAATTGAATTTGCTCCGGGGATAGTCTAGTCACTTGCGGTCGTTTTGCGAGGCTGCAAATCGAAACTTAATCGGGCCAATCAAATCGTGAGGAGCGGGGTCGGAGGCCGGGCTACCTAGTGACGACAGAGGTGCGACGTTTCAGTGTGTAGTTCCAGAGAGAGGTAAACAATGGCTGTGCCTAGCGAACAGTCTTTCGATTTGGCTTTGGCAGCGACTCTAGAAAATTTAGATATACAGTTTTCTTTGCGAGACGAACAGATAACTGCACTTAAGTTTTTTTTTTTTAAAAAGGACGTTTTCTGAGTTTTGCCCACCGGGTACAGTAAAAGTTTAATTTACCAGCTTGCTCCGTTGGTCCGTCGCGCTGATGACGTAATCCTTCTTCATCGCTCTGATTGGTTGTTGCGCCATCCTATTGCGTGGCGTTGAACTTGACAGACAACCATTTATCCCGCCCACACTGCTATCCAGTTTCACTAGACCCCTGTACAGCTTTTTGCTGTACGGGTCTGGCTTGCTAGGCTAACTAAAAACACGATGTTTTCAAGACCTTTTTCACTTAACAAGGTATTCAAGATGCATTGTATTAAAACAAGTCCTTATATCTTGCTGAAATGGTACGTTTTAGGCAACTGTGTCTTATATTAAGTGTAATGAGATACTCAATGAGACAAATATACTTGGTTAGATTTAGATTTTTTTCCAGTGTACATGCCGTATATATGCCACTCAGATCTTCACAAACCCCCTGTGTTATTTCAGGCTCCAGGCTTCACATTTGCAGCCCAAACACAGCTCCAGGCTGGTTGTACCTGTAGGCATGATGAAAATTAATAATGATGGCTCCAGTTCACTTATTGATACCACATGGTTCTGCTTAGCAGACAGATGCTTCATCCAGTCATCTGCAAAGCATTTCTTTTTAAACAATACCCTCTATTTTCCATATTATTTCAACAGATAACTTATCAGATAGTTCTGTGAATAAAAAAGTACAACAGTAACGGTATGGACCACAGTCTAAAGCCTGGTCCACACTGTGCGGTTCTGGGCCGTCCGAGATCAAAGATGACCAACATGAAAGAATCTGGGGATATCTTTGATCGTGGCTTAACGGGGCAGTCTCACATCGGACAGTGAGAAAGGTTCAAAGACCGTACTTTCTCATGGTCTTGCAACCAAAAAGAGGGAGGGGACAGACAGATAGTGACAGAAATTTAGAAGATGCAGGCTGTGGCAGCAGATGCATCTTCTAAATAACTCAAAGGAGAAAAGCAAGGTGTTTATTTACAGGACACTGGCACATTTGTGTAAAAAAGCAAACTGATGGAACACTGGAAAAAATGCCCCTCCAAAAATAGGTAAGAAAAACAACAAATACAAGACAATTTTGCTTGAAATAAACAAAAAATCTGCCAATGGAACTAGTGAAAATCGGCTTGTCAAGATTTCTTGAAATAAAATGTGATATTTAGGACTTCTGAGATAAAAGTGATCTTGAAATTAGCTTAAAAACCGCTTCAAATGTAAAAAAAGAAGCTTGTTTCATATGATATGTGACTCAAAACAATTTGTTTTCAAGACTATTGCATTGAACAAGATATTCCAGATGTATTGTCTTCAAACAAGTCTCTATATCTGGCTGAAATAGAACTTGTTAGGCAGTTGTGTCTTATATTAAGTGTAATGAGATATTTTGACTAGAAATTAGACTAAAATACTTGGTAAGACTTTGATTTTTTCCAGTGAAGACAAACAAGCCCAAGATAACTTGTTGAATTCAGATTAAGTAGTGAATCTGGCTGAGTTTTGGCTTGTGGAGTCTGAATGATGTGTCCTCCAGTCTGACATGGGAAGAAAAAAACTGCAGCTCTTTAGTAAGTCACAAACCAGCAGACATATCAATACACACACGAGCAAACAGGACAGATATTTTTCAGTGTGTCAGCTTCTACAAACTACTTTACATTAATGTGACACTTAGAATTCATATTCCTCTTCACAGCTGCAGCCAGCTTCTGCACCAATTCTGCAGGTGTCATCATCGCACAGTCTGCAAACATGAGACATAATGTCCAGTTCATCAGATGCTGTTAGCACAGCGTGGCTTGCAGTGAACTTGATAAGATGCTCGAATTCGTACAGTGTGCAGCTGCTCTAAGCTGTTTTCTTTCTCAGTCTCTCATTTAATTCATATCAAGCCTTGTTTTGTTTCCACATCACTTGTTCTCTGTTCCTGAGACCGACCCACTCACACCTGCTGCATCCTCCATGATTGTCTGACAGAATTCATCTGTGACTGATTACTCTGACTCTGCGTATTATCTCCACTCTCCCATCTTCCAGTGCCACATTTTCTTAGTCGTGCTAGTGGTCCAGTGGCTCTTCAAATGTCCCATGTGACCTGGTTGCAAGAGTTTGGCCCAGTCCCACCCCTAGTCTCTTGCACAGTGGTCTCAAACTGAACCGTGAATGGGCCGGTGTGGCTGCAGGTTTTTGTTCCAACCCTCCAGCAGCACAGCTGACTTGTTTCATTCAATCAACGGAACTGTCTGCACTGAAGGGCTGTGTTCGAAACCGCATACTACATACTTGCATACTGCATACTCATCGATCAGACAGTATGCAGAGCGTTTACCCACAATGCATTTCGCTCCTGCCCGAGCCAAAATCAGCCGGCCTGAAGCTGATTTCACTTAAGCTCTAAACTCCGTAAACTTTAGCAACATTTGAAACATTTTCAGGTGAGAAAGTAGTCGTTTAGATCCCCAATGTGTTGAAAACCTGACAAAATACCGGCTATTTACAATTTTGTTCCCACAAATTCGGCGCTACTAAAGCTAGCCGCAGTGAGCAACGCACTTCCGGTTATTTTCACAAAAGAAAATACCCGTTGCCTTTTATTATTGTGAAAGCCATTACGATACAATTGGTGCTTTTGTTTTGAAAACAGGAAGTGAACCTACCCTCGTTGTAGCTAGCTTGAAACTGCCGTTTTGACAGGAAATGACGATCGGTGACGTCTTGTTACGTTGCATCTTGGATAGTTTGAGTACAAGTAGTAACCTCATGATACATACCCAACATTTCGGCAAATCTAGTATGCATCCGGGAACTTCTCGCTTACTCAAATTCGCTTACTAACTCAAAAAGTTAGTATGAGTAGTAGGAGAAGTATACGGTTTCGAACACAGCCAAGGTCTTAACCAGTTCAGTTGATTGAATGAAACAAGTCAGCTGTGCTGCTGCAGGGTTGGAACAAAAACCTGTAGCCACATCGGCCCTTTCACGGATAAGTTTGAGACCACTGCTCTAGCACGTTGTCATGAACATGGGGTTTTGGCGCCATGTTTTTACTTCTTATTTTTGTGTTTTATCATGTTTTAGTTTCTCATGCCTTGGTGTTTAGTCTTTAGTTTTCTAGCTCATGTTTAGTTTTAGTTTTGCCATTGGTTTCCCCACAGTTTCTCTTTCCTCAGTCACCATGTTCAGGTCATTAGTTTCCCTCACGTCACCTGCACTCGTTCACTCATCAGTCCCCACAGTACTTAGGTTCCCTGTTTTCTCTCAGTCAGGGTGAGAAAAGGTATCACTTTTTATTGTGCATGCAATCGAGAGAAAGTTCATCATCATTTTCATCCGAAAACGGGAGAGTTACTTGGTGGATGCTCCCTTTAAGAAAAGCCATTATAACTTGGGAGGATGCCATAACTTTTGCTGTGTGCAATGTGCGATATAAATACCTGGCAGCTTAGCTTTCAAATGCATGTAAATACCTTCATGAATGCTAATAGCACATTTACAATACAAAGCAGCGCGCTGAAGAGGCTGAAGGAACTCGAGCATCATGCGTCTGCTACATAATGGATGGTTACACGGCGCTGTAAATTTCCCCACACAAGGCCAGCAACTCTGCCATAATGTGACCCAGCCAGTGAGGAGAATGAGGGGAAGGCGAGACGGAGCAAGATGAAGTCAAGGTTGAGTGTGCGTGTTGCGCAGTTTAGGCTGAGTGGTGACTGGCGAGCTTGAGTTCAACATCTTTGTTTTTCCCTGCATTGAAGTGATAATCAATGGCTGTCTATCAGCCAGAGGGGGAGACTGTCTGAGGCCCAGACAGGAGGGGAGTAAAGAGCAGCGGTCAGGGATAGTGTTCAGTGTGCAATGGCAGCAAAGGTCATGAGCTTCATGCATAAGAAAGAAGACGCATTCAAGCTCAGACCTTGATGTTACGAGCAAAGTCTCTCACATCATAATTGCAGATATGAAAGAAAACAGCTAAAGAATTCGCCTGTTTTTTCTCTTCTGAAAAGAACACGCTCTTCAGTCACAGGACTTTCATCCCCTGCAGTACTTTATTGTGTTTCACGGTTTCCAAGTTGATTCAATGAACTAAAATGAGATGAGACACATTCATTCCCGCAGGACGAGTCAAAAGCTCTCCAGAGGAGACTCATCGAAAATTTAAAAAAAAAAGAAAAGAAAAATCCTCATGCGTCAAGGTTGCTTTTCTCTGCCCATGTAAAACTGCTTGTCATTCATTAAACACATCAGATTGTGTTTCTATGTGGAGTGCTGACAGAGAAGGTTTGAAAAATGAAGGTAGAATTTTACTTGAACCTCCTTGAGATAATAATTTAAAAGATTTGCTGGGCACAAGTAACTTTTACATTGTAGTATTAGCTGTAATAAAAAGAAAGAAAAAGTTCTCACAGCAGTGCTGCTCAAAGCTCAGGTGCAGCACACCTCATCGCTGGCATTCCAGAAATGAGAAAACTGCTTTATTATGTTGTAAAAAAATAGTACAATATAGGCTACTTATAATACTCTGATGCAAGCATTCATTTTAAATCATTTACCTTCTAACTATTTCACTAGTTTAGTTAGCTACTGTTTATTATTCATGCACTATTTAATCCTCACCTCATCTGTATTTGTCACCTAACTTATCATCTGCCTATTTCCTTTATTGTAAATCACGCTATAGTTCCTGTGAATAGTCTATTCATCTATATCATATATTTTCAACACCTCCATCATTGTGTATATTTTGCTCAATCACCTGTATATACGGTCTCACCTGCACATAGATTTTCATCTGCTAATACTGTCAATATGCTGTAAAAACAGCCTGTACATACCTCTATATACCACACTATTTATGCTGCATGCACTCACTGCTTATGGCACTTCTGGTTAGATGCTAAACTGCATTTTGTTGCTCTGTACCTGTACATGTGTAATGACAAAGTTTAATCTAATCTAATATAATGTGCTATAATAAGTGATCTATACAAGAAGATATAAAAATCTGAGCATGAAAGTATGTAAATGTACTTTATTTATACAGCCCATTACAGACAATCCTTACGATGTACCAAAGTGCTTTACAGCAGGTAATAAATAAAGAGAAGAATAAGTAAAAACAATAAAAGAACAGTGAAAGCAATAAAATACAACAAAATCGAATAAGATTAAAGTGTCATCATACTGCTGGGTATTAAAAGCAATCCTAAATAAGTAGGTTTATTAAAGTACCGATTGAGCTTTAGAGAGATTCACATGTATTCACAGGTATTTGTGGCAGCGTTAAAATAGTAGATATTAAATAACATGCATTTAGTGACACGTTTTCATAACATACAAAATTTTATCCGACTATAAAGTATTAACAGACTAATTCTGAAAGAAAATGGGCCTCCTTATGAGTTCTTGTTAATACATAATTGTGTTTTACAGATAGAATAACAAATAGAAGATCTGTGAAAAGTACATGGAGATAATCTGTTTTCATATTAACGCCTCCTATTTATGGTAGCGCGAAATCTTTAACTGGATTAATGTTGCAAACGTCAGTGCACAGAATTTAATGAGCAACTAAATATGACGGTAATGGAACTAGTTTTGGAGGAAATTAATTAACCTAGCTTGTTCTTGTGTAGGACTTGGATGACGGCATAAACATCTGCAGACTTGCTCCAAAAGATTGACAAACTACCCGGGTGATACCTCAGTGGGCTGCGTCCGAGGCCTGGTTAAAGGTTAAATACGTACCCGGAGAGATTAGAGAAATGTTCAGACCTTTCCAAATGTGCCTTGTTATCTGATCATTTATCATCATATCATTACTTTACATCTCACAGCTCATTATCATGTACCATATAATCAGTTTCAAAGTCATGAAAACATAGAAAATAAAATAATCCAATTAAGTCCAATCAGTTTCTGTACTTTTACAGCACAGTTTGCCTGAAACTGTGTCTGTAGCATGCTATGGTATAGCATTAAGAGATTTAAGATTTAGACTTTACTGTCATGTAGATACATTTAAATACACAAAACGACTCCTCCGCATTTAACGCATCCAGTTTGGCACCTGTTGAACACACACATCCACAGGGTCACACACTCATGGAGACAGATGGCATATACACTGGAGCGGTGGGCAGCCATTCAGTGCCCTTGTGCAAGGCACCTCGGCCCTGGCAAGGAGGTGGACTGCCACCCCTCCAGCTGAGAGTGGGAATCAAACCGCCAACCTTCCGCTTATTGGACGACCCACTCTAACCCCTGAGCCCACGGTCGCCCTTTATGGTATCAGATGTGTCCAAGCCAAATGTGACAGGAGTGATAAACAAAAGGTCACTCCCTCCAGGAAATACACCACGCCATTCGCTCTTCTTCACTGATAGATTTATTGGCCACCGTTAAATCCACCGTCGAACTAAACAAAACATAACAAGTACAGAATAAACACATCAAAGACTGAAGAACTATACAAGCGACAGGGTGTAACGATAATAAACGTACCTCGCTGGCTGCACAATCCAGGGGTGAAAATGGGCAAACATCAATTCTTCAAGAAATGGACAATGCAAAAGAAAAGAAAGTTCTTGAAGAAACTTTCTTTCTTTATCTCCAAAGCGGAGCAAAACCTATTGTGCATCAGCTTGGCTTGTGTTCAAAACCGCATACTTCTCCCACTACTCATACAAACTTTTTGAGTTAGTATGCGAGTTTGAGTAAGCGAGAAGTTCCCAGATGCATACTAGATTCGCCGAAATGTTGGGGATGCATCATGAGGTTACTACTCGTACTGAAACTACCCAAGATGCAACGTAACAAGACGTCACCGATCGTCATTTCCTGTCAAAACGGCAGTTTCAAGCTAGCCACAGCCCTTTTACAGACAGCCGTTCCACTTCCTATTCGCCCCATTATAAAAAATTTGGCTGCAGTTCAGTTGATTTTCTCTGGGGGCGCTGGCGAGCGAGTGCAGAATGACCATTTTCCATAGGGCTGGCGCTAATAACTCAAAAAATGTCCCCGCTAGCGGCTGAAACCTGAAAATAATACTGTGATTTCTGACAGAGGGATGTGGATTTATATCGAAAGTACAATAACCTGGGAGTTATAGCTTTCTGTTTTCTTACAGGTCTGGCATTTGCGAGTCAGTATCTGCTAGCATCTAGCTAACGGAATCTGAAGAACGCACGGCTGATTACGACCGGCTGCTTTACGGCACTCGTCCACTGTGCCAGAGTGCTAACCTGGTGCCGCTAACAACAACTAAAGCTAAACCAGAGGCTAGTCAGAGAGTATGTAAAAGGGCTGTACTGAAATCTGTAACTATTTGAGCTAACCCCTCTCTGCTAGCTCAGCGCTAGGACTGACCATGCCGTAAAGTGATGCCACATGCGTGACGTCACTCGGAATGCAATACTGACAATAAATGTGTATTTTAAACAAATCTAGTGAGTCTAAAAAAATCAAACCAAGTGCCGTTTGAAAGGATAATTTATCCTGCCTTTAGGAAAATTAAAATGAAAAAATATAAAAAATTATATCCAAAGCAATGGCTGGATCTAAGGTGGATTTCATAGTACCACCATAGAGTTCGGCGTGCTCTGCACTGCTTCGTTGGCGCCCCTAGAGTGCAGTACCACCCGGAAATAGCCGCCAGTTTTCCCTCTCCTCATAATAGAGACCAGAGAGTTTCTATTATGAGGAGAGGGAAAACTGGCGGCTATTTCCGGGTGGTACTGCACTCTAGGGGCGCCAACGAAGCAGTGCAATGCACGCCGAACTCTATGGTGGTACTATGAAATCCACCTTAAATCCAGCCATTGCTTTGGATATAATTTTTTGTATTTTTTCATTTTAATTTTCCTAAAGGCAGGATAAATTATCCTTTCAAACGGCACTTGGTTTGATTTTTTTAGACTCACTAGATTTGTTTAAAATACACATTTATTGTCAGTATTGCATTCCGAGTGACGTCACGCATGTGGCATCACTTTACGGCATGGTCAGTCCTAGCGCTGAGCTAGCAGAGAGGGGTTAGCTCAAATAGTTACAGATTTCAGCACAGCCCTTTTACATACTCTCTGACTAGCCTCTGGTTTAGCTTTGGTTGTTGTTAGCGGCACCAGGTTAGCACTCTGGCACGGTGGACGTGTGCCGTAAAGCAGCCGGTCGTAATCAGCCGTGCGTTCTTCAGATTCCGTTAGCTAGATGCTAGCAGATACTGACTCGCAAATGCCAGACCTGTAAGAAAACAGAAAGCTATAACTCCCAGGTTATTGTACTTTCGATATAAATCCACATCCCTCTGTCAGAAATCACAGTATTATTTTCAGGTTTCAGCCGCTAGCGGGGACATTTTTTGAGTTATTAGCGCCAGCCCTATGGAAAATGGTCATTCTGCACTCGCTCGCCAGCGCCCCCAGAGAAAATCAACTGAACTGCAGCCAAATTTTTTATAATGGGGCGAATAGGAAGTGGAACGGCTGTCTGTAAAAGGGCTGTGATAGAGACTCTCTGAGCTAGCTACAACGAGGGTAGGTTCACGTCCTGTTTTCAAAACAAAAGCACCAATTGTATTGTAATGGCTCTCCCTATGATAAAAGGCAACGGGTATTTTATTTTGTGAAAATAATAGGAAGTGCGTTGCTCACTGCGGCTAGCTTTAGTAGCGCTGAATTCGTGGGAACAAAATTGTAAATAGCCGTTTTTTTGTCAGATTTTCAACACGTTGGGGATCTAAACGACTACTTTTAGTTACTGAAAATGTTTCAAATGTTGCTAAAGTTTACAGAGTTTAGAGCTTAAGTGAAATCAGCTTCAGGCCGGCTGATTTCGGCTCGGGCAGGAGCGATATGCATTGTAGGGAAACGCTCTGCATACTGTCTGATCGATGAGTATGCCGTATGCAAGTATGTAGTATGAAGTATGCGGTTTCGAACATAGTCAATATTGCCAATTAAGTGTCCTTGCGTAACACAGTTCTTGAACAAGGTTCCTACCTTGTACCTACTTAACAAATCCGTACGAAAATAAATTCTATAAATAATACTATGTAAACAGACATATCAAATTACATAAAAAAGGAAATAGATTAAACATCAAATGCCTTTTATGGCAGTTAAAGGTGTCAAGATTGATTTGGAAAGGTAGTAGGTATCTAAATGAATCTTCTTTTTCTTTAACCCTAATTAGAAAAAGACATTTTCTTAAGTATCAGCCACAGTTCTGTTATTGTGCCTCAACTCATTTACTGCGACAACGACATTTAGCTTTGTGTTTTCTTTTAGCTAACAGAATAATTATTGCTGTCTGGGTTCAGTGGTTTCTACCACGGTCTGTTTAAGATTATTTGAAAATTTATAAACCAAAGGTAGATTCAGTATGAGTTCAAGTATAAATCTGAGAAAATGTTCAGTGGAAATTGTGCTATCGACAGGCAATTCAAAGAAAATTGTTTGACCACAGTAGCAGTTGAATCATTAGGTGCAGAAAGACATCTTTTCAGGAATAATCTCTAATCTCCCTAGACTAACTAGGAAGCACGGTGGTAGAAATGTTATGGTTGGAGGCTGATTCAGTGCCTTGGAGACCGAGCAGCTTGCAGACATTAATTCATCAATGATTCCCCCATGACATCAAAGAGCGCTTGAAGGTAAAATAAGGCCACCTGTCCAGAAGCTGAAATTGAATTTGAAGTGGACCTTTAAGCGGAATTAAAACCCTGAGCACATCACCAAATCCACCAAAGAGTAGCTCGGGGAGAGGAAACGGATGGTTATAGAATGGAAAAACCTTAGATTTCAATCCTATTGAAGTCATTAGGGATAGAAGGTGTACAACAAAAAATAAAAACATCTTGAACCTGAGACAATTTTTTAGAGATGCACCGGATCCTGATTTTTAAGGTCCTGCCGGATACCGGATCCACTGCTTAAGATCCTGCCGGAACCGGAACCGGATACCGGATCCTACTCGGATCATCAGCTATTACATTATAATGCAGTGAAAACCACTTTACAGTTCATTTCCTTTCCTTAACAGATGAAATACGCAATAACTTCTAACATTATCTGATTTATTTGAATATAGTCACTTGGAACACACCGTTGAAATGTTCAGCTTAACGTCATTTGTGTACAGGCTTATTGTTCTGTTCAATCCAAAGAACAAATAAAGAGAGCAAAAAATGACATTATTACCAAAGAGAATGAGGCCTGTCATAAACAGCAAGCTATAAAATGCTCTTTGAAAAGTAAAAGAATCCAACAAAACATAGGCCTACTGCATTTACAAACTAAAATATAGCAAATTTAGCACATGTATTACTCTTGGATACAAAATTTTAATAGGCCTGGTAAATGTAATGAAAAAAAATGTAGGCTAATAGTAGCCTATTAACTGCAGACTGATTTTTTTTTTGTCTCAGAAAAAAAAAACACTGGGAATCTTGATAATCATCATGAATGCCTACAGTCATGCAACATAGGCTATTTCACTTCTATTTCAAGCACTTAACTGTGGGCTTAATTAGAATATTAAACAAAGTGTGGCACAAAAAACTCGAACCTACTCTCCTGTAGGTTATATTATGAACAACTTCTATAGCTAGCTTTCACAGAAAATTAGCGTTTCCTTTCAGAAAAACAAGACGCTCTGCATTAATCGGCGACAGCCGGTTACGAGTGTGAGAACGGATGTCTCCAGCGGTGCTGAAAAGTCGTTCACTGGGTACAGAGGTTGGTGGTGGGCAGAGATAAACTTTGGCCGTTTTTGACAGCGGTGGAAAGCGCTGCTGATTGCCTTTCCACCACTGAAGCGGGTCTTCGGTTAGAGGAATCAGTGGCTCGCTGAAAAAAAACGCTGACCTCTGTTTCGGCGCTCGAGTTGTGGCTGGCTCACACAAACATTTAACGACGTAATCACGTTATGCTTACGTGCTGTAGGATCCGGTCCGGTTGGGGAACCGGTCCCGGCAGTAACCGAACCTCGTTAAAAACGCCACTATCCGGCCGGAACCGGACCCCGGATCCTGGATCCGGTGCATCTCATTTTTCATGGAACTGACAGCAGTGACTCGGTGGATGAATATGCAAAAATCCTACATGTCATTTTGTGAAATACTTGCATCTGAGGCCAACGGTGTACTTACTTTTCCATGAAAGGAACTCCCATTTAGTGATGTTTTTGGTGACTAATTAATCATACTTCACCATCACTGTCACTCTCAGGACAGGGGATTGAACTGTTTTTCTGGTTTCCTGAGCAAGGCAGCTTTTTTTTAAATTACATTGTATGAATTGGACTAATTTGGATTTTAAATTAATTTGATTGGGGGCTGCATTGTGGTGTGGTGGTTAGCACTGTCGCCTCACAGCAATGGGGTTCCACGTTCGATTCCCAGCTGGGGGCCTTTCTGTGTGGAGTTTTCCTGTTCTGCCATGTGTGCGTGGGTTTTCCCCAGGTTCTCCAGCTTCCTCCCGCCACCCAAAAACGTGCATGTTAGGTGTCTCTAAATCACTTCCTGCATATTGGATTGCATATTTTAAGTGCCTTAAAGGGGAATGTCGTTTATTTTAAACCTGGACCTTATTTCTGGCATAAAATACCTTCATCTACTCACCGATAACAGTTTGGTGAAAGTCGGCGTCCTTCGGACGATATTTAGATCACTGGAGATCCGCGTATATCCATATAACGGTAGAGAACAGGGCATTGACAATACAGCCTTTAAATATTTGTCTTTATTTCAACAAAACTTTAAGACGAATGAATGAATGAACGCGTACTATTGCCCTGTTAGCTCAGAGCTGCCGTGTTGTTGTTATCCGGGGCTATCATGGAGCTTATAGGAAACTTTCTACACACGCGTCTACTGGGATGACTTCATCGACGCATGTCGCTGCAGCTCAGCTCATTCACTCCGGTAAGGACATCCATCGTACTCAAAGTCGTCGTCCATGTCGTCAAAATCTGATAAATATTCTGCCATGTTGCACAAAACTAGCAGCAGCAAACTCTGTGTGAAGTTAGCCGACTGTCACAGAGCACGGAGTGAATGGCTGTGTTCCAAACCGCGTACTACATACTTGCATACTGCATACTCATCGATCAGACAGTATGCAGAGCGTTTACCCACAATGCATTTCGCTCCTGCCCGAGCCAAAATCAGCCGGCCTGAAGCTGATTTCACTTAAGCTCTAAACTCTGTAAACTTTAGCAACATTTGAAACATTTTCAGGTGAGAAAGTAGTCGTTTAGATCCCCAACGTGTTGAAAACCTGACAAAATACCGGCTATTTACAATTTTGTTCCCACGAATTCAGCGCTACTAAAGCTAGCCGCAGTGAGCAACGAACTTCCGGTTATTTTCACAAAATAAAATGCCCGTTGCCTTTTATCATAGGGAAATCCATTACGATACAATTGGTGCTTTTGTTTTGAAAACAGGAAGTGAACCTACCCTCGTTGTAGCTAGCTTGACACTGACGTTTTGACAGAAAATGACGATCGGCAACGTCAAGTTACGTTGCATCTTGGGTTGTTTGAGTATGAGTAGTAACCTCATGATGCATACCCAACATTTCGGCGAATCTAGTATGCATTCGGGAAAAAAGTCAGTATGAGTAGTAGGAGTAGTAGGAGAAGTAGGCGGTTACGAAACAGCCAATGAGCTGTGCTGCAGCAGCGCACGTTGATGACGTCATCCCAGTAGACGCGGGTGTAGGAAACCCCCCCATAACAACAACACTGAGCTAACAGTGCAATAGTACGCTTTCATTCATTCGTTTTAAAGTATTGGTGAAATAAAGACAGATAATGCCTTATTTAGAGGCTGTATTGTCTCTGCCCTGTTCTCTCCCGTTATATGGATATACGCTGATCTCGAGTATTTAAATATCTTCCGAAGGATGCCGACTTTCACCAAACTGTTATCGGTGAGTAGATAAGGTCCAGGTTTAAAAAAACCAACACCTCTAAGGAGTGTTGTATTTATTTGCCCTCATGTCTGTAAGTACAAAGAGGGTTGAATATTTTTATTGTTCAAATCTGTTGTAAAAGTGGACACAACTTAGAGAACGAACAGGACATTCATGTGACGGAAACCAGTGTTTTAAAGAAAAAAGGCCATTAAGCGAGAAATTTTTGCCCCTTGCTTTTTTAAAAAGAGGTTTCTCCATGCAGGATTATGTATATCGCCTTCTCTAAAGGGCTGGTCAGCGCTGTCTGCCTCGGTGATAAACAAAGTTTCACATGGCGCTCGCTGTGTTCAAGGTTTTGAGTGTTCGGACAGGGCAGCATTAATGGGTTTGTGAGTGCTGTTTTAATTTCCCCTGTGGAGGCTGGGAGAGTCCGCTCTCCTGACCCTGGCGTGTGTCGGACAGCCCTTCCAGAGCTCAGTGGAGAAAAACGGCCTTATTAGCCCAGTTCATTAAAATCATTAATAGTCATGAAATGAGAGGCACCAGAGTCCAAAAGGCTTAATGCGCCATCCATATTAATTAGACGCCCACAAATCTGAAGTGAGAGAAACCGGGGCTGCTGTAAGCTGCTGGCTCAAGCACACACACCAACATGCACACTGTCACCCAACCCCCTCGCACCCCCTCGCAGTCCCCTCGCAGTCCCCTACTCCGGGAGTCGGCTGACGCCCTCCTGTTACTACTCCTGATTAAATTCCATTCTAATTAAAACTGATCACATTAAGAAACTGATGTGGTTAATTAAGCGGACTCTGGCGGAGGCGTCCTCCGCTGCATTTGACGGCTGCATTGTAAAACACTTCCTGCTGAGGAGAAGAGGTCTGCATGTAAAACCAGGACAAGCCTTCAGCTTTCACTCACCTCCCTCCTCTCTTTCCATGACGTTTATTTCTGTTTTAATCTACAGCAACATTCACCCGTCCTTGTTGGAATTGTCAAGAAAATACTAAATCCACCAGCTCAGTTTGTCCATGTGCTACAGTTTCTCTTTTTCTCACTCAATACGACAATCTTTAAGGGAAAATGTAAGTTAAATGTTTGTCCTTCTGCTTTCTGTAAGAAATCCTTGCATGTATATCTGTCCTGAGGTATGAACGTTCTGAGAAATGTGAAAAACTGCAGGAGACACTGTGAGTAGTTCATGGAGGGACCTGGAAAGTTTGAGTTTTTCCCAGAACATACACAGAACCAGCGTGTGGTTACTGAAGCCTGGAAAATGTACCAGTAAAGATATGTAAATGATGACATATAAATGATATTTAAATGACGTGTGAGCACCAAAACAACAAAAAAAGACCTTCACTAACACAAAAAAATGGTATTTATACAGGAAGAATGTGTGATGGGGATGGACGCACCTCGCACAGTCTTTACGCTGAAGTCTGACATAAAAACTTAACATAACAGACCTTAGTATCGAATATTGACTTGACTTATTAGTATATCTAATGCATTAATTGTGCAGGATGCATATAACTGCAGGTGTGAGTCACGTTGGTGTGTAACTATTGCTGCAGAAGAATTTGGAAAATGTTGTTTTCTGACACACGATTGGATCATGTGCTGTTTTAGATTTTAAAACGCTGTTTAAAAAAAAAGACTGTTTTAGGCCTCTGGTTTGCAATACAAGTAATTATCTTTATCCTCAAGCAAACAGAATTGATTGCTTTTGTCCCTGTTTTCCATTCAAAAGTTTTTTTGTGATTACAGAAGTGAGACCACCTAATGAAAAAGATTTAATTTTCTCTTCTTCACTAAAGAGTGTCTCAATTCTTTGTTTATAAAAATTGCGCCTTTTTTTTTTCTTTCATGTATGTTTAGTTGTGGTGAAAACAATGTTTTTATATGTAAATGAGTAGTTAGGTGGATGCCCGGATCTATTTGTGGCTATGAATGGGAGTGGAAATCAGTTTTGTGTACTTGCCTGCAGTTATATGATGATTGCTATTTATAAAAGAGAACCATTTGTACGCACTGCTTTATGAATCCAGCAAAAAAAGTCTGTGTGTGTGTGCACATTTACGCCTTTGTGTGGAGAAGTGGTTTTAATCCTTCATCTACACATGCAACTGGCCCCTGGAATTACTCAGATGTCTGAGCAGCAGGTTTGTTTTGTTTTTTTTAAGGTAGAAATCCTCAATTATCTGCCGTTATTAAAGATATATCAAGATGATCATCTACGATCTATAGCTTTAAAAATAAAAACCTCAGTGATTGTATTTTTCCATCATGAAAAAAATGCTTCTTTTTTACACAACTAAATAGCTGGCTAAAATGGTTTTCTCTCCTCTTCTTCTTTGTCACATTTTCCCTCCCCGTCCTTCCTGCTCTGTGTTCCTCTTCCCCTCTTATCGCTGCTTCCCTGTCTTCCTCGCCAGCCTCTGACCACATGGTGCTCTTGCTAGCAGTTAAAAGTTATGGTTTGTGGCTTGTGAGCTGACAGCGCTACAGCAGAAGGTGAGATAAGGCTGTGACCTCTCTGGCCGGAGAGGATGAGATGAATACATTTACTCCTTGTGTGACGGGAGTCCTGAGCGGCACAGACGAGGGGAAGCAGGGAGAGGAGGAGGCTGGCTGTGCCGTGCCTTGGTACCTGGCCCCCCAACGAAATCTGTTGTGTCCGTAACAAGGTTCAGACAGCAGGGATGGAGATAGGGAGGAGGAGGAGTTGGGTGGGGTTGGGTTGTGTGTGGGTAAATATAAATGAATGTGTATCGTCTCCTCTTTTCCTCCAAGGTCTGATATTGGATGATGTCCCAAAATCAAGGCCTCCTGCCATGAGGCCACGATTCATCACCCTGAATAGATTTCTGTGTGTTAGTGTGTGTGTGTGAACAGAGAGTAAGAGTTTCTGTGTGCACACTACAGACCTCATACCTTTTATAGTCTTCCTACAATACGCTCATGTAGAAAAAGATATTAAACATTAAACTGTGTTTTAGGTGATTGTGTTTGTTTACGCACCATATATGAATGTCCAGGCTCATGTTTTACTGTAAACAATGTAGGACTAGCCTTTAAAGTCTATTTCTACTTGACGTAATAAAGCTATGAATATATTAGTCCACTAATAAGAATTAAGATCTATGAATCATGACATGAAGACACATCTGAATGTTGGTGGTTTACTTTATCAAATAAGAGAAGAAAAGGGGGGTTTTCGCACATCAGCTTGTAGGATGGGAATTGTTAAGAATTTAGAAATTCCGGTTCCATTATCAATATCAATTTGGTTCCTTTATCGGTTCTCTAATTGAGTTATATATATATATATATATATATATATATATATATATATATATATATATATAGTACAAATGACTTTGGTTGCAGTAACGCTTCAATTTCAAGTTTGCACCAACATTTGATCTATTTTCACCTCTGTCATTTTACTTGTCCCTGCTTCGATGGAAGGTGTATCTACAGGTATATGGGAGCCTGCCTCTGAGCCTGCTTCACTCTCGCAGTCCTCGTCAACAAAATATTAATATCAGATGGAAATTATTCATACAGCATGTCTCTAACATTATTACAACCAACCGGACCTGGAAGTTTTACGTTACCTGGGACTTTTGAGACAGAAGACACTGTGCCACCAGCTCCCCCGCGACAGTCGCCGCCATCACTTAGCAGCGAGTCAAAGACTTTACATTTGTGCAGAGTAACTGCATGCTGTGTGGTCAAATGTTTCAGCATGTTGGAGGTATTTCCCCCTTTGATGTGATCACAGCTCTGCATGTGTTGCAACTGGCCCTAGTTCTGTCCTTTTTGGTGAAATATAACCAAACTTTGGAGTGCTTCTGCCTCGACGCCATGTTGGAAACATTCTGAGCCAAAATACGAAGCGTGCACATGACGTCATCGCGCAAATGCGTCAGACGTTAGCAGAACCTATAAACGGGATCGTGAGGCAGGCGGATCAACGATTCCACGGAATCGAACTACTGGAGTCAGCTTGTTAATGCATTAGAAGGTCTTGAGCAGGGTTCATGGTTTCAGTGTGAGCGTACGCATCTGCACATCTGAGTACCAATCAGTTTGTGCAGGTGGATGTGGAAAAGAAATAATCAGCAGTTCAGTTCATACAACCTTTAGGGGAGGTATGGAGGTGTTTAAAGTGCATGGACATGTAATCGGTTTGCAGTAGATTGTAGAGGTGAGGACAACAGCAATTCTACAGCACAGCCTCTCCTCAAAAAATAATCCATGAGGTTCTTCTGCAACTCCTCTTTTTTGTCTGGTATATGTTTTTCTTTCTTAACTGAGAGTGATTCAGGCACAGGTGTTGGTGTGCTCAGCCCACATTGTTACGAATATCTGGGTTGCATTTGAAGACTGGTGGGGATAATATTTATGTGACGGAGACCTCACTGCTGAGCAGACACAGAAAACACGCATTGCCTTTTGCACACAGTCACCGTAAAACTGTTCATGAGCTTCTGGGGATTTCAAATTTTCATACACATGCAAAGTGAATCTGTGCACTCAGTTCAAAAACTTAATTTGCAGGAATCTGAGCAGTGGTACACCATCAGGGTCAGTAATCTTATTGCTTGGCAGTGCAATTCAATTTCCCTCAGTAAGGTCCATTTTCTCTCTCTTTTTCGGTCTTCGTCTCTCCCCTTCTCCATCAAATTTGACCATTTGACCAATCTTCGAGCTAAACTAAAGACAGACTTCAGACAGTGGAATACCTGCTCAGGGTTTTAAAGGAAAAACATGGTCTGGCACTAAATATAACACTTAGATAACCTGCACTTTCCTCATACATCATAATGTCACGTGGTGGCAGGGACACTGTTCTCCTTTGGCTGAGGAATGTAGATATAATGCATAATGGTTGTTTCCAGAAATGTAAGAAGGGCTGCCTAATTATCAGGGGACTGAGCTGTACTTTTATTTCTGGCAGTGATTCCTGATGTTCAGGAGCAGGTTGCAGAGATTCTTTGAGGTATGAATGTTCACTGCATTGTGTTGACATCACAGTTTGCACGTGTAAGGACCAATATGTTAAACATCACCAAAGCTTAAGCAGCTTAATGAAGTTGTCAAATCAACTAAAACTGGTTCAGACAACTTTTCAAGATATAATTTATGCATTACCTGTGTTTTATGGGCTAAAACGCATCAGACTGACAAGCTCTTACATTTCGAAGTTACATTATTTATTCGTCCACGAAATAAAAAGATTGACTTGCCTGAAAATTTCAGCCCTTATAGAATTCATAGAAACCTTTCATGAGTGGTTCTGTTTCTGGTCAGTTGTTGAGTCAGAGTGTAAATCCATCTGCAGATCCTCTGAACTAATTTGGGTTGTGTGTGGTGTTGTAGTTGTGTATACTTTTAACTTATAAGATTGCAGTGCAGATTGAATGCCCGTAATGCTGTTATTCATCTAATTAAAGGAACTGCTCATTACAATAGCCATAAAATGTCAAAATGATTGAAAATCAGCGGTACCCTGGAACAAAATACATCCATATTTGTAGAGGAAGAAGATAAATGTTCAGTTGTTTTGTGCAAAGGATAATCAGCTTGGGATAAATAGGATAAATCATGCAAAACTGGGCAGGTTCTTTCAGCATTTCTTTGTGTGAATGTATTTGTTTTTCTCTTTTGATCACAAATGTGTCCACCAAGGGCATCATTTATCCACCAGCCCAGGGGCAAAAACAACCTGCTGCCAGTATTGATGGTTGCTCCTGCAGTACCTGTGTGGATTGGGTTCAGAGGTCAGCAGTCACAGGCAATCAGGAGTAAATGGAGCCTGTGTAACACTAGACAAACGACTAAGAGCTTTAGAACAAAGCCAAGGCCATCGCTCTGTGTGTGCTTGTGTGTGTAACTGCAACACACCCTTATTTCACTCAACCTTAGCCACTGTAACAGGATTAATTCTTGTTTATTTCTGAGTGTCTGACCTTGCTGGCGATCCTTTTATCTGGACTTTTACTCCAGACTGGAAAGCTCACCAAAAAAGTTGCATCTTTTTTTTTATATTTAACCCGACTGAAATGACTGCTGGATGAGGCGCCCGCAACACGTTTTCTGATCCTTTTATCTCAGCTGTAAGGTTTAACACCATCAGCTCTTACAGTCAGCTCATCCAACAGGCTAATCCAAAACAGTTTTATTGTCTTATTGACCCGCTGGAGCTGAACACTAAGATTCATAACAGCTTGTGGGAAGTGGAGCTGCTGGACTCGGCATCTTGGAGCGGGACGAGTCGAGGACGGGCTCGCTCGAGGAGGACACATCGAAAAAGATTTTAAATGCACTGATCCGCATTGCCTTAACTCACTCTTACATCATCATAAAACACCATCCAATTTACCACCACTGCCAGAGAGGAACCATAACACATTTGCATAATGCAGTGTCTTCACTATGTTAATTCTTGCTCATGCAAAAGGACTCTTCTTTCTTTTTTTTTTTGTGTGTGTTCAGACTTATTTTATCTCTTCACTCTGTCCATAGAGTGTGCATGAGTGCATTACACCATGCAAGCATGTCGAGGTCTGTGAGAGATTATGGAGGTAAATGAGGCTCTCCAAAGCCCTCCAAGCTCTCCGTACAGCGGTGTGATGGGCAGCGATACCGCGGGGCATCGCAGGAGGAGCAATAGAAACGCATTACTGCTGAAATCACATTGCTCTCCTCCACTGAGGGGTGTAAGTTACAGGGGAAATGGATGCAGTAATAGGGGGGAGGTGAGGGTGATTAAGGTGTGTGTGTGTGTGTGGGGGTGGGGGGGGGGGGGGTGTTGAGGTTCAGCGTCTCTACAATTTGCACTGACACATGTGATTTCTTTTTAATTTTCCGGCCAACCTGAAATATGGAAGATGACTTGATTAAATTCTACCTCAGCTGGATTCAGATCCTCACTGACTGCGCACCCACCTCCGGTGAGTTTGCGAGTTCAAGTGTGTAAAAAGGAAAAAAAATGCTCCTTCAGACGCTCTGACGCCATTTTATAACGTTGATTTATGACTTTCAGTGAAGAGCAGGAGTCATTATGGGATGAGTTATCATCTTTTTGCCATGCTTTCCTCAAGGTATTGTCATAGTTGTCTGTCGGCTACTGATGAATATGGGGATTCAAGTGTTGACTTCCCATTACAAACAGGATCGTTTTGTTTTTGCGACATCACAAAAGCAACCTTTGTTTTATCATTTTGATCTCTGCTTCAGTTGCAGATTGAAAGGGAGACAATACTGATTAATGTGAGGGTATTTCTCCAAGGTCATAGCGCTAGTAGGTGAGATCGGCTCTACGTGAATGTCTAAATATGTACAGTTTTGCAGCAGCAACATGAGGGAAATCATTTTCATGAAAAAGAGGTTCAGGAAAAAATGTGTTTGTGATGCTCAGAGGTCAAATCTGGAGGACTTTTGTGAATTTGAAATGTTTCTGCATGTCTTCAACTCAAGGTTTTCTCCAAACCTCTTAGTTTGCATAAAAATGTGCCTGGTCATGCTTCCCACAGGAACTTATATCGTGGCTGAGATTTGTTGAAGGGACCTATCACACGAAGTGTTAAATGGATTGCCACCAAATTTGGTAGATTTGTGTAATAACATTAAGTTACGCTGCCTTTTCGTTAAACATCACCATGTGAGTGCAGTCTCAGAGCCAGCACCATGACTGTAGTCTTCTGAGACATTTCAGCTCAAACTGACTCGACTCTTCGCTGCTTTGTATAAAGCTCTGAATGGTCTAGGACCGGAATACATCAGTGACCTCCTGACCCAGTATGAACCTTCCAGACCCCTCAGGTCATCTGGATCCGGTCTTCTATCAGTTCCCAGAGTCAGAACCAGACATGGAGAAGCTGCATTCAGCTTCTATGCTCCACATGTCTGGAACAAACTCCCAGAAAGCCTCAGATCAGCTGAAACACTCAGTGTGTTTAAGTCCAGGCTGAAGACACACCTATTTTCAGCTGCATTTGAATAAAGCTCAAAACTTAATCACATTTTAACTACTGATTTTATATTGTTCTTATTTCTTTCTTTTTGTTTAAAATTTAAATCATGCTTTTCATTTCTACTGTTTTAATGTATCTGTAAAGTACTTTGAATCGCCTTGTAGTTGAATTGTGCTATACAAATAAACTTGCCTTGCCTTTGTTTTCCACCTCGGACAGTTTCCCCATGACGGGGCTTATGCAGGCTGATCGCTGTGGAAGCTGGAGTGACGGAGACTAAACTTTTCTTGGGTCTGGAGTTGTGTTAGTGCGTCACTGGCTCTGATTACGGAGATGTCTGACATATTTGCAGATGGAGCGTGCCAGCTGTGCAGAGCAGAGCTCACCTCTGGCCCGTTGCGAGTGAAGAGTGATCTATAAATACGTGTTGAATGGTGGGTTGCAGTCGTGTATTCTACTAGAATTTAGGCAAGGCTCAGAGCTAATAAAAGGGGGTGGGGAGCTCACCTGGGTCTTGTTCCTGAACCGCTGAATCAGGCTGATATCTGATTCATTCTTTGTGAGGAGCAAAGACAGAAAGTTTGCCAAACAGAGAATCATAAAACATTTTTTGCAGATGTTCCTTGAATATTTAACACTGACTCTTATACAGATTGCACCCATCTGTATGTCTTTGAACAGTTTTAACAAGGCATGTGTATATTTTATTTATCTTTTTTTCTGTTCATTTGTTTCTATTCATTGTAGCTCTTGAAAGGAGACAGCTAATCTCCCCCTGTTTTCATTTTAATGTGCTTTTAGCTCATCAAATATGTTTTTTTTGTGAGACTTCCTGCTATATCAAGGGGAGGGACTGAGGAGAGAAATCATTGTGCATGCGTTTACTTGTGATTTAAGGTACTATTGCTCACTGTGAATCGAAGATTTGTCCCGTAGACCAGGTTTGAACCAGTCCAAACGTGTTTGTGTTTAGTAGTGTTAATTTCCTAATCTGCATGTATGCTGATAAGTTTCTTCTGTAACACATGACTTCCTGAACCTCACTGATAGCCCTGTCCAGTCCTACATTGTTTGTTTCCTGCTTTTTTATATATTTGTTGCCCTTTTACTTTGTGCATTCTGATCAAATACATAAATACATACTTGGTTGGTTTATGATTTTGCTCATGGGTCCATAATTAATACATATGTTCGTGCATGTGCTCAGATGGAATATCTTTGTCTTATGTTATGCAAATGATTTCTCTTCTCTGAAAACAAGTGTGTTCGGGACTGTAGTGCTGCTGCAGAAGCGTTTTCGCCCACAGGTGAAGATTCATATCACCATTCAGAACCAGCTGAGGTTATTAAAACAAAGTACCAGATAAACATTACAACTGAAAGGTAAAAAGTCACCATTTAGCTGCAGAATAAAGCTAAGTTGTTGGCAGGTAAAAAGTCTTTTGTATATAGAAAACTGAATATTGGACAGAAATACGAATCCTTTTATGCGGCTTTGCATCTGCCGGATGTGTAAATAAGCAGCGGTTAGTCTCTAAATCAACAATATTGTTTCTACAGCTTCACCAAAACAAATACTTTGGTGAACGTTTGGTTAAATAACGGATAACTGAAACTTTAGAAATATACAAAGCTGTATAAAATTTACAAGGACATTTTTTTTTGAAGATTTGACGTTTGGACAAGAATTTCTAATAAAGTTCTGTGAATTGGAGCGAGGCTTGTCATCACAACATGCATTTGCAGAGACTGACCCCTGGTGGCAGAAATAGTCAACTAATGGGGGGTTTCTAAAGGACAATGCCAAATATTTCAGAGAGCAGGGGCCTCATGTACAAAGCGTGCGTACGCACAAAATAGTGGCGTACGCACCTTTTCACGTCAACGATCAGATGTATCAAGAACGAAAAGACCGTGGAAATGTGCGGTGCCTCACGGCAGCTTCAGGGCTGGCGTACGCACGTTTCTGCAGCTGTTGATTCTTTGGCGACACCTAAGGTGATGTTGGGAAACTGTTATAATAAATACATGTGAAAACAATTTGTCGTCAGACAGTGATGTGCACATTTGAGACACATGAACAATTAATACTGATAAACAATTAATACACCCATGTGTCTCCATTTACACGAGTGGATATAAAAGCAGCGCAAAGTGGTGCAATGCATACCATTAAAAACAATGGCTGCTTTAGCAGTATTAGAAGACTTTGCAAATGGTGCAATTAGAAGAGAGCGTGTGTTCACTACAACAGAGAGGATTTGTGGCATATGATGGCGACTGGCTCATCAGCCGTTTTGAGGGAAATCCTCCTGGAACTGTGCGCAGAGCTGCGGCCGGCGTTGGAGCGCAACACAGCGAGGAGCCATGCGCTGCCTGTGCTCACAGGTGATGTGCACACTGGGGTTCCAACCGGAGCATTCCAGAGGGAGCTGGCCAACCGATTGGGACTGTGCCAGCCGAGCCATGCCAGCCGAGCCATGCCAGCCGTGTGGGACAGAATTATCCGCATCTGAGCCACGTATATCAAATTCCCAACAGGCCAACATTAAAGCTCAATTTGCAGCGAGAGCCGGTTTTGTAATCGGGGCTATCGACTGCGCACACATTGCTATAAAAGCGCCATCACATGATGAATTTGTATGTTAACAGGAAACATTTTCATTCGATCGATGTACAGATCATATGTGATGCATAAATGCAATTAACCAACATTGTGGCGAGGTGGCCTGGTTCAACGCACGATTCATACATTCTGAGTAACAGCATCGTTGGGAACAGACTACAGGGTGGCACTGTGCGTGATGGTTGGCTTCTTGGTGTGTAACTTCATTCTTGTAATGGTCCTAATATTATTCCCGTGACGCGCATTGAGTATGTGCGCCCCCAGTTTCTATCCCGTCTTCACAGCATCATTATTAGGCTATATTATATATATTAGTCGGTGGTTAAAGTTAGTTTCTTGCTGTTTTTTGCTGGTTAAACTTCAGCTTAAGATCTTTCTAACAAGCCCCTGATCGTCTCTGTGGGCATATATCAATAACCCCGTGCGTAAAGTGTGAAATATCTCAATCAGCCTTTTCCCCGGCGCACTTCTGCACGTTACTGTATGAACACGTTGTTGTGAGTTACACAAAAACATCGGTATTTACCTTGGGGGTAATCAGAGTGACCCACATGAGCTCCCACCACCCCATGAGAGAGCAGTGTCACCCATAGTTGCGCCGACTCTCTGTTCAAACCGGGTCGGTCACCCCCCCACCCGCCTGTTTTGGCCACACTGCAACGGTGGGCAGCCAGTCTCCGCTTCACCTCCACCTTAATGTGGGACCACTTCTTCTTCACCTCTGCTTGTGAGGCTTCTCAGACCCCCCAGCATTAACAGCCTCAGGCTCTCCCACCCACTCCTCTTGCGTTTGCTGCTTATGCCGGATGACAGCGTACCAAAGAGTACATTTTTGCGCGCCTCCACTTCGGACAGTAGCACTTCCAATTCACTTTCAGTGTAATTTTTCTTTTTTCCCGTCTTACTCATGTTTTTTTTCTTTATTTTCTGATCGTACACAGAGGGGAATCGCAGGTGCAGGGCTCATTTAAATATGATTTGCGTATTTAAGTAGGGGCGTGGACAGGGAGGAGTTGGGTGCTCCGACATGTGCGCTCAATTCCACGTTGATTGGGATGTACAAACGAAATGTGCTTGGATACATGCGTGCGCACATATTCGTACATCCGACGTTGGAGGTCATTTTGGTTTGGCCGTACGCCATGTTTCAGTAGGAAATCCACGCAAGTCTTTGTACATGAGGCCCCTGGGCTGTAAATGGCAGATATAAGATATTGTGATAAAGTGTTATACCGTGTGTGTGTTTGCATCTGATGAAATTCAACAGAATGATAACAGTTAATTTAAAAATATTACTGAGATACATATATCATGATCAATACATTAGGCACTGCAGTTTTTTTGCTTTAGATTAAAATAATGATTGTAACGTCAACTAAACAATCATCCCCAATAATATACTATTCTGCAGCTGCAGCCACTTAAGAGGAACGGCTGATTATTTTTGCAGTGTGATACGCTGCAGTCAATGCCATGGATTGTATGAGCACTGACGATAACCTTAAAAGACAAATAATGGGCCGGCTGATTAAACACTGATATTCAGGCGGCATAAATCCAACAGAACCGGCTGCACATGTTGGTGTCAACAGGCTTGAAGGTGGAAATGCTCTTCTTCAAAGATGTACGACGCTGCAGGCACATGAAACAATGCAGATAAAAGGCAGCAGCAAGTTCTGGAGGTAAATGGCAAAAAGAAGACAGTATCAATGTCCAAAACTCCTGAATTCTTTCTGATAAAAGAGTGAGCTAAATGGACAGACGTTAAGTTTCTCCGGACAGTCTGAGATGATGAACAGTTTGATGTGCTTCTGCATTTTCTTTGACTAAACGGATTACAGCTCACACAAGATTAAACTACTTAGTTTGTTCTCTGATAAAGCTGCTTGGTGTAAATTCAAAGCATGTTTGTAAAGAAGAGATGATGGCGGCTCCGAGTTAAAACCTTCCACATTAAAGAACTGTAGCGCCATCTGCTGGAAAATGACACAGACATGGCAGAGGATACAGAAGAAGGTTTTTTTTTTGCTCCACACGTCTTAAAGGACCATATCAATCATGTTTTATACATTAGTAAAAACACATTTTAGATTTGTTTTAGTCCAATTCTACGAATGCACTATTTGTGCAACTACTTTTTCTTTTCAGCTACACAGCTCTTTGCTTAATTCATTCAGAAAATGTCTTATTTTGTCCAAAAGACATTTTAAAGTAATTTAAATTGCATTAAAAATAAAGCGCTTTTAAAACCCATGTCAAAAACATAAATCATCAAAGCAAAGATCATGGCCCCCTTTTTAGGATAAGTGTACAAAGCCTACTGATGTTTCTATCATGGCATTTTTTTCCTTGTGATATTTGAAGGCGTTCTCTCTTCTCTTTTGATTTGTGCTAACCTGTATGATGTTATGCTTTTGCCAAATGTCTGCACATGCATTGAGGTGTAACCGCACTGTTGCTGCTGTCTTGGCTTTGCATCGAATGAACGGGAACAGTTGCTGCCTGCTGATTAAAAGCATGCCTCTCCTTTGATTAGATGCCATATCAGATCTGCAACCAGGCCTCTCTGCTGGGGAAATGAAAGGCGCCATGTCCACATTAGCAAGATGGATCAGAGGCTGCAAACTAAATGCAAATAAGCAAAAATAAGTGTACGTTTTAAACCTCTGTATAACTTTAACTGTATTTTTAGGACCCAAAGCTATCAAGGAATATTTTGATGTTATATAATGATTTGCTGCCACCTGCAGGACACAGATTGTGTTGCTGCTGCTGCTGCTCAGGAGTACATTTCAGACATCTCTGAGGCCAAATGCATTACAGGGACATCAGTTTTGTTTTATTCTGTCTGAAAAGCTGATTATTTCAGGCAATTTCAGGCAATCTCTGGCTCCAAATATCAGTGACCGGCAGTGAGGTTAAAAAGTATAGACAGAAACTTGAGTTCAGTCAGAGAGAATAAAGGCTGGACAAAGATGCAATACCAAAGTAAATAAATAAATTAAAATTATTATCATAATAAGAACTGTTGGACTGTAAATACAAAGGTATCAGTTAATACAGAAAAATGGATGCACATTTTCTCTTTTTTCATAAATGCACAACCTTTTCTTATGCCTTTCTTAGATATATTCCTTTTCTCGCTCTGTATGCATATTTCTTCACAGGCAGAGAACTACATTTCGCTGCACATTGCACAGTGTATGATTGTACATGTCACAAATAAAACTCAAGAAACAAGCAAAAAAACAACATAAAGCTCATGCGATCGTGTATGTAGGGTTAAAAAGAGCTTCAAGTGTCAGTGAGCATCCAATCATTTCATTAATCTGTCTTCATTTGACACAAAACAGGAGTAGAAGAAACTCAGTTGTCCAGATTGTGATGAGACTGCAGGCAGGCTGATGAAGACGACGATGGAGCATCAAAAAAGAGTTTAGATCCCACCTGATGACCCCAATGACATGTTGGTCAGCACTGCTCACTGGTCTTTATTGGGATTATGGGGATCAGGAGGTTCTTCATTAGGTATTGAGCCAGTATTAGAAGGTTAATTGTTGAATTTAGGGAATTATTCACTGAGTCTGGTCCATTTTTTTTTTTTGTAGCACAAGTTTCTTGTGTTTACTTTGAATTTGAATTAGATCTCTGATTTCCAAAAGGCACAAAATTCAAGCTGATGGCATTCACTGCTCCCTTTAGCTTTGTTCATGTATTTTTATTGCTGTTTAGATAAGGTCACCGCAGCAACACATTCACCTCTTAAGACAATCCGTCATGTCTGTTTAGGATCATTATTCTGATGTTGGGGCCTTTATATCTTACATCTTAAGTGTGTTTGTTTTTTTACTGGTGGTTTAATTGGCCCATTTACATGTTTCTTTCCAAGTGGAATGTTCTCCGTGCAGCTGGCTGCAACAGGAACCCCGAGCATGCTCTGACCACCGTCATGCTTTACAATTGGAGTGGTGTTCTTCTTTACGTGAAATAAGTTTCTCTGCTCATTAGCCGCATTCGGACAGAGTTCTAAGAACGGTCCACCTCGAATTTCGTTCTGATAACTGTCCTTCCCCAGAGGAACTGTTTCAGTTTGCATTCGCACATGAGTCGGGACCTGACAGGGACTGATGCGACGCAGCCGTCTGCGACAGCAACGTGTTACTTTAAAGCAGTGATACTCACTATTTTTTTCACAAGAGCCACATTGGCAGAGCAAAATCAAGGGAAGAGCCACTTTTACGACAACATACTAAAGTTCCCTTTTGCAAATAGGCATTTCTACATATAAAACATCCCACAAAAAAAGAAACAACACAGCCAATACATTTTGGCATGCATGTCCTTGACTTTCTTCATGTTGTATTTGTAGTTTGTTGTTGTAATCATAGTGAGACATTCAGGATGAGCATGGTTTTTGTGCTGGTTTTTGCCCTTTTTTAATTAAAAACCGATCCATTGTGCCTGCATCTCGCGCTGGCTAAAGGAGCTAGCGTGCTCTGCGGTCAAGTGTGACGGTGGTTTAAGCGGGCTGCATTGCCAGGTTTAACAAAGCCCCCTTTAGGAAACATCATTAAGCCTTAATTAATACTTAATAAAAATACTTAATACTACAAAAACGCAAACTTAATAAAAATACCTAATACTGGGAGGTATTTGCTGTATGTTATTTGAAAAAATGTTTTGTTATTGTTACCATATTGTTATAAGCTACTATGCGAGTGCGAGCCGCCAATTAAAGCTTGAGGAGCCGCACAATGAGTATCTCTGCTTTAGCGCCACATTCAACAACAAAACAAAACAAAACAAAACCCGGTAAAAGTAAGGAGAGAAGAAAAAAAAACACCAAAAAGCTAACATGGAGAGCGGGGAGGCCACCGTGTTCATGGTCTGCATGATGGTGATATTAATCATGGACGATCACATCGGGCGTCTAACATGGAGGCTGGAAGAGCTCACAGAGAGAGTCAGGAGACGAAGGATGGAGCGCAGGCCATACTTCTTCGTTTCATGAAGGAAGGAGAGCAGAGCGCCGCAGACAAAGGAGACCACGTGGAGGTTTAACTTATTAAACACGTGCCGGTTGTGTCCGTGTCAAACATTTCAGCCTGACAACATGATAAGGGGCGGAGCTACCGACCACCAAACACCTCCGTCAGAGGTGTTCCTATGGAAACCAGAACAGACCCAGCTGAGGAGAAGGACCTAAAAATGGTTCCAGGACTGAGGGTCGTGGTCCCTAGTTCAAGTCAAAGTCAAGTCACCTTATTATCTGATCTTAATAAAGTGAAAACACAAAGCTATAAGTAACTGTCAGTAAACATCATTGGCCAATGTGTCCAACCTGTCCACCCCGTATCATATCAAGCTAACGTTAGCTAACTACCGACTAGGCTAACAGGATAATATTTGCTAATTTGACAAGCACTTACTGGTCAGAATGGATCTTCAAATGACGAACAAAGTTGGAAGTTGTCGTCTGGCTGTCTGAGATGTTGATGCCGCATGTCTTATACTGTGCTGTTCGTCTTTTGCCGTCAAAATGGTAATTACGAAAGCCGAAGACAACGACTCTCTAATATGAGTTTATTCTCTCCAATAAACACGTAAGGTATGTAGAGAGGGCATGACTGATTGACAGGGTAGTGATCCAATCATGACGCCATTCTCAGCCTGCGCTCCTACCGGGTAATCAATATTTTTTTTTTTTAATAAATTTATTAATTTTATATTCAAACTGAAAACATGAACTGAATAACACTCAAGTCATTCAAGTCATCGTGTCTCAAGTCAAGTGCCGAGTCTTTAACTTCCAAATCCGAGTCGAGTCTCGAGTCTTTTATTTTTTGTCAAGTCAAGACACAAGTCATCAAAACAGAGACTCAAGTCGCTGTGACTTGGACCCGAGTCGACTTGAGTTCCCATCTCTGATGGTTACAGACTGCTTATGGGCTGTTCAGATGTTCATTTGCAAACATTTAACGCAGAATTTCCTGCTGAGGGCACAGGAGAGAGTTTCTCTGAAGATTCTTCTTTGAAAGTCAAATATGTGCAGTAGAACAGTGCACCACGGATCAAGAGTCTGACAAATCCCCCAGAAGGTGCCCTGCTGTCAAATCTTTGGGTCTTAATTCACATGTTTAATAATTCTAACTCTAATCTTCCTGTTAACTGTCATTTCTTCAGTGTGTTACTGAGGAAAGGGTGACCTGAAAATGCTTTGTTATGCTTTGTTATACATTTGTCTGCTTTGTTAAGGTCACGTAGAGTATTTAACTGTTCGTTGGTTGGCAGCTGCTCAGGGGAACCTGTGGTTGTTAATAGCTGAAGAAAGGCTTGAGGAGTCAGAATATCTCCAAAGCTCTGAAACTTGTTCACCTGTCCTTTTCCACTGTGAACTGTGACCAGAGCCCGAACAAACCGATTCAGGTCTAAGAGCACAGATACTTTGGGCTGCTCTTTTCCTTTTTTTCCACGGTAAAATGATGCAAAACAAAACTAATACATCCATCTTTTGTAAAACATTGGGTGTACTAATAGAGATCAGTTTGTTTTCTACTTGTATAACTATTCATAGTAACATAGGAAGGATGCTCGAACCTTTGCATGCCGGATATTTATCATCAAATCAAATCAAATTAATTTGTAGCACATTTCATGTACAAAACAGTTCAAAGTGCTTCACATAAAATAAAAGCATTGCAACAGGCAGTGGAAGAAGCATTAGAAATGCATAAAAGAATATAAAGAGAAACAAATAAAATAATTTAAATGAATTTAAAAACAAGCAACAGCCTAGATAAATTAAAAGATATCGTGCAGATTTTATGCATAGACACATGAGAAAAGAAATGTTAAAGTTATTTGGAATTAACTTCTGCAATTGAAAAAGAAAGCTGACACTCAGCCTCATTTTGGTCAGGGCTATAACAAAGCTGACTTTTTTTTTTTTTTTGTCTTTAGCCGTTAGCCATTTCTTGTAAGGCAACATTAAAGGCCGTTTCCCCTTTAAATATTTCGGGAAACGTGGATGTGGTTCCGTCCAGAGCTGAGAAGGAGCAGCAAGAGAGACCACAGCATGACACAGAGCGGCTGATGTCCACAGACAGGAGACGCACTCCGGAGCAGACACGCGTGTTTTCATCGTGTCAGCACGCTGATGCAGGAACTCAGCTCCAAACTTCAAACAGGCATGTAGTCCGGGCTGCTTGGACTGCAAACATCAGCTGAAAAACAAATCGGATTTTTCTACAGAAACAAACAATCCCACAGAAACGCAGGTAAGCTCCTCACGCAGTTTTTAATCTACGAAGGCGGAGGCGTGGGATCTTCTTTCCTCCCCGCATCAATTTTTCATGCGCGACCCTGTCTCGAGATCTTTTATCACACGACGAACTTTGATCTTTTATGTGTCAGGTTACACCGGCAGACGTGATGTTTGTGTCTTAGACTAAAGAGAGGATCCCTGCGGTTTGCAGACAGCTGGAAACAGACGTGCCTTTCAGCACCAAGGACAGAGGATGCTGCGCAGTTTGAAACCAGAAGCTCGTGTCAGCTGCACGACCTGCAGCTTCACGGCTTCTCCATGTCAAAGGCATCTTTAAAGATCTTTAAATGAACCGATTTGAGTTTTCTTAAAATAAATTATGCCGTATGCCTTTGTAAGACGCAAACAAGTCATACAGTCACAAAATCCCGACATATTTAAGATCAGGAGCCTAAGCCCTATGAGAGTTGAGATAAACGAGGTCCATCTTCAAGGAGAGTTGATTATGTTTTATGCACACATCTTTATGTGTGCATAAATGTGTGCTTTATCTCTTTCATCTTTATTATTCTTATAGCAGGATGATTTCTTTAGAAAACAAACACATTTCTGCAGCATTAGCTTCTCTTCAGCTCTCTATGATCAAAAGTTTTTTTCTTTTGTGCAGATTTAATTTGATATGAACAACATTTCTTCATACAAAAAGAGGTGAAGCGATTTTTTTTTTTTTTTGTGACTTGTTATTAAGGATAACCTATAAAGCCTAACGAGCCAGAGTTTTCATTTGGAATATTTCTATGACTTTGCAATCATAATTGGGGCCGAGTAGTAAGAAATAATCAACCAAAAGTTATCCTTCACTCTCTTCATATAAGATACTGTTTGTTTTATTTTCATGTTGCATTTAGCTTACACGCAACTTCTTCAGTGAAAAACCAAAAGCAGTAATAGATGTTTAGAGAGCTATTTTATACTGAACTATTCTATTTTTTCTATACGAATCCACATCAAGTTATAGAGCTAAAGACTCAGTTTTTAAATATATATATTAAAATACTACCCAAGGGAAATTAAATCACAGCTGCTTATAATAGACGGGGCTAGAAGTGAGACATTTTGCACTTTAAATGTAGCCTAAACCAAATTAGCAGCAGTCTGAGCTAAAATTGAAGAAAAGGTCTGTCTGCAAAGTATAAAAGTCATATTGTAACCGAGCTTTACTTTCTGTGAGAGACTACAGATAAAATGTTTGTGCTATTTTTTAGATTTTTGGCTATTTGCCTTCACAACGTGCCCTTTTGTTCGTTGTTGGTTTCACCCCATTGTGTTCTATTTGACTTTAATGCATATTAATGCATTTCTAATGAGATAACTTTACATTTGCACACATGAACATAACATTTCTAGAAATGTTGAAGTCTGATTGAATCTCTGGGTTAAAATAGTTCATGAACTTTCCAATAAAAATGTTTGATTTAAAAATCAATCAATATTCTGAGATGTTTATTTATGGCCAGATTTTTCATTATCGAAAACACGATAATGAAAATGATTTTTCTGTCTGTTTTCAGTGTTTTCTGATGAATAAGGCAAAAAAAAAGGGATCTTAAATCTCCTCTTTTGACAACAAGTAGTAACAAAAATTTTGAATGAGGCTTTTCTTTTTTGCATTCCATCCTGTTCTGGACGTGTTAGGAGACAATAACTTGTGCGTTTTTAACTATAACCTTTTATTCAATAGAATTCATATAACATCTAGTGATCATTGTAGTACTAAACAGACAAAGTTTCAAAGTTATATCTAAAAATGTGGCATTCTGCACCTTCATGCCCACACCTGTTTTCTTTTAATCTACTTTTAGCATAACTTGTGCTAATTAAATACGTTTAACATACCCATTGATAGATGGTCTATGGCTCTGTGTTACAGGAGCAAAAAATGGCAGCTACAGACATCTTCCTCTTGACTTTGTGGACTGCCACCATCTTCACTTCTGCACTCGGCTGTCCTCAGCTCTGCACTTGCACAGAAAAATACGGTCGCCATTTTGCTGAATGTTCTTACAAACACTTAACTGAAGTCCCAGATGGCCTCCCGCCCAACGTCATGACCGTGAGTCTGACTGTAAATAGGATCAGTGTCATCTCACTGGGCAGCTTTGACAACGTCACCCAGGTGACTTCTCTGTGGATGGCCCACAATGAGATTGTGTCCATCGAACAAGGGAGCCTTCTGCCTTTGGTTAATCTGCTCAACTTTGACATCAGCCACAATAAAATTGTCGACTTTCCTTGGGAGGATCTGCAGAACCTCACGGCCCTGCAGCTGCTGAAGATGAACCACAACGAGATGGCCGACCTGCCAAAAGACGCCTTCTCCAACCTCAAAGATCTCAGGTCCATCAGACTCAACAATAACAAATTTACAACCCTGGCTGAAGGGACCTTTGATGGTTTGGTGTCTTTGACGCATTTGCAGATTCACAACAATCCTTTCGGTTGTACCTGCTCCTTGGACTGGCTCAGAGACTGGGTTTTAACAGCCACCATCTCAGTTTCAGAGCAGAGTTTGATCACCTGTGCAACTCCCGAGGAGCTTAAAGGACAAGTGATCTCCAGACTGCCTGAGTCAAAGTGCACTAGCCCAAATGTCACAATACGAATTGAGCCAAACGTTCATACCACAAGTTTCTATGAGGACAGTAAACTGGTCTTGACTTGTGAATTTAAAGGAAACCCAAAGCCGCTGATCATGTGGAGCATTCACAGCAGAGGCCAAAAACAGGAGCTGGCTCTGTCGTTCACCGAGGATGGCTCTGCAGAGTCTAACGAGGACTCCTCGATGTCCTATTACTCTGTCAAAGTCTTCAATAATGGAACTCTTCTCATTCCAAACATCAAGAAGGAAGATGGCGGAAACTACAGCTGCTCTGCCACAAACGAGTTTGGTAGCGCTGAGGATTCGGTGTTGGTGGAGGTGGTGGCGACGCCAAAACCAACGCCCATAAAGCAAATAACCACAGCAATGCCTTACACTAAAACCAACCCATCCATCCAACAAAACACAGACAAAATATCTGTTTTTAAGTCCGTGCGTCTCCCTGACTTTATGAAAAAAGACATCCTGACCATGATGCCCACTTATCATCCGACTGCAGACATCAAGTCTTATGAGGACACAACGAGATATCCGCCACGTTCAAGCAAATGTGGCCTGACAGCTAATACAAAAAACATCTCCAGCTATGCCTTGAACAGGAGCCTGGATGATGTGAAGCAGTACACATTTGACTTTGGCGTTATTGCATTAGGGGTGTCAGAAACCGAGGCAACAGTGCGGCTCAATCCTCTGCTTATATCCAGAGACAGGAGCACCAAGCGTGCCGGCGCTGCCACATCTGAGAGCTACAACTCTGACAGTGAGGAGAGCTTTGGACTTCCCGACGTCTTTGAAAAAGTCCACTCAAACGGCTTGTATCTATGCATCGCCGCTGACAGCAAACACTCTGCTGTGCAGTGGACGAGGATCAAGGCGGGCGTCAACACATATCTGTTCAGCGGTTTACGACCCGGCACCAACTACTCCCTGTGTTTGACCTACAGAGGGGAGGACTGCGAGGTCCAGGTTCTTTTCACCACCAGAAGGAGGGTGCCAAACCTGCTCATCATCATCTCAGTCAGCATCTGCCTCCTTACCGTGTCTACCGTGCCTCTGCTGGGAGCAACGTGCTTCCACCTGGTGTACAAATACCGGAGCAAGACCTACAAGCTGATCCTGAAGGCCAAAGACCAGTACCACATGGAGAGGAACCTGACGTCCAGCTTAAAAATGCACGGCCCTCACACCGAGTCCCAGAGGAAGATTAATTGCAGCCAGCTGGAAGAGGAGGACAGGGAGAGCGCGGACGACGGGGAGAAAGAGGCAGACACGGAGGAAAGCGTGGTGACTGATTCTTTCACTTTGTCTCAATGCAAGGGGAATTTAGACGACTGTGAGATGGGATCCGAGTGTAGTGACAGGCTGCCTTTGGGAGCTGAAGCTGTTAATATTATAAGCAACTACAAATATCCTAATCAGTAATCTGCAGCTTTCTTTTACATGTTGTCTTAAAACAGTTATGTTTCCATTTGAGTCAGCTGTTTAGTTTCTCTTCAGCACAGCAGATGTACCGCTCTGCTTTGCACTGATATTCATCAAAGTACAATCACTGCGGGGCGGTCGGTGGCGTAGTGGGTTAAGCAGGCACCCCATGTACAGAGGCTACAGTCCTCACTGCAGCTGGCCCCGGTTCGAGTCCTGCACCGAGTGGCCCTTTGCTGCATGTCTTCCCCCTCTCCCTGCTTCCTGTCTCTCTCCAACTGTCCTCTCATTAAAGGCATAAAAAGCCCCCAAAATTTTTTTTAAGTACAATAACTGCATTCGCTTTAAACCACAAACACAACAGCCCCAACATTCAATGACTGGATGGGAGGGCGGCCACCCAGGCTCCGTTGATTGTCACTGAATGTTTTCCAGACAAACCTTGTGGAGGGAGCTGAACCAGATCTGGTTTAAAGGGATAGTTCGCCTCTTTTGACATGAAGCTGTATGACATCCCATATCAGCAACATCATTTATGAACATTTTCTTACCTTCTGCTGCGTCCTGTGAGCAGAGTTCCAGCCTCGTTTTGGTGTTGACGAAGGTAGTCCGGCGAGTTGGCTGGGGTCCCGAAAATAAAGCGTCTTGCTTCTCAAAACAATATGCGTTCAAAAGAGTAATACATTTGCATCACAAAATCGTTGGCCAGAAAAAGTCAGACCTCACAAGCACTTGGCGCTATTTTTAACTCCCTTCATATCAATGCATGCAGCCACCTGCCAACAGCCGCGCCTGTTACGGTGTTTACTGCTCGGTCTGCACTTCGGTCTACACAGCACGCAGTGATACGAAGGTAGAGAAAATAGCGCCAAGCGATTGTGAGGTCTGACTTTTCTGGATGGACCATTTTGTGATGCAAATGTATTACTCTTTTGAACACATATTGTTTTGAGAAGCAAAACGCTTTATTTTTGTGGCCCCAGCAAACTAGCCGGACTACCTTCGTCAATGCCAAAACGAGGCTGGAACTCGGCTCACAGGACGCAGCAGGGTTCATAAATGATGTTGCTAGGATGGGATGTCATACAGCTTCATGCCAAAAGAGGCGAACTATCCCTTTAAGCCCATACTTTTGAGTGACTTGAAATGCAATTTTTTTTACTGCCACAGAGAGAGAAGATGGGGGCTTGATGTCAAAAATAGCAAAGAGCTGTTAGAGCATCTCTAGAAAAGTTTGTGAACCTTAAAACTATGTGTTTCTGACTCGCTTTAAAGAAGGTTTACTTTTGTTATACACATTCCCAGGCCTGCAGAGGGCTGAGATGCCTCAGTTCCCCGTTTTGCTTTATGGCGTCTTTGTGGCATCTTCAACATCACCAAAACTAATTCAGTTTGGCTGTACATGTGCAGGGCTCACACTGAAATGAATTTTTATGACAGTGGTGTTTCATTCTGCAACTGAAGGTAAAGCCAAAGAGCGCCAACATTGGCTGAATTTTCTAGTGTTATTTTAGGGTAGAAAAGGAAGTAAAAAGTAGTTCATATCTTCTCATTTGCAGAAAACAGGCTGACGTTTCTGGAAACACTTTCATTTGCTATCTTGATGATACACTTGTTGCTTTTGTGCCAATCTGCTACATTTCATGTGTCATTCCTCTGCAATTAATGCTTTTTTGTGCATAGTTTCACAACAATACAGAGAACACGAAAATACAGAGAATCCCATTACATTACTTTACATTACGGTCATTTTGCAAACGCTTTTATCCAAAGCGACTTACAATAAGTGTGTTCCACATCGGTAGGCATAAGAACTTGAGGTCACAAGAAATCATAAGTGCATTTCCTTCCAAAACCAAACAGCCTAGAGCATAACTCGCGCTGGAGTAAATGTAATAAGTTAGGTACCTAGCCAAATGGGAAAAAGACAATTTAGGACACAGATAAGTGCGTAGGAAGCTGGCAATTCCCCTGACAATTCACACAGTAATAATACGTGACATTTTTCTTATTTCAACTGCAGATAATTAAGATCATTTTCAGATGTGTATCTTGTCTCAGCTGTACCACAACTCTCATAGTGATAGACAATCATGGGATGCGTGTACCTCAAGTGCAATAGTGGTAAAAATACAGATATGCCAACCGACAAATACTAACGTTTTGTCAAAGCCTCTGACAGCTCACACGAGGTGTCCTTTGTTTTTGGTGTTCTGACACACCGCCTGGTGAACAGCAACAAAGTACTTGGTTTTTGGGAAAAGATAGTTGTCAGGTTTAAAATACACCGCTTTACAACGTTAGTCCAGCGAATGGGATCATGTGGCCATGATATACCATTTCAAGATATCTCAAACTCATAGCTAAAAGTTTTGTTTTGCTAGTAGCCCACATCGTGAGGTTGAAAATGCCTTGTTTTCCTGGACACTGTGAATAAAAGTGAATCTGGCCATGTTCTTCTGCTCATGCTCAGTGCACAAACCCAGTTTTACAAGAACATGTGTTTTATGAACATTTGTCTAAGGCAGTAGTGTCACAATCAAAGGTTAGAAATTGTGAGCTTGAGACATATTTCCATGCTGTTGTGTTGTGTAGAACAGCTTCAGTATCACGTGATGGCAACCGTGAGTATTTACATGTCTAAGCTATAGAATTGTGTGCTTTTTTAAAGTCTAACCTTGAGCATCTAATCCTAATCATGACGTAGTAAAGTGATAAAAGTAGAAAAAAATAGGAACATTTAACCTCACAAGAAAAACTATATATATATATATATATATATATATTATATATATATATATATATATATATATATATATATAAATATCACAGTCAAGATGAAGGCTCAGTGTTACTCTGTGTATCGTTTATGATAAGCGATTTCTAATTGAACACTATGAGTTACCTGCATCCTGCTCTTTACCACCTTTTCAAGTACACAAACCATATATGACCATATACTGAACCCCAAACTGTTCATGGTGAGAAGATGAACGAACTTCCCCTTTAATTAGTACCTCCATTTCTTGTTCTTTTAATCATTGCTATTCCTCTTAGAGAGATGGTAAATGGAAAGAAGCTGATTATTTCCGCCCTCTGGCATCAGCATGAAGACTGCAACCAACATTTGACATGAAATATGGTGTGTCTTAAAAAAACAATCAAAGAATTGTGTTGCTGTTGAAATTTGTGGAAAAGTGGTAAAATCTCAAGTATAAGCAAAAGCAACTACTAGTACTGTAATTACTCATGTTAGGATAGCATTAGCTTAAATACTTAAATTTCATATAAGACAGTTTAAATGTTGTTTCAAAGACAAGATAAAACTTTGTTGTGTTCTGCTAATATGAGCTGTTTGTCCAGTATTACTGTGAAATCTTTCTGTGAACATAACTGAAAAAAATCAGTGTTGTAAACATAACCTGCTGTGGATGTAAAGTGTGTACGATTACTTCAGTGCTACCCACCATCAGCTCGAGTCTACTCCATGTGTCCTCTGCCCATGATGGGGTATTTTTCCCGCTGGGCTGCTGTGTTAGAGGACCTGCATGCTGCCCGTTGTTGTCAGTCGCAATGTCTTGTCTTAAATATTCTCGACTCAATTAACAACTCTGAGTGACTGTTTCGCAACGTTTTTCTTTCTCTTTTATACCCCTGTGATGAAGGAAATAGATGTTTTACCAAAGTGTTTCAAAATTCCTAATCCCGTGTGCCTCAATAAAGTTCGAATATAAGAAAACTGACAATTCTTTTGAATTTTTCTCTCTTTTTTCCCCCCAATGAACTCCCCAGTAAACGTTTAGGCCGCCTTAAATGAAGAATAATTTCAATTAAACATGATAATATATGATCATTGTAATTACGATATTTGCAACAAATTAGCAAAAAAAAGGTGCTAAACCATTAAATCATATGAACTGTTTGGATAATAAAATTATCATTTAATTAAATGCTTTCATGAATCAACAAATTAACTGTATAAACTGAATATTTATGGAGGACTAAAAGCACCAAAATTAAATAAATAAATACATCATTAAATAATTGTTTAAATGTGTCATTAATTCATTAAAATTCAATAATTTGATGTAAAAAAACATATATAATTATTTCACAATTTAATTCATTATTTCATGGTTCTTGTGTTTCAGTGCATCATTAATTTATTTTATCTGTCAAACTTGCCCATCAAAGTCAGTGGGCGGGGCTAATGCTCATCTAGTCTGATCCATTGCCTATGTCTGGGTCTGAAGCAGCATGCCTGGAGAGGGATGATGGAGGACCTTGATGAAATTTCTCGAGTGTTGGTGAGAGACATTTTAGAACTAGCAGAAGATGCAAATAAAGTTTTGTTTGATAGAGTATCTAAACCAACGTAGAGGTGAATCGATTTGGCTTGACTTGATGTGCAGGGTAACCAATCAGGTGTTAGGAATCCGCCCACTGACTTTGATGGGCGAGTTTGACAGATAAAATAAATGAATGATGCACTGAAACTCAAGAACCATGAAATAAATAATTGAATAGTGAAATAATTATATGTGTTTTTTACATAAAATGAATTGGTATTTTAATGAATCAATGATACACTAAAAAATTATTTATGTATCCAATTTTAATCAATTTAAGGCACATTTAAGTAATTATTCAATTATTTATTTATTCATTTAATTTTGGCACTTTCACTCTTCCATAAACATTTCACAAATGTATAGTGAACAAACTGATGAGTTGTGGAATTGAAAAGAGTCATATCTAAAATTTTAGAAAAACTGTTTATTTGGAGGAAATAAAAGGCATTGATGTGATTTGACATCCAAATATGTGTTACAGTGATACATCTGTATTTAGTCCAATGATTCACCCTTAATGTTTACACAGCTGAGATGAAAGTAGAGAGTGATAACAACAGTTATGAAGATATTACACCCGATTTATTTTATTTATATTATTAACAGCAACTTGATACTAAAAAAATAAGTATGTTTTAAATATTCACTCTATACGTTCTGCCATCCATGGTCTTAATAAAACCCTCCCATGCTGCAGAGCACTGAAAAAACATGAGAATCTGTTTGTGCTGACATGTCTACTTTAACCAGATAAACACCATCCCATCGATCTTTTACTTCTGCTCTGATGCTGACATTGATCAGCACCGTCTCTCTGTGCATTGTGCACATCAATACGGATTTACCAAAAGGCTTTGCAGGTAGTATGCTGTGATGCAATCAAGCTAACACGTCAGTCAGCAGCTGATTGTTATTCAGATTGTCATGTAATCTGATTTGACTTATCAGGAAATGATAAAACAGAGAGTATGGTTCTTACCGGGTTTTAAAATGAGATATTTTCCAACTTCAAATGAAAAACACATTACATTTTTCACCCTGTCGATTTTCATTTAACAAAAAATAAGCAAAAAATGTGTGAAAAACTCCACCCTTACTGCTTTTATAGGAATTAAGAGGGTAAGTAGCAGCCAGGTGCAGCTAATCAAATACACTTGACTAATTGTTGCTAGCAGGTGTTAGCACCTCTTTAAAAGCAGATGTTTTGGCAGTTGGTTTGCTGGTTTGGAGCTATCAGATGGGTAACATAATACCAAGGAGGAAAGACATCAGCAGTGATCTCAGAGATGGAATTGTTGCTTCCCATCAATTTGGGAAGGGTTATAAGGCCATTTCCAAACTATTTGGAGTTCTACAGAGAGAAAGATTATTCACAAAAGACGTTTGCCAATCTTCCCAGGAGTGGACGTCCCAGCAAGGTCACCCCAAGGACAAAAACCCAAGAGCTACATCTCAGACTCTGCAGGCCTCAGTTAGCATGTTAAAGGTTAAAGTTCATGACAGCACAGTTAGAAAAAGGCTGAACAAGTATGGCTTGTGTGGAAGCGCTGCAGGAGAAAGCCTCTTCTCTCTAAAAAGAACATGGCAGCATGGCAGTCATGTGTTATTGCTAATCTGAGGCTGGATTTACTGTATCTCATTTTATGACATGGTAAGGACCGTATAGATATCTCATATCTGTAGAAAGATTTTCGTAAGTGCAGTTGATTGTTTCTTTTTCTTCTGGATGTTGATTGATCGAGGCGTGGAGGGCTTACCCATATAGATTGTAAAGGAGAACACATGCTTTAGGAACAACATCTGTCATGTGTACACCAATATGTTGCAGTGTATTTGATTAGTGTGCCGATGGAGTCTGTGAGACTTTGTGCACTGATATGAAAGTAAATAATTCAGGTTGAGTCCCCAGTTCAGGCTTAAAACTCAGCTACTGACTCTGCGAGGGCAATGTTAGAAATGAACATCATATCTCTGAGAGTGACGGTTTACTCATAACAAGATCACACTGGACCAAAATACCAGCTCAACATTTGACAGTGATCAGAAAACCCAGTTTTACAATCTTGCCTAAACTTAACCAGATGTTTTAACTGCAGAAGCCCTAATTATACTTCTATACTCAATCGTTTCCTATTTGAACAGAAAAAGTAGTTTGAGTTAGATGAAGTTATCAGCTAAAAAAAGAGTTTCTAAAACAAAGCAGCGTTTGACAGAAGATACACGCCGTTCTGCTCAGTGCGATACATTTTGTTTGGAGCATACTGCCAGCTTCGGCGTGTAGATAAAGGATCTCACTCAGTTTTATCTTGGCTTGACGGGGTCTCGGAGGACTGGACTGGCTCTGCAGCCGGCTTTCCAGCCTCCTTCCTGCTGCCCTTCTTGGAGCTGCGGTTGGGGGTGCCGTTCAGGACGCTCTCCGACTTCTGCAGCGACTGGAAGTGCTTCCTGGAGCCCAGCAGGGAGGGGTTGTTTACCAGTGTGTACAACAACTGCCAGCGAGCGCAGATCCTCCGGCTGCTGGTTGCCTTGCTGGGCCTGTTCTCCTGAATCCCTGAAAGCATGCAGGAGAAGCAGGCTGAAGGCAGTATAAGATGGCAAACCAACGGCCCGAGGGTCCAGGAATATATAACACTGTGTGCAACTGTAGATGCATATGATTTAATTTAAAAGACACTGTAGGAATTTAAAAAATGGCAGCTTTCTCATGCAGAAATAGAGGAAGATGTTTTCACCTGATTAAAAGGGACAGAGAATAATAGTTTTGTAGTTATGATGTTCATCTATCCATCCATTTTCTATACCTGTTTAAGCCAATTTAGGGTTCCAGCTGGGCGAGAGCTGGGGTACACCCTGGATAAGTCGCCAGTTCATTTTATTTGGGGACACCAATTAAGCTAACATGCATGTTTTTGGACAGTCAGAGGAAGCCGGAGTTTCAAGTTACTATTCTGAGTGTAGAGTTGGTTTGTAGGTTGCTCAAAACAGGGAGCTATATCATTCATTACAAATCCCCTTGTAATCTTTATACAGATAGGTCAAATCTTCTCAGAGGTCAAAATGTTTAAGACACCAACGCAGTCTGTGTCTTCTTAGTTATTCCTCCTGAGCGGCAAAAGATTTAAAATGGCTTCCGACAGTCGTCTTGAGAACTTAAAAAAATCATAAGTGAAAATAACCGTCAACAAAAGGCTGTTGGTTTCAAAAGGGATCTTTGAAACCTACCAAATTATTTGTGGATGACGGACAAAAACATCTCGTCCCCAAATTGGGTTTGTTGATATTTACATGTACCTCGTACTTTTGCCAGAAAAATGTCCTTGTAGAAAGGAACTTTAAGTCTGGATGTCTGGTCGTACTTAAAGAGGAATTTGTCAGCAAAATTAGGGCAACAAAGACTCCGACTGGCATTCAGATTGTATAAGACTAAAGAAGATTGTAAAAAGAAAACCTTGACTTCTTGTACAATCTGTTGATACATCTGATAAGAGCTCTTCAGCATTTGAGGTCAGACTGTCCACTGTCATTGAATTTCCTCTTGCCTGTAGGAGAATCTACACTGGGCTGCTAAACACACATCGATAAAAAATGTAAAATCCTCTCTAAATAGCTGACGTTATGATTAACTATTTGGGCTCCTGTAGAAACAGGGTATCTTGAAGATAACCAAAAGCCATCCGTCCATTTTTCTATACCCACCTAATACAATTCAGGGTTGAGGCGACATTGCTAACCACCACATCATATAATTCTTCACTTATAAATATCACATCTGTACAGATTATATAGAGGCACAGCTGTTTTGGATGTGTATGAGAATGTTTGGGTTTTTAATTCAGGGTCTCTACCTTCCTCTGCGTCTCGTATTCTCTGTCCAGCTCTGCCACCCTCGACCATTATGTCCAGCAGCAGCCCACAGAAAGCCTTCAACACGGGGTGCGACTGGCTGACCTCCACCTTCAGGAAGTTTGTGTAGTAACTGTAGGCTGGATGAGGTGAAAGGACACAAAGGACTAAAGTCAGGCTGAGACCAATCAGTTCAAGCTGACGTAGCCTCCAATTAGGGCTGAGCAATTTTATCGATACTGCGATATATATCGAAATTTTGTTTCCCGATAAAGTATCGATTTTTCAGCCGCGAGTATCGATTTTAATTTTTTTTAAAGCAAACTTTATTGAAAAGTCAGACGTTACAATTAGTGAAAACACAGAATATTAAGGTAATAAAACACAATGCCAGAGGGTCACATTATACAAAACAGTGATAAATTAGTTCATAAAAATGTTATAAAGTGCACAGCTCTCACGTTTGTGACATGTTGGTTTGTTTCTGTTTGTCTGGCGGTGTTGTCCTTCCGGTTCAAAGGTTGGACCACCAGTCCAATCAGCGACGATTCATGTCAAATCACACTGTCCCCTTTTTCCCCCCATAAAATGATGTAAAATGATTGAATCGAATCGAATCGCATCGTATCGAACCAAATCTTATCGAACCAAATCATAGCGAATTGAATCGTATTGAACTGAATCGCATCGAATCGAACCGAATCGTATCAAACCGTATCGCATCGTATCGTATCGTATCGAATCGAATCAAATCGAATCGAATCGTATCGTGAGATTAGTGTATCGCTACAGCCATACTTCCAATCCTTATCTGATCGGTAATATTTATGATTAGATTTTGTTATCATTAAATTAAAACTAGTAGAAATGCAGCAGGACCGTTAAATGACTTGGTCACCTGGGTCATAAAACTCTGCAGTGCGATGGAGGAGACTGATGTCAATACGACCAAGATGGATGATGTTGTACAAAGCTGTTATCACCATTCTCCATATTGCGACAATCAGTCCCACCACGATGTTGACCACAAACAGCAGGTATGTCAGGAGGAATAGACTCTCTCTGAAATATTTCAGAAAACCGAATTACATTCAGTTGATGTTAGACACTGAAAACGGGTGAAAATGTTTGCATTAAACATATTAGTATGTGGATGTAACAACACAATGCAACTTGAATTATTATCAAATTATAGAACATGAAACAAAGGAACCCTGTACTGCTCATATGCTGTCATTCAAGTAGATTTCATAATAATTTAGCACTTAGCACACTGGCCACTTTATGCTAATTTCCAATGATGCAAGCTGTTGCAGCAACTCTTATTAACAAAACACATTCCAAAAACTTTCAGCTTTTAAATCTTTTAAAGGAAAAATGTCTAATTATCTGTACTGGTTAGATATGCTCCTTTTAAATCCTGAAGATCCCTGAAATGGAATCACTTACATGTTACAACAGAGCATCTTTACGAGCATCTCTAGGACAACGGATGAAATTTACCAACTATGCTAACTCCGGCATATTTACATTGATGCTTTTGCTGATATGTTGATTAATGTGCATGGTCCTAATCAAATGAATAATAAATAAATAATTAGAAAACAGCTCCAAACAAAGCTTTAAAACTTCTTTCTTTAATTTTTCTTTCACTGTTTTTTTATGTAAAGCTCTTTTATTTGCACACAAGAAGCTATAACACCACATTTCAATTAATATACTCTGTCTATTCCATAACAGATTCAGTTTTCTATTATATTCTATTATTTATTGGCCTAAAAATTCTACATAATAGAAATAATGTGCTGTCAAAATTCATAGTAATCAACCTAAAAATAAGTAACTGCAGCGTCACGTTTTATCTTGAGTATTGCATCTTATTCTCGTTGGTAACCAATGGAGAAAAGTATCCATTTAAGAGGGATTATTCAACAAATCTTTAAATGCCTAATCAATGCACAATTCTACAGTTTATTCCAGCAAATAAGCCGGGAACAAACCAACATACCTGTTCTTCAAATCTCTCGTACCAGCTTCCTTTTTGATGAAAAAAAACTGGGCGGTCACATGTTGAAGAACTGTAACCAGTGTGAGGGTGACCCAGACAGGCCTGAGACGTGGCAAGAATGAAATAATATGTATTTAATTTGGTAATAAATTAATAGATTTTAAAAGGACATGCACAAAGCCTGCTGCTCACCAGGCCTTTCCTGCAACCTGGAACATAATGATGTTACGGCCATGAAAAACGGGAATGATGATCAAAAACACGAGGAACAAGAAGCAGATGAAATACACGATGGTCTGGATCGCCATTCCTGCCAAGACAGCAAAGAGACGTCTTAATCTTTGAGTTTATGCCATCATTTCTCTAAAATCCGTAAATGTGACAATTTGAGGATTTGACTCTTCTATACTTGATTAAACTTTCTGACTTCTTTAATATTTCAAGGCCCCCTGAAGTTGTAAATCTTTTCAAACAGCTTGACTCAGTCATTCTTTATCACAGATTTTGGACACCAGAGGAGCTTTGTGGTGCAGAGGAAAGTTATATAACACAGAAAAACATCCTGAAACCAGGTTTTTAACGCTAGTTTTCATGGTTTTAAGATGATTTTGCAGTTTATTGAGCATTACCCAGGCAGACGATTGCAGCCTGGTATCCCGTTAGACCCATCCAACAGACCACACCAGGTTTAGATGGACGGATGGTCTTCTGGCTGTTATAAATGCTGTAAACATCTCCCTTATACAGTCCCCGCAGGTTTGATCTGAAAGAAATTAAATCAGAGATAGATCAGTTTCAATCTGGACATCCTATATGTCAAAGATGTGTGGTGTACTGTATAAGGGATGGTCGCCTTCAAACAGCCGATGCACAGATGATACAGGAAGAACTCTGCTGACCAAGACTTGGTCGAACACAGAAGTATTTTATTGGCCACCAGGTCCGTATCAGAATTACAGATTGATACATCAAATCTGGAAATTTGAAGTCTTTGACCATCCCTTGTTTCTTTATATGTTGCCAGGAAAACGTGGAATTGTTGCAGTGTTTTACTGAATTGTGCAAACATAAATGGAAATACAGAATAAAAGGCAACAACAGAGGTTGAAAGTCAGTATCTGCTCTGAGCTCCTTTATTCTCCAGCACAGCCTGAACCCTCTGAGACGAGCTTTCTGTCCTTTCTTTAAGGAGTCTTCAGGAATAGTTCTCCAGGCTTCTTGAAAGACATCCCAAAGCTCTTCTTTGGATGTGGGCTGCCTTTTGTTCCGTTCTCTGCCAACATGATCCCACACTGCTTCAGTAATGTTGAGCTCCGGGCTCTGGGGAGGATTCATCCCTCCATCAGACCTGCTGCCACTGATTTTCAGCCCACTTCTTGTGTCCTTTGGCCCAGCTCAGCCTTTTCTCCCTGTTTCCCTTCCTTAAGAACGGCTTCCTGACAGCCACCCTTCCACGGACCCATTTCTGATGAGGCTTGGGCCGACAGCAGATGGATCAGCTGAAGGTCCAGATGCATCTCTTAGCTCCTGTGTCAGGTCTTTGCTGGATTTATTTTTTTTATTTTGAATGCTAAAAGCTTTGAGAATCACTATGTTCATGCAAAAAATACGTTTTTATGTTTGTCAAATTGTCTGTTTTATGTAGACACAACCCTGATTCATCCCTTTTTTCATGCCTTTTTTTATGCACAAGAGTTTATTAGATCAGAAGTTTATTAGAAGTTATTGAGAAAGGAGAAGCAATATTTAGGTTATATTTGAAACAAAAATTTCAATTGAAGCAAATAGTTGATAAGGTACACTTTTCTGTCAGCATCAACTCGTGTCTGCACCTACCTGTGAAGAACCATGGACCTCATGAGCATCACGAGACTGACCACACAAGACAGGGTCATCGCACAGAGGTAGCACACTAACAACACGAGGGAAAAGAAAAAACTCATTAATATCTTATTCTTCAGGTTGCATTCTCAGATTTTGTTCAAATGCAAAAAATGAGTAACCCACACACCTTCCAGCAACCAGGTGTAGAAAGTCACAATTTCGACGACCTCCATCCTGTCTTCTGAGAGGACAATCCCAAACCCCAACAGCAGGAAGGCAATGTTTTCATCAATACCAGCACGGACAATGTGTAGAATGGGAACCACCAGGACGACTAACAACAGCGCCGTCTGAAGGCCGAAATAAAGAGCAGACGGGAAATGTTCACATCCCACAAAGGCAAACGGCTATAAATGCATTTTGACTAACTTACATGATATATGGCCACACCGGTAATGAAAGATGTTACTGCCAGTTTGAGTGGGAAACGAAACACTGAAAAACAACACAAGATAACAATTATCCACAACCAAAGCCAGGTTTAAACATCCCTGCAACACCTGAAAGCTTTAAACAATAAGCAAATGTCACTGTGTCGTTAAACGTGAAAGATTGATTTCAGTTTGAGGACACTCACCCTTTTCAGGTAAATAAATGTAGCCCTTAGGCAGCTCCAGTATTCTCTTTATCAGGGATGGCTTGTCTGTAGTGGAAGAGCTAATGTACCATAAACAAACGGAGAGAGGATCATGTTGTCACACACAATATCAATGCTCTTCTTCTAATGTGAACAAAATAACAGGAAAGTTACGTTTTATTTAGGGCTGGGCAACGATTAAAATTTTTAATCTAATTTAATCACATGATTTCCCTGATTAATCACGATAAATCGCATTTGTACGCAGAATCCAAAAATGAATTCAAAAGTAGTGTATAGCTTTTAGGATTTAGTTTTATTTGAAATGTGCTGCCATATGAATGAAAGTGCCATAACATTTGTTGTGCAAACACACTTTTAACATCAGCATCTTTCTGTAGTTTTTATGTAGAAGCCTCGCTCCACTGTCTGTTTCCTTGAATGACTTGCTGCTATCAGTTGTGTGTTTTGCCTTTAAGTGATATTTTAGACTGGAACTACTACGCTGAGAAGACAATTCAACTTGGCAGTGTTTACAGATGACTTTGGTTCTGTCGACTCCGCCGTCTGGAAGAACTTTAAAATGAAAATGGCCGAGTAAAAGTTCCGTACCCTTCTCCATGTTTGTTGGATCCGCCGATTACATTCTTTTTTTCGGATCCGTAGCAGACAACAACAGACTTTTACAAAATAAAAGACTGTGAGCAACAGACTTTTACAATAATAAAACCTGCGCTAATGCGCGATAAAATATTTGTCAACGTTAAATAATTGTTGAGTTAACGCGATAATAACGAGTTAACTCGCCCAGCTCTAATTTTATTGTAATTAATTTAGCAGTTATTGAGGTCATTAGACCAAATTTTCTGAGCTGGAGTCCAATCATCTGAGAATGAACCAACAAAATCATACCGACCTTCATGTTCACTTCACAACCTTCTCTGCACTTTAAAACCCTTTCAGTTATCACCAGCTTTGAGTCACACAACCCCTAATATCCGATTTTTGGTTATAAGATAAAGTTACAGTGATTAAATATCTTCAAAATGTTATTAAACAATGAGAGGCGGGGTACACCCTGGACAGGTCGCCTAACATGCATGCTTTTGGGCGGTGGGAGGAGCCGGAGTTGGACTAAAACTAACCTGATTAAATATTATTTATGTAGGAAAAGAAAACAAAGATGTGTTTTTGCTTCTGTGCTGACTTCAAGTTCATTGCAATTCAGTGTGGAATCAAATGCTTACCAAGTCTTTGCACCTGAGTAATTAAAAGAAAAAGTCATGTATGTGATGTGGAAATGCTACTAACCAGGACAGGTTTGGCATTCTAAGATAAAGGAGTGACTGAAACATCATTAGGAACCATAGATATCGACAGGCTCACGACAGCTTTATTGTCTGTTTTATCTCCACTCACCTGGAGGACGGGGACTTCTTTTTAAGAAGAGATTTCACATAGTTGGTGTAGTAGCTGCTGTCGAGGTCCTGCGAGCAAGAGCATCGTCAGGTGTCGTCAAACAGTCAGAAAATGTGACAAGATGTTTGATTTCTTTGTATAGTTGCAAACGCACGTTTATATCTGGGGTCTTGATACTTGCAAACATCATGACATGAAAAGAAAACTGCTTTTTAATCAATGAAATTGAAGGAAAAAGAGTCTTGCCATTGGCTCAAAAAACCACTCTCACCATAATCTGCTCCTTGGAGCCGAGTTAAACCCACTCTGCTCTGCACAAGCTGCTTACTATAATCGTGGTTATGTTTTACATACTTGAAATTCAAGTTCTTTACTGCAGCCGCACCACAAAGAGCCCAAGATTAGCAGAAACGGTGTTAGCTGCACACATAGCAGAAAAACACGTTGAACTTTGTGTAAAAGCTCACCTCATCAGCCTTTGGTCCTTTGACAAACAGCACAGGAAACTGAACACAGAGGTATGCGAGGCAGGCCAGCTGAGGCAGACTGGCAAGCAGAGTGTAGTACTTATAGAGCTGTGGAAGATGGAAAAAAAGATAGAAGTTTTAAAGGATTAGTTCAACCAAAATACATCCTCAACTGCTTTGGTTTTTTTCTGCTTTGTTGCCAAGAACTATATTCCTAAGTAACGTCAAAAGAAATTAATCAACAAACAAAGACGTGACGCTCCGGTTCCTCCTGATAATCTATCCTCAACCGCGTTCACTATTTTCTGCTAAAGATTAACTTTTAATTTGTATGAGAGAGTGTCAAGGACACGTTGAGAAAAGACAAACGTGTTGAAATAGTATCGAAAAATTATTTAAGATTATTTAAGATTATTTAATGATGAGAATAAAATCAACCTCTGGTCCATCAAATCAGAAGTTTCCTTCTTCAGAACGGGCACAGTTTTCGGCACCAAAGAGGTACAAATACTTGTTATCATTCTATCACTTCTTATCTTTATGTGGTAAAAGACAAAGAATTTCCTTGTTGCAAAAACCAGCTGTAAAATACAGTTACAGCTAATTTAAAACGGAAGACTGCAAGACCAAATTTAAACCTCGAATTAAAGGGGACATAGTTAGGGATGGGAATCGAGAACCGGCTCCCAGTAGTTAGATTCCGTGGAATCGTTAATCCGCCTGCCTCACGATCCCGTTTATAGGTTCTGCTAACGTCTGACGCATTTGTGCGATGACGTCATGTGCATGCTTCTTTTTTTGGCTCAGAATGTTTCCAACATGGCGTCGAGGTAGAAGCGGTCCAAAGTTTGGTTATATTTCACCAAAAAGGACAATACTAGGGCCAGCTGCAACACGTGCAGAGCCGTGATCACATCAAAGGGGGAAATACCTCTAACATGCTGAAACATTTGACCGCACAGCATGCAGTTACTCTGCACAAATGTAAAGTCTTTGGCTGTGTTCGAAACCGCATACTTCTCCTACTACTCCTACAATCTTTAACTTTTTTTAAGTTCCCGGATGCATACTAGATTCTCCGAAATGTTGGGTATGCATCATGAGGTTTCTTGTCATACTCAAACTACCCAAGATGCAACGTAACGTGACGTCGCCGATCGTCATTTCTTGTCAAAACAGCAGTTTCAAGCTAGCTACGAGGGTAGGTTCACTTCCTGTGTTCAAAACAAAAGCACCAATTGTATCGTAATGGCTTTCCCTGTGATAAAAGGCAACGGGTATTTTATTTTGTGAAAACCGGAGGTACGTTGCTCACTGCGGCTAGCTTTAGTAGCACCGAATTTGTGGGAACAAAATTGTAAATAGCCGGTATTTTGTCAGATTTTCAACACGTTGGGGATCTAAACGACTACTTTCTCGCCTGAAAATGTGTCAAATGTCTGCTAAAGTTTACAGAGTTTAGAGCTTAAGTGAAATCAGCTTCAGGCCGGCTGATTTCGGCAGGAGCAAAACGCATTGTGGGTAAACGCTCTGCATACTGTCTGATCAATGAGTACGCAGAATGGAAGTATGTAGTATGTAGTAGGCGGTTTCGAACACAGCCTTTGACAATCTGCTAAGTGATGGAGCTTGTGGCACAGCGTCTTCCGTCTCAACAGTTCCAGGTATCGTAGGGCTCTCAAGTCTCACGCATTTAGCGTGACAGTCACGCTTACGCTTTCTTTTCGGAACTTCAAGGTCCTGTTGATTGTAATAATGTTAGCGACACGCTATATGAATAATTTCCATCTGATATTAACATTTAATTGACGAGGACCGCAAGAGTGAGGCAGGCTCAAAGGCTGTAGCTCCCCTTTCCATCGAGGCAGGGAAAAGTAAAATGAGGCGAAAATAGATAAAATGTTGGTGCATACTTGAAATTAAAGCGTTACTGCAACTGTATAAATATATAACTGGATGAGCATTGATAAGAGAACCGATAAAGGAACCGAATCGATAAGCGACATCAAAAATGTAACCGGAATTGCTAAATTCTCAACATTTCCCATCCCTAGACATAGTCATACTAGACTTTTCAGATTAGACTTTTTCATCAGGATGTCGATACCGCATAAATATTTAGATATTGATATATATTTACACAGCGACAGGGTTGTTGTTCATGCTTTCTCTGCTGCCTCAAGTGGTTAAAAAATAAGATAAAACCTCTGAACAATCCAGTCACCAAGAGTCAATATTTGAACAATACCTGAAGTTAGGGATTTATCTAATTTAAGACATCTACAGATAAAAGGGCCCAAAATGTGCACATTACACCTATTTTTGATATCTTGAAAACTGAAATGGCAACGACTTCTCCTGGAGATTAGACTGCCTGAAAATACTAAAACCAAATCACAAGATGTCACGACTTACTCTGAATAATGCTTAATCAAATTAATCAAATCCAAATTAGGCAGGCTGACAAAAATAATTTTAGCCACAATCTCACTGTTTCACATCTGTTCACATCATAGACGATTCCAACATGGAGTGAATATCAGTGTGCTGTCGCTTCACCTCTGGAGTCTTTGGACAGTCAAACTTCTGCCACACCAGGACCCCGAAGTGACTGCAGGAGAGGAGTGTCCCGAACACGTAACCTGCTTTGTGCTGCAGAGTGCCACAGAGCAGCAGAGGATAATACAGAACCGGATAGTAGAAAATGGCAATTATCTTCATGTACTCTGGAGACAAAAGAGATTAAAGGTGTGTTTAAATCTCTTGGCACTGAAAAAAAACAGACACTAAAAATCCAGAAAAATTCAATTCTTCATCACTTTAATGTTCCTTTAATACCTTTAATGTTCTCTGGGGTATCTTTAGAGAAGGGCAGTGGGTCTGGGGCGATCACCAGTATCGTCAGCTTGCTAAACACAAGTCCAAAAACTGCCATGACCAGGCCCTTTTTCTGAGTCTGGTCCAGGAAGTTAGCTGGGCTAAAGGGGGGTCAAACCGAAGCAATTAGGTTATCTTTAAGAAACAAGCCGGTCTATCGCTATAGACTTCCCAAATTCACCTGAAGATGCTGGAGGATCCTCTTGTGAATCCCTGGCAGAGTTTGTTTTTCCTGGTGAGGACCGCCAGGATTAACATGACCACCAGCTGCAAGAAAGAAAGACTCTCATCAGGATTTATGTCTCATCTGAAACCACGAAGCATTTCCACACCTTTTTTTCAATATGTTAGCACAGAACAGGATTTATATGTACAACAAATACTGGAATAAAGTGGATTTGGTGGTAAAATCAACTCTAGTTTCCTTCCAAAAAATGTCGAATGGGCAGAGATCCCAGCTGCTGCTTTAACACGATGACAGACTGAGTTGTGTGGTTAAAAAAATCTCAGGCCTAAAATGAGAAAAGGGAGTTAAAGCACTGAGACTCAATGCAAAATACATGAACCGGAGTGGTGTTGTAGCTCTGGAACCTGAAGCATCATAAAAATCACGTCAAACTTGCCATCTGTAAGTCACCTAAAGAAAAATCTCTTTAAAGGCTCAGAAATAAAGGTTTTAGTGGGCAGAGATAATTAATTCAGGAGTAATTCAGAAAACCCTGAGCTCTCACTGAGCTTTTTTCAAACAGCGCTGAGGTCATTTTGCCTGAAGAATCTTGACAAAACTTTATAAATTTCTTAATTTTTGTGCAACAGCTTTTCATTTTAAAACTAATAAATAGATTCTGCTTTGTTTTGCACTGAAATCTGAAGGTATAATTTAAGTTTTTAAACAAATAAAATTAACTTAAATCTCAAATTGAATATAGTGCTTAACTTGCTTTATTGCGCTTTTGTTTAATTTGCTGGCAGGACTCCAACTGAGCAGCTCTGCGCATCCTCATCTCACAAAACCCCCTTTGAGTGCTTTATTTGATCGAATCTTTTTTTCATCTATCGGTTCATACTGCTCAGAGTGGATCATTAAGAGCTGCGAGTCCACTAAGTGTAGCATTGTATATTTAACTGGAAAAGGCCTATCAGTCAGGAGCATCTCATTTACAGAAGCTTGTTTTGAAGGAAAACATTTTCCAGACTACAGAGTCTTATTATATCTGATGAGCAGCCGTGACCCAGCTGTTGCAGATTACTTCACATTGTCAAAGTGTACAAAGAAACGGGGTCACAGCCGTCATTTTTGGAGCACGATGGTATTTTCTTACAACTGAATGCTTTGTTTTGCCATTTTACGTTTTAAGTCATAAAAAATTTTTAAAAAATTAAAAATCACACCAGCTGTTTCTCGTGTTTGGTCATTTCTTCAGTAGGTTTCCTCATCTTAGACCCCAAGATGAGTCCCAAACAAGACTGGACCACTGCATGCCACCATTCAAACAGTATCTGGGGTTACCATAATTGCATGTAGCCACAAATTCAGACCATTATTCCATGTTTTCATATTTGACACACCATTTTATCATGGTTGTGACTCCCTAAGTGTGCAGGTTAGACAAAGGCTGTGTTCGAAACCGCATACTACATACTTCCATACTGCATATTCATCGATCAGACAGTATGCAGAACGTTTACCCACAATGCATTTCGCTCCTGCCCGAGCCGAAATCAGCCGGCCTGAAGCTGATTTCGCTTAAGCTCTAAACTCTGTAAACTTTAGCAACATTTGAAACATTTTCAGGTGAGAAAGTAGTCGTTTAGATCCCCAACGTGTTGAAAACCTGACAAAATACCGGCTATTTACAATTTTGTTCCCACAAATTCGGCGCTACTAAAGCTAGCCGCAGTGAGCAATGCACTTCCGGTTATTTTCACAAAATAAAATACCCGTTGCCTTTTATCATAGGGAAAGCCATTACGATACAATTGGTGCTTTTGTTTTGAAAACAGGAAGTGAACCTACCCTCATTGTAGCTAGCTTGAAACTGCCGTTCTGACAGGAAATGACAATCGGTGTATCTTGGGTAGTTTGAGTATGAGTAGTAATCTCATGATGCATACCCAACATTTCGGCGAATCTAGTATGCATCCGGGAACTTAAAAAAAGTTAAAGTTAGTATGAGTAGTAGGAGTAGTAGGAGAGGTATGCGGTTTCGAACACAGCCAAGGTCATAGAGTGTAAACCAGTTCTAGCCAGAATTAAAGTGTACAGTGGCCCACATTCGGTTGAGTGCTGGTTTATTTGGTCTGTTTTTGGTTGACGTCTGGCATTGTGATGGCTTGATTGTGGCCCACTTTTGGCAAACATGAGCGGACCGCCCAAGTGCCATCAGCCCATGCCGTTTGTGGGCCGTATGAACATGTCAGACTTCAAGTTTTCTGTGTTGGTTGATTTAGTTCAAGTTTGAGTTTAGTTTCATGTATTCTTGTTTCATTTCCTCAGTCCTTACTCCTGAGGGGTATTCCACGAAAGTAGCTAAAGAAAGCCAGGCTTTCCACTAAGCCAGCTTCGTGGAATACCCCTCAGGACACCTATCAGTTTTCTAATCATCACCACCTGCCTGACGGTACTTATTAACTCTCTCAGTAAATATCCTCCTGGTTTTCCTTTGGTCCTTGCCAGTTCATTGATATCTTCCACTTGTTCAGTCAGTTTTTTCTTTGTTTCCTCTTTTTATTGGTTACCTGCTCATTCTGCCTGGGCTTTTGTTAAGTTATTAAACCATCGTTAGTCTACCATCAGTCTCGCCTGCTCGTCTGTACATCTTGCATTTGGGTCCTCCACCTTCTGCCTCATCATGACACATAATTTATGCATCATTCAATTAGAACTGTTGAATAAAATAAGTAACATGTAAAAGGTAATATGAATGGAATAAACACTATAATCGGAATATCGTCTCCTGGTATTTGATTTAAGGTCAATAGCTGGAATATAGTTGTGTATGTTCTCTAAGCCAATGTGTGACATCGTAGTACCTATACTGTATATAGCAATGCCCCATTTGTCAAATTATTAAGAAAGTGATGTAGGTTCAGCGCAAAGTTTCAAAGGTTATGCCTTTAACCAGAACTTATTTAACCTATTTTACAAAATTAATTAAGACTAAGATGCATTTCAATGGTAATGAACACATAATTCCACCTTTAACTCTTGCCTCAGCAGATAAATGGATCCAGTTTGGGCATAAGAGGCAAAAAACAAGCAAAAAACCAAACTGTGTCTCCTTCATTTTCAAGTTCTATGAAGTGACACGTGGAGGATTTTTCAGATTCAACCACCTGATCAGGAAGATTATGTCAATTTTTTATCTCTGCACCCCCAAAAACCAAGCTGAATTTTAGGATTAGGCCTAAAATACACCCATGAGTAGAAATTTCCCTCGGGATTAATAAAGTATCCATCTATCCATCTATCTATCTATCTATCTATCTATCTATCTATCTATCTATCTATCTATCTATCTATCTATCTATCTATCTATCTATCTATCTATCTATCTATCTATCTAGTCACAGATTTGAGTTGAAGTTGATGTAGTTTCGTTGTCATGGTTTAGAAAAATATATGTCGGTTTGTTCCTTCAGTCAAAAATATTAGATTTTAAGGCAGTTAATTTACTGACTGATGCAGTCACATCCTTCGCTTATTATTTACACCTAACAGCAATATGCCTTTACCCTTAACAATCACATTTCTTTTGAACACGAGTATACTTACAGATATGGATAGTATGCATATATTGAAGAGCTTGTCGTCTGCTGTTGGGTCGCATGGTAAAATCACTCTGAGACGAAAGGGAAATTACATTAAAATACTGTAAAAATACAAAGAAATGTAAACATCACTATAGAAGTGAAGAATGTCCAAATTAAACAAATACAGAATATTATATTAGAGCTAAATCAGATTTAGTTTATGTGCATGCATTAGATATGCCCTTTTCTCTCAAATTACATTAAAAATGTGCAAATGAAGCACAAAAGTAAATCACAGTCATTCTGTTTCAGATGCCAGAATACAACACCTCGACTCCAGCTGTTCATACTCACTCTTTGGGTGGTTTGGTTGGCTCTGGGTTGGAGTACCAGTCCGCATAGTCATAGTAGGAATATTCAAAAGGCTCTGGTTCAACAACCTTGCTGTGGTTCATTGCAGCTGTTTGGTCAAGTTGAACAAGTGAAGAAAGAAAAAATGCAGATCCAGAGGACTCCTTCTGGGCCTCCTTCGGTCAGCAAACCTCACTCAGCGATCTGCCGGTGCTGCAATGTGTCTGGACAGTTTGGCCCAAACACTCGGACACATTCCAGTCCGACCGAGAGCTCAACACAGCAGATTAACAGCTGCTCAGAGGGGAGGGAGCGGGCAAGAAAGGTTCAGGAAATTAGAAAAGTGGCAGAAGAAATGAAGACATTTCAGCCTAAACATTGCCACTTATTTAAGATATAATTCAAATGTCCTTTATTAGAACAGCATCATATAGAAGTCATCATATTGACATAAAAAATGCCTTTTCAAGTAAAAAAGTTAGACAGATGTTAAAACCAATGTAATATTAAAAGTAGACACATATCATTGTGTCTGGACAAAAGTAAATATGAAGGATTTGAACTTATACCTTATGATTCCTTGTTATAGAGTACAAATACTGAAGTTTAAGCATTATCGACTCCGTAAAAAAAACACTCCCAGTTAGAATTTCTCAAATTGAAATGACAGGACTTTGACCTACTGAGGCAAAATGAAGTGGAGACTGAGCCCAGAGTTTAGAAACATGCAGGTTTTGTTTGGTGTAGGTAACCACTTCAAATCTAAATGCTTACAATGCAAACAAAAACCACAGCAAAATAAGGCTAATGCTAGTCCCTCTAGCCTAAAAAGACCCTTTACAAATGGACTTAATATCAATCAAAGATAATTAAGCACATGCAACACTAACATGTTTCTGAAAGAACGGTGGGAAATCAGAAGGCTGTGACGGGTGGAATTCAAAGAAGAATGTGTGAAGACACCAGACACATCTGATCGCCTGCTGCTTTCATCTCCACAGTAAAGCACGGTGATGGTGGTGTCATACTAAGGGACATACTCAGGAGCGGGGACAGTTCAGAGCTGAGGAAATAGTAAATGATGCATCCAAAAAACGGAGATCCTTGAGGAAAAAACATCTCAAGTATCTGACTGTATGCAGAACATGGGAGTTCACAGACGTCTCATCTGAGTGCTCTCTGGAACTGCTGGAACTATCCTGGTAATTTATTTATCAAATTTTTTTGTACTTTATTTTTATAGAAAGAAACAACATACAGAAAAACATAGATCAAACAGTTGGTCACCTACACATTCATACAGACATTATACTGATGGAGATACAAGTCAGTTTATACAATAATGGCTCAGTGAGCATCTCTTATGGCCACAAACACAAACCATTTTTCCCAGTATTGCAAATACTTATCGCTCCGTAAACTTAGTGAAAAGGTCATCCTTTCCATGTTTTTAATGTTTCTCACACCATCTATCCGGTCCGTCTCTGTTGGGGGTGAAAGCCTGCAGCCATTTCCGGGTTACAGCTTTCTTGCTGGATGCTAATAATATTTTTAAAAGATATTTGTCTCGCTTAGGTAAATGGGGTGCAATATTGCCGAGATATATTGTGGAAAAAGAGCCGTGAATTTGATCACCAAAAATATTTTGGATTATCCTCATGAATAGCTGGGCAGCTCCAGAATATGTGAAAATGGTCTGCCAGCTGTTCTCCACAGTTCATCCAGCATAAACCTCTTACTGTCTCCCCTGTCTGCACATATCTTAACTTAGGAGTTATATCCTGGAAGTTTAGTTTCAAATCAGGACTATCGTCAGGCATTACTTTAAAGGTATCTTCACAAGTAGGGATGGGAATCGAGAACCGGCTCCCATTGGCTCAATCCTATGGAATCATAAATCCGCCTGCCTAACGATCCCGTTTATAGGTTCTGCTTTATATTTGTACTATACATAACTGGATGAGAATCGATAAGGAACCAAATCGATAAGCGACATCGATAATGGAACCGGAATTGCTAAATTCTTAACAATTCCCAGCCCTGTTCACAAGTGTATTTACTTGTTTTCTTTATCTAAAGTATATTTCTCTGACAGTAGATACATTTGGGCAGCTGTGGCTCAGGAGGAAGAGCAGTCGCCCACCAATTGGAAGGTCGGTGGTTTGATTCCTCGGGCCACATGTCGAAGCGTCCTTGGCCAAGACACCGAACCCCGCGTTACCTACTGATGCATCCACTGATGTGTGTGAATGTGTGTGAATGTGACAGGTAGTGTTAGAAGTGCTTTGAGAAACACCCAATACAAATACAGTCCATTTACTTGAGTAAATCTTTTAATGTCTCTCAAATGTATGTTTAGCTTAGTTTTTCAAACGAGCGTGGGACTTTACAGCCTGAGGTTTTAGTTGTAATACCTTTTATATTGTATTGTGATACAGGTGGTCTGCTCAGGCCCCACATCCTGGGATTTCTCGGTGAGATTAAGTAATGTCATTCGTGCCGCAACGTGTTGCCCTCCCAGCTGCCTGTTGCTTAAGAGACTAATCTTATAATAAGAAAATCTCTTATTTAAACAAAAGCAACCTTTGTGCGAAACGCGTCGGAAAGGTCAAATCGAGAATGTCGACACGTGAGGTGAGGTCTGAGTCGAGGATCGCTTTTCATAAAGCGAACCTGAGACAGAACTGTGGAGAGTGTTGCTGCTGCAGAGATTTAGGTTATGAATTCAAACGAGGACTCAGATATCCAATTAGAGCGATCGCGGCACATTTGTGTGGTTTTGTTTAGACTTTTGTTTTGTTTGCAAAATCAGCTGAATTTCCTTTGGGCGTTCACGGTTTTCTTAATCTGGATCAGTGAGCTCGCTCATATGACAGAGGCTGCGGCGCACCAGCTGATCTGATCCCAGCATTTTCCCAGTGTATGAGCCTCCAGCGGCCTGGCATGTGACCCACAACACGCAACTGCTGCTATTCAAAACAGACGGGCCAATAACGTGCTGGGTGCAGTTATTGGCTTTTTAAACTCCTGAATTTTAGCTTAGAAACGTATGAGAAATAACACACTGGAAAAAATCTAAATCTTACCAAGTATATTTGTCTCATTAAGTATCTAACTACACTTCATATAAGACACAATTGCCTAACAAGTACTATTTCAGCCAGATATAGGGACTTGTTTTAATACAATACATCTTGAATATCTTGTTAAGTGAAAAAGTCTTGAAAACATCTTGTTTTGAGTCATATGTCACATGAAACAAGCTTTTTTTTTCATTTGAAGAGGTTTTTTTTAGCTAATTTCAAGATCACTTTTAACTCAAAAGTCCTAAATATCACATCTTATTTCAAGAAATCTTGACAAGCCGATTTTCACTAGTTCCATTGGCAGATTTTTTTGCTTATTTCAAGCAAAAACGCCTCGTATTTGTTGTTTTTTTACTTATTTTTGGAGGGGCATTTTTTCCACTGTGGTGTTTGACCCTGAGCATGCGTGGGTTCAACAGGTGCCAACCTGGATGGGTTACATGCAGATGAGTTAATTTCCTGTATCTATATGACAGTAAATCTGATCTTAATCTTAATATCTTAATAACGAATTAGAAAAAGTGTCTGAAATTAGATTGACAAAATAGCTGCAATTCTATATAAATTTAAAGATGTTATTGACCAAAAAATTGCTTGTTTATACTTCAATATATGAGATACTGTGTGGACGTTTGAAAAAATACTTACAGAACAAACAGTGTAAATACTGCAAATAAAGAGCAATAATTATCATAAACAAAACCGCTTTAAGAGAAGAATATAATAAAAAAAACTGAAATGTAAGGACTATTCTGACCTCAAAACAACCCAAATTATGTAAATTTGTTCTAAATAAGACAGAAACGTCATGAACTGAGAGGAAATGACATGCTCTGTAAGAACTAATGGAAAATGTCACAGTATTTGCAGTTAAGGGAGTCTGTGTGTGGAACGACTTCATGTTTAACACTTAATAAATTCACAGAACAGTTTAAAACCAATATATTAAGAAAATAATCCCAAGAGGTGGTCAAGTCAGAAAATATGTGGTTATTTGTCTAATCCTGGTAATGTTTATAGGATTATTACTGTCTAAATTATAGTAAAACTGTTTCTCTATGCATAGATACCACGTTTGCATCATCTGTAGGAAGTTTCCTGTTTTCTTTTCTCTTCTTTCATATAATATATTAGATTATATGTTCGAAATAGGCAAGGCAAGTTTATTTGTAGAGCACAATTTGTACACAAGGCAATTCAAAGTGCAAATAGACAAACTAAAAACTTGAGCTCAGTGCAAGTAGGTCAAAAAGCTGTGGATTTCCTTTCTTTTTAGCTGTGGCTTTAAGCTTATGAGGCTTAAAAAAAACCGTCTTGATATCTCCAAGAATTCAGCACATGTCCAGTTCTGCTCCTCTGGGTTTATCTGATGGTTTCAGGGTCTTTGCTTCAGTGGGTAAAAGTAATACTGAGTGACGTCTCCTATCGAGCTGACATTTAGTTGAAGTACACCAGCATACACTTCAGTCACTTATGCCAAATTTCATATCTCAGTTCAAGCAGGAGAGCACTCAATTTTTTGCCAATAAGCTTTCTGTACAGGAGTCGGCATGAAGATGTGATGAGGCGTGAGCCTTAAAAGTCCCTCCGGATACTTTCTCCTCAAATGGAGATAACATACGAAGGTTTGCTTCTTGGCAAATTGAAGGTAAATTTTGGTTAATTAAACATATAATTAGGATAAACTAAAGCTCTGTAATAATGTTGCATACTTTGGATTGTGTGTGTCTTGTTTTTATAACCTCATCTGGAACTTTTATCGTTTATTTGCCCGGTCCTGATGAGGCAGGGCATCAATTCTGAGTTCCTGCATGTGAATTGAGGTCAGGGTGTGTGTTTAAATGATTATGTCATTTTAATCTCTAACCAAACAGTCCCACTGGATAAAAGTTGGTCTTTTTTTTTTAAAGTTTTAGTAAAGTTTAGGTACCAAAGCTTATTTAAATGTCCATCCTCCACATTATTCAATGATCAGTTGACAGGCTGTAAACAGAACTTCTATGGGCCGAGTTTATTATCCAAATACGAGACTCCAGTGTGTCCAGAAAAGGCCTTTAACAAGATCTTGACTCGATGCAGTTTGTCTGCACCAAGCAGCAATTGGAACACATCAGCATAACCATCAATCATATATCTACTCCCCCCCCACTGTCAAAAAAATGAGGAAACTCCTGTATTTATTTCTAATTGGGATCCTGTTTAATGTGTGTGTGTGATTTGATGTTTTTTTTTTAATGTGATCCAGACAGAAAGAGACGCTGTTTGATAGATTTCATGAAGGTTTTTGTGCAGCAGTTTTTTTACTTTATAAAGGCATGACACCAGGAGTACACATTCGTGACAGAAATTGTACACAATCCATCTATCAGAGACAAAGGTCTGCTTTGTAAATGTCACATAAAAAGATGATAAGCAAACAGGACACACTAGAGATGATCAGCCGAGACATAAATCAACGTCTAAATATGATACAGACCGAACCGCATTTTCATTATCCAGAAATGACCCGATGTTGCAGCAACAAACAAATAATAATAAAGTGGCTTTACAAAAAAATCACAACATGCAGAATCTCTGATATGTATTCAGTAAGACAAAGATCATCCGATCCAAGCTAGAAGATCACCGATGACCGCCCGAGTTCCTCTGTGGTCGATTCAGTTTTTGAACATGTCGCACAACAGTTTCTCCATCGGAGTGTTTCCGATGGTCCTGTGGAAGAACAGCAGCTCTATCCGCTCTGAGTTCACGAACCGCAGGGAGGGAAGAAGAAGAAGCAGCTTTCCGAACCTGAAAGAAGAACCAATCCGAGAATGAGATCAAAAGCAATCAAGCTCCTTAAAAATTCTTTATCAGTCATTTAGATTTATACATTAATTATAAAAACAATTTGTAACTAAGTCAAATGTTTTATGCATTTAATGGAAATAAATTACAACAGCGATGACCTCAAAGGGGATGGAAAAAGATGTAAGAAATAAGAAATATGTTACTCTTAATTTAACTGAATTGCACTTTATCAATCCCATAAAGGGCAATTATATTGTTGCAGTGTAAAAAAAAAAAAAAAAAAAAAAAAAAACAGTTGTTAATCATTTGCCCTGAGTCATAAACTGGCAAAAGTTACAAAAGTAAAACCTAAAAGAAACTTAAAATGGTTCGGCTTGTGTTTGTCGCCCCCTGGTGACCATAAAGGGAAACAAATCTCAATTTTACAATTTAGGACTTTCTTTTAAGTCTCTATTGCAAACCATATAGTCTTTAGTCTTTTACAGTAAGAGAATAGGGTTTTTAAAAATGTCCTATTTGATGAAATATGGAAAATTATTTTACATGAAAGTACACAGAAAACTTCAAATAAGTTAGAAAAACAAAATTTTTTAACAGCACACAAAAATATGAGTTTTTTATTTGAAAGATTACTTATTTTAATAGACTATTAACTTTTAAAAAGTGTTGGCTGATTAAAGATATTTCCCCATCCCTTTGCATTCATTTGGGAAGTTTACCTGGCTGGTTGACTGGGGTAGTGCGATCGGATGTGTTGTCCCAGCATGACTTGAGACTGATCCTGCAGGTTTTCGACCTGTTCTGGATCCTTCAGGCCTCGAGTCTCTGTGCGGGAGAGAGGACCACGACGTGAGTCACACAAATACAGCTCGGAAAAAAACATCATCTGAAAGCCATCCACATAAGCACATTATAAATAAAGCTGCTTAATGTACTATTTCAACTCATAAGCTATAAAGTTTCCTTTCTTTGCATCTTTTCAGTCATTTTCATGAGAAAAAGTTGACAAATGTTTCTTAACAAAGGACAGAAAAATCTAAATAATTTAGCGTACATGATGTACAAGTTTTCTATGTATAATTATCAAGTTTGTGTCCAATTTATCTCTCACCTGGTTTGACAATAGAAGCACATTTGTGCAAGGATGATGTCTAATACACTGCGTAACTTTATGAACTAGGAACACACGATTATAGCTTAGTTTTTTTTCTTTATGGAGTGAGCATTGTGTTCTAATTACAAATTTAAAGGCCAGTCAGGTGGTTGTCATGTGACTGAGCGACCAGTTCCACACCTGGCTTGAAGAGCACGATGGCCTTGAGGCAGGCAAACTCGGTGGGATCGACGGCGAGGGCCTTGAAGCGGCTGAAGACCTCCTGCAGGAGGCGCAGGTCCAGGCTGGTGTAGCTGGTTTTACCCTGCATGCCGGGACACAGGTCGGGCAGAGAGAGCAGTGGGCAGCTGTCCAGCGGCAGAGACCACTGGATGGCGCAGAGCAGGAAGAGCTCGCTCCACGCCTCCTCCAGAAGGATCACCTGGTGAAGGGAACAGATCCGAGGGTTAAAGGCAAGGCAGCTTTATCTGTACACCACAATTCAACTACAAGGTGATTCAAAGTGCTTTACAGAGACATTAAAACAGTAGAACTTAAAAGCATGATTTAAATTTTAAACAAAAAAGAAAGAAATAAGGACAATAGATCAAATCAGATCAAATCAGTAGTTAAAATGTGATTAAGTTTTGAATGTGATTAAGTTTTGATTTTGTTTAAACTCTAATAGAGCTGAGAAACGTCCTTTGGTTTGGAGCCTCGATGCTTAAATAAAGACGTCACAAGCTCACTTGCCAGAAAAATGATAATAACTGTTATGATATTTGAGGAATTTGAACAGTGATATAAATAAATTAAGGGAAAAACTGATAAGTAAGTTGTAAAAAATCAAAGCGTTTTAACATAATTTATCAGTAAATAACAGCTAACAATGAACAGAATTACTAAATAATTTAAAATCTATAAATAAAGAAATGCATTCACATTTAATCTTAATCTTAATTTAATAAGACTTCATATTGTAAAACTGTAATATGGAAATATTATAAAAGCATATAATAAAATAATAATAATATAATAAAATAAAAAGAGTTATTTGGTTGGAATGGAATCTTTAAAAATAATTTATCATGAGTTGAAAAACATATTAAAACAGATTAAAACAAAAAGAGTTGTATTATAATTGAGAAGGAGGAAATAGTTGCACATCACAGCTGAATGTGTGAGATCTGACCCACAATAAGTAAAATAAGTAAAATGAATCTAAAACAGAGTAAATAAGCTGGAAGAAGATGCTGCTTCTCACATTTTTTAAACTTGCACCCTTTCCTTCTTTTCTGTAACAGTTCAGGTTAATAATAACGGTAATAATGGTAATAAAACTGTCTCACCTGGTCTCTGAAGGGCAGGTTGGAAAACACCGGCAGGTTTTTTGCCCATTTCACCGACATGAACAGCAGCCTCGCCGAGGTCTCGTACACGTTCTCCGAGCTGGACGGATACAGAGCCATGTGGTACTCGGAGGACGCTCTCTCCGGCTCGTTGCTGGTCACATCGATATTTTCATCAACTGGCCCAGAAAAGACGAGGTCAGAATCAAAAGCTCTCGCTACAACGAACCCACTTTGTGTCACATTCAGCCACCAGAACGGAAAATCCGGAAGATGTTATTACTAAGAATTATTCCTAAATTTGATGTATAATTCATTCTGACTCCTTGGAAAGCCACTGTATTAGCACGAATAGAATCAGCAAATAAAGACATAAAACATCTTTGCAAAGATGATGAAATATAGACGTTTAAAAAAAAAAAAAAAAAGGTAGTTAGTGCTGAGAGGATGAACCTCAAACATCTCAAGTTAACAAACAAGTGTTCAATAACACTTGAAATAAAAGTGCCACTCTAAAGTTAGGCCTAACATTTTGCAGTACCAGGTTTTAGTGAGGTTTTTACCCCATTCTGTTCCACCAAAAGGAGAAAAAAAACCTTCAAGAATGCAACCATTTCCCAGTTTAAAAGAATAAATATTGAGTTTTCCAGGCTGCTCACCGTCCTCAGGCTCCAGCTTGGCACAGGTCTCGGCCGTCATGAGGCTGGCCATGAAACGGTGGTTGTTCTGGGGACTGACGCAGCGCTGGGGGGCCACAGAGGAGGTGATGGACATGGAGGAGGAAATGTGGGGCCACGTGATGACAGAGCCGCCGGAGGAGGAGGAAGAAGAGGAGGAAGAGGAGGAGGACGAGGAGGTGGGCTCCCTTGTGGTGGCCAAGTGCTCCTTCTCGGGGTCCACATCGATGGAGTCCAGACGGACCTGAGCTGTGCTGCGGGGCTGCCGCTCATTCTGCACCGCTGCAGAGGGGAAAACAACAGGTTCTGACTTTAAGCTCATACGCCGTCGCGTCCTAATCTGATGGCAGATTGGATGTTCGAACCGTCTGATGCTGTGTGTGAAAACTCACCGTCCTTATTCATGCCCGCCTGCAGGCACTTCTTCAGCCGACACGCCTGGCACTGGTTCCGATGAGCTTTGTCCACTGGACACATGCCTGTACCAGCCTGGCACCTGCTGACCCAAAGTCAAACTCTTAAAGGGAAATTCCACTCAAAAGCAACAGGAAAAACTGCACGTTTCATTTATTTATCATATCTTTAAGTATCAAAGGCGTAAAAAACACACTGAAAAAAGTGACTTTTTGGTGAAGTAAACTCTATTAGAGTAACTGTCATCATTTCTACCTTGTATTTTTAAGACTCAGTAAGAACTAGAGCTTCTTAAGTAAAATTAAACATTTTATTAACGTAATACATGAATTATGGGGGAAGAGTAAGTTTTACTTAGGTTTCTTCATACAATTTAAATGTTTAATAGTTGTATGTACATAAACTAGAAATACTACATTAACTTTACTCTGAATCGTTAAAATCTACTAAGTTACTTCATAACAGCAAATACTACAGATATATAAAATTTACTTAAAATTCTGAGTAAAATGATGTTCCTGCCTATGAAAAACAAGTAGACTTTACTTAATTTGTTTAAATAAATATAACTTAAAACTTAGATGTAATTAAGTAAATGTTACTTAATATCTTCAAAACTGTTGTGTTTTATGGTAAGGAAAATTGACTTGATACTGGCAAGTGAGTGTTACTTGATATTGCAGCATTAAATATTACTTAAATCAAGTGTCGGCAGACACTTAAAGTTATATATATATAAAAAATAACTCATAAGATTTACTCAGTTTTGAAGATATTAAGTAAATGTTACTTAATTATATCTAAGTTTTAAGTTATATTTAGTTAAACAAATTAAGTAAAGTCTACTTGTTTTTCATAGTCAGGAACATCATTTTACTCAAAATTTTAAGTAAATTTTATATATCTGTAGTATTTGCTGTTATGAAGTAACTTACTAGATTTTAACGATACACTTTCAAGTAAAGTTTATGTAGTATTTCTAGGTTTATGTACATACAACTATTAAACATTTCAATTGTATGAAGAAACCTAAGTAAAACTTACTCTTCCCCCATAATTCATGTATTACGTTAATAAAATGTTTAATTTTACTTAAGAAGCTCGAGTTCTTACTGAATCGGTAGAAATTATGACAGTTAATTAACCAAAAAGTCACTTTTTTTCAGTGTGACATGTAAAATACTGCATCTATGAAGTTTTTTCCCCTTTTTCCCATCATGCATCATATTCAGAAACTTCCTAATGTGAACATAACACGACGAGTGTTTCGTGTGAACAGGTGAGCTTCCCCTTGCCTGTAAATGAGCCTCCTCCTGACGCTGCGTTTGAAGAAGCCGCTGCAGCCGTTGCAGGCGTAGATGCCGTAGTGTTTCCCGCTGCTGGTGTCTCCGCACACTTTGCACACCAGAGCCGGGCTCAGAGCCTTTCCTGGGCCTGGACTCTTGGCTGCGAGTCAAACACAGTCACACACAGGCAGCTCGGTGAGTCTCGTATTGTTTCGTACACATAGGCAGTCTGATAGAATACGTGAGTCAATGCTGCAGCAGGCATTCAGGTCTAAAATGATGCAGAATGGCTGAAATGAATCCAAACAACTAATTAGGTTTGAATAGATCTGAACAAATTGGGCCTTTTTCTGCTTAGAGTAACTATTTGTATTTAAGTCTTGTTGTCATGTGAGCTTGGAGCTTTGTGTGTGCATTCATGATCTTCCAGTTGAATGGTATTTCATTAATAATAGTATAGTTTTCCGATTGAATTTGTGTAAAACACAAGACTTTTCTTTCGACTAAAGGCCCAGGTTGCGTCCCATCTTTAGACCTCACGGACACCTGCTGCTGCTGGTGGACATGCGGCGCTCTTACCTCCTCTACTGTCCTCAGTCCCGCCGCTGCCAGATGATTCCGTGGGGGAAGAAGATGGCATCATGGGGATCTTCGACAGGGGATCGTCCATCATTTTTGTTTTGTTTTTGCTGAAAATGCCTTCTTGAACGATAGACGATTGGAGAGACTTCAAAATGTGTGTTTCCTCTTCTGTTGGGTTGAAAAAAAAAAATGTCCAGAATCAAAAGGTTTTGGGTGGTTAGGGTCCCGGGCGGACAGATGGCAGCCTCTACTGTGCAGCAGCCTGTGGTGTGGGGATGCAGATGGGCTGGGGTCCTGCCATGAGCTGGATCCAACACTTGTTGCACGTCAACAGGTTGTGTGTCCTCTCTGCGGCCGCCGGGGTCTGTCACTGTCTGTGGGTTCTCCTCGGCAGCAGGTCCTCAAAAGGGAGCCCGGGGGGTGGAGGGGGAGGATTAGCCCCAAGCGCTGTGTAAGCAGCATGCTTATTTGTCATCCTCTTAATCTTTACTGTTCATCTACTGGATCAATCAGTCACATTGCCAGAACATTGGTGCTGCTCGGACGTGGATCTTTACCGGGTCTGCAAACAAGAAACAGAACGAAGGAAAGAAAGAACTCTGAGGCTTCTGCTCGCCAGCAGAAGAGTTGTAACTTTAGACCGGTTCCCATCCAGCTCCGTCTCCTCATGTCTCCACTGTCCCCATCAGTCAACGCTTCTCTTCAGTATCTGCATTTAAAGGGACGATTACAACAGGCACACATCATTATGTTTACCAGCCTCTTCAATTTGTATTTCCCCTCCTTTTTTTTTTCCCCTTTTTAGCCTCTGAATTCCAGCTCCATTTTCCCCTGCTGTATATTTGATCTGTGTGATTGCCTCCCATTCATAATAACATCCAGTGTTTGCAGAGAAGCTGCCTATTAACTCCAATTTCCCTCTTTTTTTTGACAAACTGGGGATCATCATCCACTCCCCCCCCCCCCCAGCTGCCGCAGAGAAAGGTCACAGGGGGAATAATAGAGTTTTGAAAGGGCTTTTGTTTTGGCCGACTCCAATTTAGCTCTTACATTAGGATCTGCCATCAATTATTAAGAAGCTAGAAATATCGTCTATGTGGCATTTACATAGGCAGGAGTTCTTAGTTGCAGCGTATATGAGACGTAATATGAAGAACGAGAACAGCTGTGAAAGAGCAAATGAAAACCGCGGCCTCGTATTTACATTCAAGTTTGGATCTAAATCAAAAGCATCCACGGATGACTCCTGAAAAGCTGAAATGTTTTTAACTGTAAAACACAAAGCAGATGTCCAGAAACCATCACCCACTAACTGCTGAATGCTCATTCAACTTTCTGTCCATTTAAATCATCTGTTTCTCGACACAGTTGAGCGGTTTAAGAGGACGCGAGCTGCCACATTTCTGTACTTAGGCGTTTGTTCTGGGCTTGTCACACGCTCAGACACGAGCTTAGATTGGCTGTTTAAATGCTTCAAAGCTGCATTAATAGATGTTTTATGCCTGTACGCATCTTTTTTTTGGCATCTATTTTGGCCAGAATATGAGCTGTTAGTCCTATACTGGAAAAAAATCAAAGTCTTACCAAGTATATTTGTCTCGTTTCTAGTCAAAATATCTCATTACACTTAATATAAGACACAACTGCCTAACACGTACTATTTCAGCCAGATATAGGGACTTGTTGGAAGACAATACATCTGGAATATCTTGTTAAATGAAAAAGTCTTGAAAACAAATTGTTTTGAGTGACATGTCATTTCAAAGAAGCTTTTTTTTTTACATTTGAAGAGGTTTTTTAGCTAATTTTAAGATCTCAAATGTCCCAAATATCACATCTTATTTCAAGAAATCTTGACAAGCCGATTTTCACTAGTTCCATTGGCAGATTTATTTTGCTTATTTCAAGCAAAAACGTCTTGTATTTGTTTTTCTTACTTATTTTTGGAGGGGCATTTTTTCCACTGACTCTAGTTTTAGGATTAGCTCCTTTAACATCAGTATGTCAGACTGTTTTTCCTAGAATGTCACTTACAGCTCATTGGTGCTGGGTTTTTAGAGCTTCCTTGCTAAAAAAAAAAAAACAACAGCAATATTAATACTGAAGGAATCTGCAAATGATCTGAGGCAATTACAAAAATAACCTAACGGTTTGTTAAAACTTTCTAATTACTCCAGAAGCCTGAGCAGCACCTTGAAAACTGCAGAAACTATAGTTTTGAATTAATACGAATATGTAAATAGGGAAAAAATACAGATAATTTCTGTTGCATCTTAGAAATATCAACTCACAACCTCAATAGCTTCTTTTACTCTGAGCTGGACATTGAAATTAAATATGTCACGTTTAATTAACTAATTAAGGAATGAATTTAAGGGCATGGTCTTTGTCAATTGTTTCCCAAAAAAATGCATAAACCAAACCAAAAACTCGAGTTTTAACCTCTCCGACCTTTTCAAAGGGACTTGTTTGGTTATTCATAAGGACGACATTAAGTCTCGGCAACCAATGTGTCCTGTTACCACCACTAAAGGACACTTGATGTGTGTCCCAGCGTCCTCTTTAAATAAATCTGACAGCAACTGAACATGTCTGGATGTGCCCCTGGTGGTTATCTCATTAATCGTGGTGCCAATCATAGAAACATTTACTCATCAAGACGTGGTCCTGGAGACAGAATATCCAATGTGAGGAGAAATATAAGACTTGTCTTGAGAAGGCTGATATATTCTCATACCAAACTCTTTCATTTTGACACTTGTTCAAGCACGCTTAGCAACTGTTTTCAACATGGCGTCAGAGGAGAGGACGATGAGAGTCATCTGACTCCCAAGCACAGGAATTTGAGTCCACTTCTTTTCTTTTTGTTTTATTTTGACTTCCTTCTCTCTGCTATACCGTTCCACTTCATTACATATTAAAAGTACTTGTTTGGAGTTAAACCCAAATGCACTGTCATCCTTGACATGTGTCGCTATGTAACAAGATGGGAGTGAGAACGAGTTGAGATGACAGCAGCGCTGTGCTGCTGCGAGGCCGGTGAAAGCCAGTCAGAGACCTCATTCAGCATGTTGAAATAGTAGAAAAAAAAGGCTTTTTTAATTGCTACCTGTTCCTTAAAACCTGTTGCTGAATGACAACTCTTAACTCAAAAGACTCTGACATCATGTCCATAGCTGCACTGGAAAAAATCAAAGTCTTACCAAGTATATTTGTCTCATTTGTAGTCAAAATATCTCATTACACTTAATATGAGACACAACTGCCAAAAAAGTACTATTTCAGCCAGATATAGGGACTTGTTTGAAGACAATACATCTTGAATATCTTGTAAAATGAAAAAGTCTTGAAAACAAATTGTTTTGAGTCACATATCATATGAAACAACCTTTTTTGACATTTGAAGAGGTTTTTAAGCTAATTTCAAGATCACTTTTATCTGAAAAGTCCTAAATATCACATCTTATTTCAAGAAATCTTGACAAGCCGATTTTCACTAGTTCCATTGGCAGATTTTTTTGCTTATTTCATGCAAAAACGTCTTTTATTTGCTGTTTTTCTTACTTATTTTTGGAGGGGCATTTTTTCCAGTGTGAAGTGCTGCTCACTTTTGCACATGTGACAAATGCAATGCTCATATATCATGACTCTCTCTGTCTTTTGAATAAAAATCAATGTAAAAGCGACATATCTGATGGTTATTTAACAGATTAATGAAGCCATTGATGTTACAGGTGCCGGGTCTGAAAAAGGCAATATATGATACCTGCTTTGAAGAAGCAGCAGTGTTTGATGCCCTGGAAATGAAAACTGAGCAGGAAGTGTGTACCTGAGGGTTTTTAACTCCTGAAAACTACAACATGAGAACAGTGAGAGTGAAAAACAAACAATCCCTCACTACATAGCTCTAAAACCTCCATTTATATGCTCTTATTGTTTTCATAAAGTCATTTGATAAATAGCTATTATACTGTAATCTGTATCTAATCTATATTATTTAAACATCTGTCTTCCCTATCCGGTTCTTTTTTTTTTAGTTAAACTCCAAATTTGCTTGGAGAGCAAATTTAATGTTGATGTCAGCGTATTTCAGTCCCAGAACAACAAGCCCTGGTCATAATTGGGAAAAACAAAGTGGAAAGCAGTTAAGTAGATTAGACTTTGACCACATTTTGTCTGCCTGGGCACCAGCCACAGTCACCAGAAGACTGGACGTGGGGGGGGGAGACACAATTAGCTCAAAAGATTAAAAGAGCAGTGAAGACATACTTCTTCTGAGCATCTTTAGCCATATGGTGGCTACTCTCTTCATCCTTGGTCAAGACACTGTTGACCTTTGTAAGATTTAACAGTTAATTAGTCTTCTAAGGTCAGCAGTCTGGGGGCTTTCTGTGAGGATTCACCCAATTAAACACTGATCACTGATGTGAGTCAGTCTTTTTCTTCTTAAGTAGATGGCCATATACCTGCTTCCATTCATGTTTTATGAGCATAAAATGCTTTTGTCAGCTTTATAAACAAAAAGCTGTAAAACTTGCCTTCATTATCTACAAATTTGTGAGGTTTGAGTAGTTTTAGATGGTGAAGACTCCCTGTTTCTCCTCACAGACAATGCTCTGACCTGCTTCAGGTAACAACTCGTAATTTCCTCAGACAGGTTAAACCCCTCTGAAGAATAAAACCAGAGCTATCCCTTTAAATAAAGACGGCCACCTGAAAACCTTTAGGCCATTAAACCTGCAATTTAATGGCCTAGAGGCATACAAACTGCTCCTTTAAAGTATCATTAAGATTTTATTCTAAGAATGTAATCTTAAATCAGCAGATCTGATCAGATGCCAATTGAGTTGAATTTAATCTAATTTCATTTTGATCATGGGGTGAATACAATCCTTGAGGTTAAACGCCATCATTATAATTCAAAGACACACTTTGAACAACCAAATCTCATATATATGGTAAATGGACTGTACTTATGTAGCACTTTTTTAGTTTATTTGACCACTCAAAGTGCTTTTAAACTACAAATACCATGTTTTGTGCCACCAGCTCATGCGATTAGTCCCTTTCTCATACATTATGCATCTTAATTTACTTATAATGAGCCGGTTGGTTCTTTTTGATATTCAATGAGCAAAGGACCTTAGTGAGTGACCGCAATATTGCTTTATGACTTATTAAAATCAATGTTTACTGTGTGAGAAAGAGGGAGGACTTTGGAAACCCCCCATTATTAACTTGAGGTATAAATATTAAAAATCATAAAAGAAGAGGAATGATCTAAATAATTCATTTACCCTTTTCGGCTGCTTTTTTTTACGTCTTCTTAAACTGAGCCATATTCAACCTTTTTGCTGGCTTGGGTCATTTTTATGAAGCTTTTTGCATAAATTAAATAAGGAGGATCTGCACGACTAATATTTACCTTCGTTTCATGCACGGGCAGCTGCTCTTTTCTGTCTCTCCCACTTTCCCACGCTGTCAAACCCACCGCATTCTTAGTGGTGTTGTCTCTACTGTGGTCCAATAATCTTCATGCACTAATTATGTGAGTGAATCAAATGTTGCAGCCATTCTTTGAATTTCAGAGACTTTTGTTGAATGCTCCTCGTCCACCTCAGCCTGACTCAGAGATACCTCTGGTTTTGTCACATGTTCTTCCCTCTAAAGATTGCTCTCCAGCATCTCTGCTTATTGAACTGTTTTCACGACATATACTGTATTGACCCTTCCCACTCACGTGACCTTCGTAAAAGCGGCGGCCATTTTGGACATGTAGTGGACTGCAGTTTGAATGCAATCTAAGTCTTACCAAGTATATTTGTCTCATTTCTAGTCAAAATATCTCATTACATTTAATATCAGACACAACTGCCTAACAAGTACTATTTCAGCCAGATATAGGGACTTGTTTGAAGACAATACATCTTGAATATCTTGTTAAGTGAAAAAGTCTTGAAAACAAATTGTTTTGAGTCACATATCACATGAAACAAGCTTTTTTTGACATTTGAAGAGGGTTTTTAAGCTAATTTCAAGATCACTTTTATGTCAAAAGTCCTAAATGTCACATCTTATTTCAAGAAATCTTGACAAGCCGATTTTCATTAGTTCCATTGGCAGATTTTTTGCTTATTTCAAGTAAAAACGTCTTTTATTTGCTGTTTTTTTACTTATTTTTGGAGGGGGCATTTTTTCCAGTGCACCGCTCAGCATGGGGTTACGATGCCTTGCTCATGGGCACCTCAGCCGCGGCAAGGAAGTGGACTGCCACTCCTCCAGTTGTCAGTTTCACCAATCTTTGAGTGGCGAAAGTGGCAATTTAATTTCCCCATGGTTAGGAATAGAGTTAGAAAGAGATAACACGAAAGATGGAAAGGCTTAAGATTTTGACTGCATATTTGGAAAATCTGAGCACCCATCTAGTCTCAAAATAAGATCTGGGTCTGGAAAGCCAAATCAAACTTGGATTGGATTGGATTTAGTGACACCTTGAGGCAAAGTTGTACATTGCAACCAACTGAATATTCCTGAACACCTTTGATAGTTTTTTTGTTTAGTTTAAAGCCGAAATATCCACCGATCTGTTAACAGTGTGTATGTCTGGCTTACTAATTAACATGAAGGCTAAAAGAAGGCTCCGCTCCCCCTGTAGTGTTCAAAGTTGACACCTGCTGCGTAGGTGTTGAGCTGCAGATCGGATCTATTTAGAAGATGACTCTGCCGCAGAAATGACCGGCTGTAGCCTGCTGCCTGGGCCAATAGCAGCATTGTGACCGTTTACATAATAATAATACGCTGCGGTACACAGTGACACCATCAAGTTTTAGGTGAAGACTTGCTTACATGAGCAGACCATAGATTATGCCAAGACAAATAGATTAGCATGGGAGCAGTCTAATATTAGGATTCAAAGAATGATTAGAGGATCCATGTTATGTAATGATATTAATCAGTCTCTGTTCTGCTTGAGTCTCCATCAACAGTTCTGCTTCTGACAAACCTGGAGTCTCATTGTGTTTGTTCATGTACATCAGTTCATCACGGAGAATTTCAGTAACATTAACAGATTTAACAGTTTCAGAGCTAAATTCATCCTAAACTACCAAGATAAAATGTCCAATTTTATGTTTGCTACTTTGAATACTGCACAAAATAAATCAGAAGGATTTCTATCTATCGACTAAACTAATAGTGTCTTAATCAGCAGTCTTGATAGAGTGATAATAAATGGTGAAAACAGTTTATCTGTACAAACAAATGAATGCAAACCAAAATGTGTTGTGTTAATAATAAATAAATGCTGATAATCATACGAATAAGACTTCCTATTTATGAGCAATGCAAGTCTAAATGATACAGTCTGTCACTGAATTAATGGGTAAAGTTGAGCCATTTGTCTTCCAATATAAATTAGACTTCAAAGCACATGCTTTTACTGGGGCTTAGGAAGATATCTCCGGGTTTCATTAATGTAACGATGGTTCACGTCTTCCTGGGGGACATCGTCATGGTAACCAGGTTTACATTCAAGATAGGACATCCACACGCTGGCTCAGTCTGGTAATTTTGCAATTACCTAAAACAGTTGGCTGCAAGCACCCTGAACTCTGAGGGTTATACGGTTGCTTTATGTGTCACCAGGAAACAATCAAATCATTGCAGACACTCCACAAAAAGTGGATCGATGGAATGTCAATGCACTATAAAAGGTTTTAATAAACATGTTACATGGCAATGTAACCCATGCAGGCAACTTTTAGCTAGCTGCAGTGGTGGAGGCAGAGCCTGGACAGATGCTGATTCTGGTGAAGATGGCTGCAGTATAACAACCTCAAAGAGAAACTTTACCTCCTACATGTAGCTTCCCCACAGCTCTACTCTCTGAATACCCCCCCCCCCCTTTAGGGAAAAGATCCTACTTCATCCCAGCTCCTTTGTGAGCCCACAAAGACATCCACACACCGCTCTTAAGTCATGATAAGCGATTAATACTTAAGTTAAGTAGTCCTAAGTAAAAATTGCTCCACTGAGAGGTTGATCTTTACTGTACACACCTTCCTCTCACTTTCCGGGCAGCTTATATGTTTTAAATTCCTTTACATTGCAGTGCACATATTGGGGGAAAATGGGACGAGCCCAGGCAAAAATAGCTGGGGATGAATTCTTTGCCAGTCCAACCCTGTCCGTACATATCAAAACTCCAACTGCTGACCAATCAGCTTCCATGGAATATGAAAGAGAATGAATTATCTTAGCATGTTGATACCGAGATGGTCTCTTTACCCTGACTGAACCCTTTCCCTGACAAGATGCATCAGCAGAGGGAACTGCTTATTTAACAAAGACCGATTAAAGCACTAAAGGCTTGTACTTGTTGATAAGATTTGCAAGTAAGCCTCCTGACTGGTTTGAAATATGTTTTGTGTTTCTCTTTTCCAAAGGCTTGCAGCTGACAGAATAAAGCTTAAACTGTCTTACGCGGTGTAAGAATTCACCTGTAACTCTGAATGAATAATTGTAATTAAAGTCAGATTTACTCCTGTCTGACTGATACGGCAGTGAAGTTGATTTAGATCAAATTAGCCAAATGTATCAAGCTGATAACATCCACTGTGACTTCACTTAAAGGGGAACTCCGGGGCATTTGAAGCGCAATCCCATTGCTAGAGGTTGTCAAATACTGATAGTAGGACACAGACAGGTGCAAATCTGCGCTCCCTGTGTGGAGATCACGCTGTTCGCTCAGCCTGTCATGCGAGGCTAATACGTGGTGGCTAAGGGGCAAGCGCTAACCCTTCCACGTAAAACAACAACTTGCACACTGCAGAAACGTCACACCACTTTATAAACCATCCGACAATAAAGTCACAAGCCTTACCATCAAAACCATATGCATGGTTCTCACATTACTGGCATGGGGATGTTACAAAACAACTTTATAAACAGCATGTCACTTACCTCTTGTTGGTATGCTCGCGCATGTGAAAGCCCAAAAGAGTCAATGGACGATAATCCCATATACAAAACAATTATCTTCTCTAGAAAAACTGCGTTCAAGTATTTAAAACATTTCAACAATACGTAATATTGCCGTCGGCAGGCGGCAGCACGCAGTGATATGAAGGGAGAGAAAATAGCACCAAGCGATTGTGAGGTCGGACTTTTTCTGGAGAAGGATTTTGTGATGCAAATGTATTACTCTTTTGAACGCATATTGTTTTGAGAAGCAAAACGCTTTATTTTTTAAACCCCAGCCAACTGGCCGGACTACCTTCAACGCCAAAACGAGGCTGGAACTCGGCTCACAGGACGCAGCAGGAGGTAAGTCAAACTTAATAAATGATATTGCTAATATGGGATGTCACACAGCTTCATGTCAAAAGAGGCGAACTGTCCCTTTAAGCTGAAGAAGCTTGGAGGTGGTTCGAAATTATGGATGTTATTTGTCATTTGCTGTTATTTGCTATTTACGCTTCGGCACGCACTCCGCCCACCCCTGAGGGTCCCCTTTGTACAGTGGGAACGCAAGCTGACCCGTAACGTTCCGACCCGACCCATACCGTACTGCATAGTAGAAACGAGGCTTTAGAGTCATATTTTGTGTGGCAGAAAGCGCAGATATTTTGGGAATATGCGCAGGAACTCAATCAAATAAGCTAATCTTTTGTTGTTAGCTTCTCTTTCTATTCTTTTATGTATTTTTAATGCTTCTTTCACTTCCTGCTGCAATGCTTTTATTTTCTGTAAAGCACTTTGAATTGTTTGTACATGAAATGCGCTATATAAATAAATTTGATTTGATTTGATTTGAAAAAATGCAACAGAAATCCGAAAAAAGAGGCAAAGACAGACAAAAGTTTATGGAACATACGAGTAGCACCATTTTGGAATATCTTTCGATCAGCAGATGTATTCCTAACAGACGAGGGTGTCAGGATTGAGTATAAAAGGAGCATCCACCAAAGATTAAGGGTTCGGTTAAATGTTTCTTTTTTTTATTTAGGGAAATGACCTGCAAGTAGCTTCGTAGCAGCCATGATAAGAGCTGTTTGAGTTCTCAAAATTCTAAGGAAACATAAGGAAATCATTCCATCCCACAATTCCTTGCAGCTTAGTTATTTTGCATATAACTGTAGTAAAGACTACAGTGTGAGTGGGTGTGAGCATCCTCTGACAAAACTATCCTTCACTTTTTGTGGCTTTTTCTTTACTTTTTTGAATAACCAACCCTAACGATAAGGTAAATTATTTTTAAACATATTGTGTATCTATTCATTTATCTATTGAATCAAAACGACTGTTGTGTATTCTCAGCTGTTCTTTGTTTCTATTGTTCGATCACTGCGCCGCTAAAAGACGTCAGACCTCCTGTTATCATGTCTACTGTTCAAACATTACAACACGCACTTAATTACATCACTGACCTCAGTAACCTCACTCCTATGAAAGAGGATAATGCACACGCACACGTGTTCGCACTCACAGAGGAGGAGTGTTACCATGGATCATGAAGGAAACTCAAGGAGGAGTGGAGAGTAGAGTTTAGGGTTGGGTGGGGGAGGTTAAATCTGATCTGGCCAGTGCTGACGACGGCAGTGTGGCTGCATCCTCACATCAGCCCTGCATCAGCGTGTGTGTGTTTGTTATATAACAGCGTGATAAAGCTGCCTTTGGGATCTGACTGTGGCCGCTGAGCCTCTTACCTGTGTGTCAGGTGGAAAGCTCTGGAAGCAGATCTTCATCTTCCATATCATCATCATCATCACATCAGTGGACGTTGAGCAGAAAAGTCCCCAATGTGTCCATCATGGGTCAGATTTTTTTCTTTTATCATTATTATTTAGGTTAAATAAACAAAAGTGACAGCTAATGTCAGATAAGGTGCATGAAGGGCTGAAAACGAATGAAAATGAGTTGTTAAAAAGGGTTTTATTTGTGGTCGCTGTATATCAGATCTTTATCCCCTTAACGCCTATTGTCGCATATATGCTACAAACCGTAGCCGGAGTAACCGCTGACTCCAAATTGACCAGGATGCCTGTTGTCGCAAATTTGCAACATCCCAAAATTTCTATTTATTTTTTGTGCAAAGGTGAAATTAATAATCTCAGCATTATTCACCATCTACTTAAAGGCTAAAACACACACAAATTTTTTTTTTTTACATACTGCTATATAAATTCAGACGTTAAGGGTTATATATCAGATCCAGCCACACCTCACGAGGGTAAATCACCTGTCAGAAATTGATAAGCATCTACTTATTATTCTTTTTAAATGAGAGCGATCTGTTCTAGTTGTGGAATATTGTTCAAAAATATTGTTCAAAATATATATATATAATATATAATAGGATTCTAATGGTCCCAGTAAAGCAAAATGAATTTCTTCAGTATATATAATAATAAGCTTTAATGTAAATTCAAGCATGCTCATATGTTTCCCATTCGGGCTTCTCCTCTGCCAGTCTTTGTCACCTATGTTTTCCCATTCATTCTTAATTCTGACGTCCCTGTACAGATCTAACAGTCTTCTTGTCTGCGACTTTCCAAGCCAATCAGTCTGTTTCCTGTCCTTTTCACATCTCACTTCTATTTGCTTTTTTTTTCCGTCCAGACTGTGTCTAGTGCAGCCAGCCTCCTTCCCATCTCAACTTCTTCCTCAATGCACTACAACGAGCCTCATCAGAATTCTGCACCTCTTAAATCCATCACCAGCATGCACTCTTCAGGAGTCCTATCCGAGTGTTGGAAATATTTCCACTACATTTCATCAAAGTACATTTCTAAGACCTCTTCCTCTTCTCCTAGGCCTGCTTACATGTTTTATAAGTATACAACATTATCTGTGCATACCCTTCTAAAACTAACACTTACCTGAAACCTTCACTGAAACCCTTTATGTCCAACCATCAAGAATCTATGTGACAGGTATAAAAGTGCATCATAAGAAGATCAAATTAGAAACTACAGCATCTCATGTCCTGAGTAGTTAAATGTGTTAAATGTTAAATATTTATTACCCCCTCTATAACTTTTTCATCTACATAGCCACAATTGCATTCAGGTTTTAGTTACAAATGTAGACAAATACCGAAAGCTCAACAGCAGTTCAGTCTAACAGCAAGGATGGTGAGTTTATGTACAACTCCATGTCAGGCTAAACTGTGTAATTGACCCGTTGGACAGCTACAAGGAACATCTCAAGCTCATTTTTTCAAGAAAATTGATGAAACATATGGTTCATGTCCTGTCCTGTGAGAGACCCGCTGTTTACCTCTGCTAAGGTTGTTAAGAGGTTATTACAGTTTGTCCAAGTCAAGGTAGAAGTTTGTGATTTTATCGATAAATATTTGTAACAAGGGTTAATTTGGCTGTGTATAATTCCACAAAATTATTGTTTTTTAATTGTTTTTATGACATTTGTAAGACTAGCCAGGTGGAACTTTTGTTTTCTTTTTCTGTTTCTGTACATTCTTTTATGGGGGAGCAACATTCGTGACAAAAGATACGGTCCCGCTTAAACTCTTCCTCTTTTTTCTGATGTTCAGTGAGGAAAGGAAAGAAAAATAAAGACCTTCGAAAGAGCAGCGGTGTGGTCTCCATTCGTTCTAACCTTAACACAACACAGAGGTTTCATACCGGTGACATATGTTCACAATAACCTCAGGTTAAAGAAGTACAGATTTGAAGATGGGAACCTTTGTGTCAAGCTAACCCAGTATCACAGTGAAATGGGAAATAGTGATGTGAATTTACTCTGTTGATTTGTGTCCACAGACAGTTTTTTTTTGTGCGCTACAGCACAGAAAAATAACTCTAGGTACTTGGTTAGGTTTTAAAAACGAGATGGTTAAGGTTAGCAAAGCATCACAGCTTGCATTAAAACTGACTGTGTAAGTGCTGGATGAGATGAAAAAGATGCAGATTTAGTCTTTGTTTCTGTTATATGACTATTTCATGTTCAACCAGGACACACCTGTGTTTGTTTCCATACATACTTTACACATGTTTTTATAATAAAGAGAGAGATTAAGGCTTTATTGTCATGTAGAGACAGGTCATTTACAAAATTACTCCTTTTTCTTCTGCTTTCGTTCTCTGTAAAGTTAGGTTTAGGCATTAGGTGGTTTGGGTTAGGAATTATATCATGGTTCACCATTAAAAAAAAGACTTAAGTTATTATACCGTCCCTTATGCAAAAGACACAAACACCAAAAGATCCTATTTATGAAAAAAAAAAAAAGCAAAAAAAAAATAAAATAAATAATAATAATTCAACCTGGATAGACTCACACGGAGAGATAGGGAGACAATTGCAAGGTTTATTGTCAATATTTCTTTGGCGCTCGGGCCCCGGCGGAGGACATGCAAGTTGAACCGCTGTGAGCTTGCAAGTCCGGCATAGGGAGATAGATGCTGAATATCTTCCCCCCCTTGGGACCCGAACCTGGTGGCGGAGTCATACGAAGGATGGAGATGTCGAGGACTTGAGACATCGGGTGGAGATGGGGAGGTGGTGGGATGCAGCTTGCTTGCGAACGGGGAGAGCCCAGGAAGGAGCATCTTATATGTGGATCTGGATGGTTGATGAGCGATTGCCAGCACCTGGTGAGTCTGCCATGTTGAATTTGCGGCTAGCCTTCATTATTATTATTATTATTATTATTATTATTATTATTATTATTATTATTAATAATAATAATAATAATAATAATAATAATAATAATAATAATAATAATAATAATAATAATAATAATAATAATAATAATAATAATAATAATAAAGATAAAGATAAAGAACAAGAACCCAAGATGGTGCGATGGTTTACACCGTCGCCTCACAGCAAGAGGGTTCCAGGTTCAATTCCTGGCTGGGGCCTTTCTGTGTGGAGTTTGCATGTTCTCCCTGTGTATGCGTGGGTTCTCTCTGGGGACTCCGGCTTCTTCCCACCTGTCAAAAACATGCATGTCAGGAGCCTCGGAGAAACACACCAGGGTGGGGGATCAAATCAAATTTATTTGTATAGCACATTTCATGTACAAACAATTCAAAGTGCTTTACATAAAATAAAAGCATTGCTGCAGGGAGTGTAAGAAGCATTAAAAATACACAAAAGAATATCAAGAGAAACAAATAAAATCATTTAAATGAATTTAAAAACAAGCAGCAGCCAAGATAAGTTAAAAGATACCGTTGAAGGATGCTCGCTTACGCCGAAGACGGATGTACTGGGCGTGAAACGGCCGTACAACACAACTACGTCATGGAAGAGACAAACAAGACAACATGCTGGATGTCATGAAACAAGGTTCAGATTTGTTTAATCAACATATGAATTCTTATCGCTTCACATGTTCGTTTGACTGTCAACAATATTTAAGCAAAAACTATTAAAGGGATACAAGGTAGTTTAGCGGCAGTATAGCGATCTCTACTGGTCAACCTGAAATTCTACACTGTCGTAAAAATGCCTTCCTCCCCCTCCCCCAAAGCGCAATGAATGTATGAGACCTCTGACCTATTCGTGCAACCTGGCAGATAAATGACGGCGACCATGTCTTCTGTACATTGTCCGTTTTTCCCATGATAATTTGGTTGTTTTGCATGTTTGTATTATACACATCCACTAACTAAACATTGTGGCGAATGCTGCCGTTGTGTTATTTAGTCAGTACAGTTAGGTCATCTGATTCACAAGTGCAGACTGCCCACGTAAGATACTATGATCAGAGATTTTCTAAAGAGAGAACTCAAGATAATATGCTATAATCCTGTTGCTGGAGGAAGTGGCCGGGGACAGCTCGTCTGGGTTTCTCTGCTCAGGCTGCTGTCCCCGCGACCCGATCCCCGGACAAGCGGCAGATAATGGATGTATGGATGTATGGATGGACTGTTGCTGATCTTGAATGGGATTCTTCCCTCATCATGGTGTATTCGTGGAGTGATTCCTTTGTATTAGCAGACACTTACAAAAGTTACATCTTAGACAGATGCGCGCAGGCACTACCAACACACGCCGCTATAAACGCAGACTAGCTCTACACTATTCCGATTACAATCATAATCCGAACAAATGAATCTATTTTCATGTGTAGATAACAATTCTTGTTCAGATCAAAACGCTATTCTTATTCTAATCAGGTCAGTCCGTGTATTTCTGAAGCTAGACTACGTCTCGAACTCAGGAGGAATTAGAGCACCATCATCACCTGTCTCTTTACGATCTAAAACGCAGATCACTATGGTAGATGAACAAGATCACGCTTGGAGAAATTTCACAAAGATGGGAAGTGCCAACATCGAACGTTTCATATTCAGTCTGTGAAAGGCAGAATATGAAACGCTTGGTGTTGGCTCTTCAACGCAAGCAAACACATAGCTACAACTACAGCTAGCATACAGTACCTAGCTAAGTGCCGTAAACACAAACGACTCTTCTCGCGCATCGCAAGACTTCAGAAGCGGGTCGCTCCTGCCGAAGTTACATATGGGATTCTCAGCATACAGACCCCTGTTGAGAGCGAGACAGGCTTCATTCGCTTACAATTGACTTGTTTAACCTTTGGTAAACTCCTGAAGGCTATAATTTTAAGTGAAAATGCTACCTAGTGCCCCTTTAAGTTGAATTTGATCAAACTTGGCTGAAAGTTGGAAGCAAAGAAAGAACTCAATATGTATATATTAGAGCGGATCGGGATCCCTTTCATGGTGAAGGATATGCTCTCTGAAAGCTCGTGTTTGTCAGCAGGATTACACACAAATTAAATGTAACCGATAATGCACCAAAGTTTTAGCAGAGGTGGACCCAACTTTGAAATGATTTACTTTTGGTGTCTAAATCTTGATCCAGGTCTTTATATTTGACCTTGATGGAGGTGGTAGTACTGTATATGGGATCCTTATCATCTTTTATTTTATACTTTGTGTTTAGATAGTTGTAGTATCTCCCTCACATGAACAATAACACTGAATCAACCCCGAACTTGTGTCCCTGCAACTAGATGGGACCCCGCTGTGGAATAATGGAAGACAACAGCCCCCACAGCATCTACAACTGAGGCAGGTGACGGATGAAAACAGGATAAAAACAATCTGGTGCTGGTCTCAATGGAACATGTCAGTCACTTTGGCACAATTAGGGTTCGTTGTTCCAAACTTATTTCAAAGTATTTTATCTATTGTTCTGATGCCAGACCACTCACCCAGTAATAAATGCTTTGCAGCGCAGTGGGTGGCGGTGGGTGCCAGGTGGCGGGGGACCCCTGTTGTTGCGGATTGCCAGGTGTTTTACACACTTTGACTGTTCTGTGAGAGCGCTTAGCTTGATCCACATAAATACCACAGTAAAAAACAGGTACTTTACATGTGAGGATATTATTATTCCTCTATAATAATCAAAATATATTTAATTATTTAGATGTTTTGTTGAGGAACTTTTAATTAAAAAGATATTTACTCTTTTTGGACACAGCATGTTTTACCACATTGTACTGCATGTCTACAGTGGGGTTTGCTCTGCTGCCCTCAGGTTAATTTTCTGGACTGATTTCAAATATCCTACAAAAGTATGAAAGCACTGACTCATAAATATGTTTTATCTCTCACAAGGCTCGGGGTAACTGTCCAGATTCAGTAATTCAGGAGCACTTACAGATGCACTGGAGGCCGTACTGTCTGTGTGTAAACTGTTAGCAGGAGTCTGGCTGGCCATGTTTCCAGCTCTTTCTCTCTGCCCTGACCTAGATCTCTGACAGTAAACAGCTGCTTCCTAAAGCGACGTCGTGCTGCCATCAGCAGAACGGGCTGGAGAGATAAATGTCAGATTGGAGCTCAGCTGAGCCTCTTGATGCAGCTCAGGGCCCTGCAGTTTGTTTAGGAGATCCACAGACACTTAGCAGCCAACTGTTGCTGCTGCTGCCAGCATTGTTTTTATTTTGTGTTTTTTAATTATCACTGTTTGCATTCAAGGCATACAATAGGTAAAAAAAAAACAATCAAAAATCCTATAAAACAGAGGCCTCAAATCTGCTTCAGTGAGCCACAAATGTACATGAGCGTTATACATCAAAGCAAAAGATTCATTCTAGGGAACTTGAAATCTGTCAATCTGGATATTTCTGCACATATGGACATCTTGTTTTCATTAAGCTGCTTAGATGAAGGCAAATATGTGTGAGCTTAAATTAAAGGAGCGTTTCCAAATTCTGCCTTAAAACTCCCTAATTTTAGTCTAGTTTTGCTCTTTGCCTTTGTTGCTCAACCTGCACTGGAAAAAATCAAAGTCTTACCAGGTATATTTGTCTCATTTCTAGTCAAAATATCTCATTACACTTAATATCAGACACAACTGCCTAACAAGTACTATTTCAGCCAGATATAGGGACTTGTTTGAAGACAATACATCTTGAATATCTTGTTAAATGAAAAAGTCTTGAAAACAAATTGTTTTGAGTCGGATTTCATATGAAACAAGCTTTTTTTGACATTTGAAGAGGTTTTTAAGCTAATTCAAATTCACTTTTATCTGAGCGGCCCTGTGCTGTATGTCTTCCCCATCTCTCTGCCACCTGCTTCCTGTCTCTCAAGCCTGAATCTATGATAACACGAAGAGATGGCATTATCCACCTCAGAGACTTCAGGCTCCCCCTCAAGGTGCTCAGGAACTTTTACACCTGCACCATTGAGAGCATCTTGAGTGGGAGCATCACCACATGGATGGATGGCAGCTGCAAAAAACAGGACTTCTTGGCCCTTAGGAAAGTAGTCCGCTCAGCGGACTATCAGAACAACCCTACCCGACCTGCAACACATTTATATCTGTCTGCTGAACACTGAGCGTTAAACTGGACTCCACTTCTTTCTGTTAATACTGTATATTTCAGATACCTTATACATTTTCTTTTATTCTTATTATATATTTTTCATTCATTTTTATTCATATTTCACGTTTAAGTTTAATTATCTTTTTATTGGTAGCAGGACAAGGAAGAATTTTACTGCACATTGTACTGTGTATGATTGTGTATGTGACAAATAAAACTATCTTGAATCTTGAAAACACTGTATCTTATAGGCAGTGGGACTTCTGGTCATTTCTGGTTAGCACAACTTTCTGCCATAATTATCCTAGTTTGGTATTTTGCATTTAGCTGAGGTGGTTCGGGCATCAGATCAGGATGACTCCCAGTCACCTACCTTTGGAGGTTTATTGGGTACAACTGAGCGGAGGCCCCTGGGAAGACCAAGAACTCACTGGAGGGCTTATATCTCCTCTGGTCTGGGATTGCCTTGGGATCCACCAGGAGCAGCTGGAGAGTGTAGTTGGGCTGTGGGATGTCTGGGTTTTCCTGCTGCCTCTGTGACATGACCTCGGATAAGCCGAAGATAATGAATGGATGGATGGATGGATAGTGTTTTTGACCCGACCACAGACTTGAGAATGAGCTTCCAGATTACTTATCAGATAAAATCAATCAGTCTCTGTTGTTGCTGTCAGTCAGAGAACCTACGCATGAGATGGTATATGTTAAATGTGTGTTTCCGTAAAGAAAAAAGCCGTATCCACTATTTTAGTGACAACTGCAGCAGCCTCATTAAAAATCAGTGTATGTATCTGGTTGTTATGGTCCCATCAATGCCAATCAGAGCCAGAGCTGATAAATACTTGTGACTAATGCAGAGTCAGTTGATATAGGTCTAAATTAAGCACCTTCCCATTGTACTCAAAGATCATAAATTAGAGGGTTTTAGTGGCTTTTTTGACCAGTGTTCAAGGGCTTCAGAAGGAAAAACTTGAATCCTTTTGTCTTACAGTGAGGTAATCTGGTATTTAGGTAGGGTCCACGGCCCAAGCTTTCCTACCAGGGTTTGCGTCCCCACCCCGCTGTGACTGGTGTGCAGTTGGCACCCTCTATACTTTCATTACCCCCTACCCGAACAAGGGTGTGAATCCCATTCCTACTTATCTTTACCTCTTTTATTTCTCCCCCTACCCGAACCAGGGTTTGTATCCCCACCCCGCTGTGACTGGTGTGCAGTTGGTGAGAGGCTGGGGTAGATTGTGGCTGTAAAAGATGGTTGTTGTGGTGTGAGGAGCAGTGTTGGCTGGCATTAGGGGGGTGACTCTGGGACGCCAGTGGTCATTGTCTAGCCTCCTGGAGGTGTCGTGGGCCCAACTAGACGAAACACTGATGAAAGGAGGTCCCCACCTGATGACACCAATGACATGTTGGTCAGCACTGCTCACTGATCTAATTAGGGAGTATAGGGAATTATTCACTGAGTCTGGTCCATTTTTTTTCCTTTAGCACAAGTTTCTTGTGTTTACCTCAAATCTGGATGAGCAGAAAGTTGTCCAGGGCATCACACTCCTTCCACCAATCTGCTTTCTTCCTTGAGTGCATACTACCGCCATCTCTTCCATAGACAAACAACAGCCATCCATCAATCCATCCCCATAAAATCTAGATTCATCAGACCACATCATCTTCCCTGCTACAGCTCTGTTGGTCATGTGCCTTTCACCAACTCTTTCTGCAGTGGAGAGGGGTCATCTGCTGACTGAGCTGCAAGTACGAAGCCCAGTATGTGATGAACTATGTGATCTGACACCAATCGGTCAAAGCCACGATCAGCAGTTTGAAGTACAGTGGAGAGCAGACCACATGTGCCAGTCTTCACTACCCATGTGCTAAGGCTCAGGCACTCTTTCCATCCTCGTCACCGCCTTCAGTTTGTAAAACCTCACCACAGATACATATTCCCCGCAGGAGCTAAGTGTTTGCTTGCTGCATGATATATCTAATCCCTTGACAGGTGCCGCTATAATGAGATAATTAATATTATGCACCTCACCTGTCAGTGGCTTTAATGTTATGGCTGATCACAGCGCAGTTCAGTGGTGAATCAACTTAAGCAGATTTAATTAATCCTTTTCAATGTCAGCTATTGTCAAAGGTATTCTGTTACTCATCAAGTATTACTGCAGCAGGTAACACGGCAAAACGTAACATCTATCACATGTTGACTTTTTACTATTGTATTATTTAATTCAGCATTGAAAATCTATTGAGATTTAGAGAAGAAACCTTTATATTATTACATATTTACTTTATTCATTTTGGGACTATGATCCAGTGAATGAGTTAGCAGGAGGATGACGACTGAATTTTGTTCTCTAAGCACACATTTAATCTCAACCCCACATCTACTACACACCTATCTAAATTTCCTTTTTGCATTAGTCAAGTAAAACAAACTAATTAGACACACGTCTGGCAGATGGCTATCAGTCAAAGAACTAATTTATCTCGACCACTGGTGCTGCTGCTGCTGAGGATTAGGTCAGATGACTTTAGATGAGATTAAGGCCCCTTTGGAAACACAGTGGAGGCAAGAAGATTACAGCAAATGAGGTAACTGAAATGACCATTGTTACATTTCTTTGAGCTACATCTATGTAAGCTAAGTCTCGCTGCTTTGTTTTGACAGACAGGGAGGCACTTTCCAAATGAATGAATTACCCTTGAATCATGCCAGACATGTGGGAAGGGGCAGTTTTCAATTTCAGGCAATTTGGGATGTTAATTAATTAATTAATTGGTCTCTATATTTTCTCTGCAGTAACATGATGCAGCAAACTTCCATAAAAATGTGATTCTCATCATGGAGCGCTGCTGTAAAGTAAACAATTATAGGGCATCGCTTGCGGTTGACTGCACCGTACAGTTACAGTAGCAGCAGGGTTTACTGTACATTCTCTCATTAACAATGGAGCCCATTTAGCTTCAATAGGGCTCTAATGCCCCCCCACCTGTTACCCCCCACCCGCCCAACCATCGGGCTCATGTACTGACTGCTGACACAGCCATTACTCACCAGTTTAAAGCAGCTCTTTGGCCCTGCAGCTCAGCGGGCTCGTTAAGATTTTGGGAAAGGGGGTGTTGTGTGTTAGACTGGGAGGAGTTCAAAGGGTCAGTCCAATGGGTGGCTGGGATTACCACCGACCTACCATCTGCCACCCAAAGGCTGTGATAATCAAAGTGAGGAAATCAATCGCCTGAGTAAATATCATAGACACATAAGCTCACGTAAGACAGTAAATTAAAGTACGGACCAAATTTGGGAGTTTCACTCCAGCACTGAGGAAACATAGGCCAGTTTATTTGTGCAGCACAATTCAACTACAAGGTGATTCAAAGTGCTTCACTGATACATTAAAACAGTAGAAATAAAAAGCATGATTTAAGTTTTAAACAAAAAAGAAAGAAATAAGAACAATAGATAGAATCAGGAGTTAAAATGTGATTAAGTTTTGAAACTCAAGCTTCAGATTTGGAGCTTAATCCAAAAGCAGCTGAAAACAGGTGTGTCTTCAACCTGGACTTAAACACACTGAGTGTTTCAGCTGATCTGAGGCTTTCTGGGAGTTTGTTCCAGACATGTGGAGCATAGAAGCTGAACGCAGCTTCTCCATGTCTGGTTCTGACTCTGGGAACTGATAGAAGACCGGATCCAGATGAGCTGAGGGGTCTGGAAGGTTCATACTGGGTCAGGAGGTCCCTGATGCATTCTGGTCCTGGACCATTCAGAGCTTTATAGAGCAGCATCAGAACTTTAAAGTCTATCCTCTGATGGACAGGCAGCCGGTGTAAAGACCTCAGAGCTGGACTGATGTGGTCCACTTTTCTGATCTTAGTGAGGACTCGAGCAGCAGAATTCTGAATGAGCTGCAGTTGTCTAACTGACTTTTTAGGTAGACCTGTAAAGATGCTGTTACAGTCAACAAGCCTACTGAAGATGAATGCATGGACTAGTTTTTCCAGGTCCTGCTGACACATCAGATCTTTTTTACATAGCAGGTGTGTTGTCGATCATCCTCGATGTGAGTCTGATAGTGTGTTTGGATCACTCTCTAACATGCAAATACATCAAAGGTATGTGTGATCAGTGACCTACATTTTTCACATCTGCGTATCAGATCACCGTCTACTGCCCGGCGTGTCCTTAACTCACAGACAGATTACTCTGAACAGACTGAGTTACAGCTCGGTACTTTTTATCCTTTCATAGATCTTTAATTATTTGGAGAAAAAGTGCTTCCTTGCTAAGAGCCGATGTCGCTTGGTTTAGCATAAAAACTGGAAGTAAGACTCGAAAGGTAAAAAATGGACCCCGAAAACCACAATATATTACTTTAACACCTCAGTTTTTGTTTGATTTAATGTGTCTTCTGTTTCTTAAGGATCTCAGACAGCAAGCAAAAGTCAAGACATTATGTCTGGCATGGCCTCTGTTCCACCAGCTTCAACAAATCTGTAGTCTCAAACACCCTAAAGTGTTCAGATGTCTTTGTAGTGGGGTTGTTTAAAACAGGCTAGATCTTGGTTATCACCAAGCTACCACCTACTAAGTCACTATAACTCTGAACTTCCTGAATATGTCTGTGGTTAGTTTGCTTGTTGACAATATAAAGTTAGTGGTTTTGTGCGGTTTCCCCTCTGCTTCCAGTCTTTGTGGATATATTTAAGAAACTTCTGACTCGACTGATTTAAACCACTATCAACAATTTCCAACACAGACTCATTGTCTCAAGTTTGAGCTATTCAAACCACAGCTGTTAGTTTATTCTCCCGTGCTTTTGAATACTCAGAAATTTCATCTTATAGTCACATTTCCTGACCTTGTTAGAAAACTTCTTCAGGTGAAGGAAAGATGGTAAGAGACATTTGTAATGATTTAAGCAAGATAACCATGCTAAAGAAGTATTTTGGGCAACTCATATTGGCATAACAAGTTACGAGATCAGATATCACTTCATTATCAGGGTTGGTAATTAAATAAAAACCAAGAGAAATCCCAAAGTTAAGGAACAGGATGCTTTTCTTTCCTGTTTGTCAGTTATTGCTGCAGCTGGAAAATCATCACAACAGTGATGACAAAGGTTCATAATCCTCCGAATTTGTGAGGAGACTCATAAAAGAGGCCTGCACCACAACACAAATCAATAAATAATGTTTCTCAGACTGTGAAAAAAGGTTAAAGGCACTTACTGCAAAATACTGTGAAAAGAGATTAAACATTAAGGACGTGAATGAACTGACGTTATTATTGCAGAGAGAAGCTTTCACTACAGATTAAATGCAATTCATTCAGGCTGAAATGAAGAAATTCTTGATTTACGTGCGGTAAGTTCTCTTCTTTTCTTGCTTTTTGCCATCCAGTGGTGCCATTTTGTGAGCTGATTGGTGTCTCGTTCAGTTGTTTGTGATCATGTTGCATCAACTAAACAGGGACCCCTGATTAGGTCCATGCTTCTGAGGACCCTGGAACTTTCACTTTTCTTTTTCCAGCTCTAACCTCCCTTTAAGAGACAATATCAGCTGTTAGAATTCAAGTTGGGTTTTTTTTCCCATAAAACTTCCTACTTATGGGGAAGTTGAAATACAGTTCCAGCCTTTAATAAAGCTCTGATCGAGCACCTTAAACTGAACCCCTCAGATGCTGCAGATCTCAGCTTGATAACGCAGCTCGACTTTAAACTTGTATATAATTGACTGTATCAACAACTCGGACTGACCCATATGAAATCTTGGTTGCATCACACATGGTCGCCTTTAAGCTTACCATTATGACCAATAATGGTCAGATTTATGTCTGAAGAACACAGATGCTGCTCCACATGAGTCATGCAAACAACATGCAGAGCTTACAGCCGCTAATTCAAACAGATGCCTCGCCTGGCACACTTTTCCCGCCTTGAACTAATGCATCAAATTGTTTTCTAATCGGCTTTGCCATAATTAAAATGATAGCCACATCCTCTCTTTTGAAAAATATTACCTTCAGATATTTAAATCTCCAACTGTCTTAATCCTAAAGAAAACAATTAATTTCCATGCCACAGCATGTAGATCATAAAGAGGCCTCCCCTTATGGTTTCCATTTACACTGTAAGGTAATCAGCTTGCTTGTATGAATTGAATGCCGGAAAAAAACCCAAACACGGTCTTCAGATGGGGAAGAGCCTGTCTGATGAGGTGAGAGCCCGGCTGCCCTCTGAGGTCAGCGCTGTGGTCATTTATTGTGCTGTTGTGGAGTGTGATGCTGCAGAGAGGCGTCGGTGGAGGATTAGCAAGCTGTGGCACATGTCAGGGAGTGAGAGTGTGGACAGAGCGTGCCGGGAAAAAACCGGGCGTCATGGGGCTCAGAGCTGCTATCACACGACTGAGCACGCTCTGCACTGAGGAGGGGGCGGCTCATCTTCTAAGATGTGAGACAACACACGGCGTGAACTTTATTACACGTGAGACTCACCTGCAGACTGATAACACAGAAAAAGATGACGCTGACATCTAATAACCAGTCAGGACACATTTTGGTAGGTGGAGTTAACCTACACACTGGAAAAAATCAAAGTCTTACCAAGTATATTTGTCTCATTTCTAGTCAAAATATCTCATTACACTTAATATAAGACACAGCTGCCCAGCAAGTGCTATTTCAGCCAGATATAGGGACTTGTTTGAAGACAATACATCTTGAATATCTTATTAAATGAAAAAATCTTGAAAACAAATAGTTTTGAGTCGGATTTCATGTGAAACAAGCTTTTTTTTTACATTTGAAGAGCTAATTTCAAGATCACTTTTATCTCAACAGTCCCAAATATCCCATCTTATTTCAAGAAATCTTGACAAACCAATTTTCACTAGTTCCATTGGCAGATTTCTTTGCTTATTTCAAGCAAAAATGTCTTGTATTTGTTGTTTTTCTTACTTATTTTTGGAGGGGCATTTTTTTCCAGTGCAGCTTGGCACAAAACTTTGGTCTGGACCAAATTATCACAATCCTCTTGGTGAACTGTTGCTCCTCATTCTTTTTTTTTTTTTTAGTGATGACGACATTTGTTGTCATACATGATCTTAACAAAAGTGTTTGAAACTTGGAGCAAGTACACAACCCTTTGCTGTACTTACTGTTTAGTCATGATCCCAAGCATTTTTTGTGGCTTCAAGCCTTCCTCCACTTGGACCACAATGATTTATCTAAAGCCCGGTTAACACAGGTGGTATTTCAGTCGAAGGTTGCAAAAATCCAAGTCTTACCAGGTATATTTGTCTCATTTCTTGTCAAAATATCTCAGTACACTTAATATGAGACACAAGTACTATTTCAGCCAGATTTAGGGACTTGTTTGAAGACAATACATCTTGAATATCTCGTTAAATGAAAAAGTCTTGAAAACAAATTGTTTTGAGTCACATATCACAAGCTTTTTTTTACATTTGAAGAGGTTTTTAAGCTAATTTCAAGATCACTTTTATCTCAAAAGTCCTAAATATCACATCTTATTTCAAGAAATCTTGACAAGCTGATTTTCATTAGTTCCATTGGCAGATTTTTTTGCTTATTTCAAGCAAAAACGTCTTGTATTTGTTGTTTTTTTTACTTATTTTTGGAGGGGCATTTTTTCCAATGTTTTATGTCCCCCATAGTTTTCCTTGATGGAGAAATTATCCAGGTTCTTAACGCCCAATGTGACATAAATGTCACATAACAGATCTCTGAAAGTGGGGGGTGGTATTTTGAAAAAAAAGTCAGAAATGTGTTCTATGTGGTCTATTTAGTCTGTGTTATGACCCCCTTAATTTTCATTTAAGTAGAAATGGGTCCGGGTTCTTATGGGTTAAAGGGTCCACTCTGAATGTGCTCGTGTGTTCAGAGCAGCTTTTCAGAATGACGGGTGGAAGACATTAAAATCCTGCAAGTCTTCTGGGATTTATGCAGAGAAAGTCCTGAGCAGGTTAGTGAAGCCGCTGCCATGTAATCAGGATGGGAACTCGAGCTGTTCCTCACCAGGGCGCTGTGGCCCCACTCATTATCTTATCTCCCATTGTAACCTGCTGTAATTCCCTCTCTCATGATTGATGATGTCGCTGTCTGATTACACCAAGACAAAACCCCCCTAAGATCACCTTTCGGTCCTGCGGCCAACTCCGCGAGCTCCACGAGGTCCGCTGGAGAGGATGACGAAGGGAGGCATGTTGAACTGCTGTCACATGCACACCTCCTTTGTGTTATTACTGAGCAAGAATCAGCATAATGCTGTTAGCAAATCAGGAAATGAAATTCAGTTGTATTTCACAACATTCATACTGCCCATAGAAGAAGCCACTTTCTCTTGGGGAAGACTATGTTTTGGAGGTGCTTGCTCACACTGAGAAAAATCTAAATCTTACCAAGTATATCAGTCTCATTGAGTATCTCATTACACTTGATATAAGACACAACTGCCTGACAAGTACCATTTCAGAATATCTTGTTAAGTGAAAAAGTCTTGAAAACATCTTGTTTTGAGTCATATTTCACATGAAACAAGCTTTTTTTTTTCATTTTGAAGAGGTTTTTTAAGCCAATTTCAAGATCGCTTTTATCTCAAAAGTCCTAAATATCACATCTTATTTCAAGAAATCTTGACAAGACGATTTTCACTAGTTCCATCGGCAGATTTTTTTGCTTATTTCAAGCAAAAAGGTCTTTTATTTGTTGTATTTTTACTTATTTTTGAAGGGGCATTTTTTCCAGTGCAGTCGTATTTCACGACATTCATACTGCCCATAGAAGAAGCCACTTTCTCCCTGGGAAGACTATGTTTTGGAGGTGCTTGCTCATGTTTTATTGATCTGTTTGTAATCTCCTAGATGCACTAAACAGGACACTGAGTAAAAAGTGTCTGTGATAAGGAGCGCTGTGTGGTGCGGCCCATACAGCCATAAGAAAGCCACAGTATAAAACATTTAGTGACGGCTCCTCTGCTTCAGATCAGATCCCTGTGGCCCGCCGTGGACAAATCAGATAGGTAACCTGTGCTCTTTTTAAGAGACAGTGAGCCTCATCTCTCAATGCGCCAAGTGGAGACAGATGCCTCATTATCCATGCCACAGGGGACAAAACAGATCTGGGACCTGATGCCCCCCCCCCACTGGCGTTTAGTTTCCAACGTGCTGAGACAAGGCAACCTTGGACCATCGCCGGGCTGCGCTCATCTCTGACCTCAGCGAGCGCAGGTCGCTCGCAGAGTCACATTAAACTTTCAGAGGACCCAAAGGTCCCCGTCAGGAGTGTTAACAGCGGCATTGTCCCGGCTCCCCCTAACTCAAAGGGCCAAGTGTAATAAGGCACCACCCCCCCCCCTTCCACAGTGGTATGGACCGCCCCCCCTGGGTCCACAGATACAGTGACACCCTTCAAATCCATCTACAGCTCCCTGGAGTCACTGTGAGGCAGACAGAGAGGCAGAGATGGGAGATTTAATAGCAAGTCCACCTAAATGCATGTCCTGGTGCAGGTGTGGGATCAGACTCAGATGATGGGATTCCCACTGATCACATTAAAGGTGCAGTCCATCTAAACAGGCTGCCACAACCTGCCAACTAAGACTCACTAAATATAGCCTTCATATCTCCCCTTGGCTCTTTTCTGTCTTTTCAAACATGCACAGAACAAAACTTTGAAGATCTTTCCTGAACCTGTGCTTTTTTTTATTCAAATATTTTTTATTGATTTTCACATTATACACTCACACTAGTACTCAATACCCCAGACCAGAGGGGAAGAAATAGAAAATAAATAATGATAACAATAAATAAATACAAAATCAGGAGAATAAAACAGATAAATCACTCGGGATACATAAAGTGTTTATACATACACACCTACACATAAATGCATCTACACACATGACTGTTATATAGACAGAAATAAAATAATAAAATAAAGGGGGGGGGGGGGGGGGGCACTTAGGCTACACTATATTAAGGGAAGGGAGTTCATCCTCGAAATATGATTGGGATGGTTGCCAGACTTTATAATATCTATGGGTGGTGCCCCAACCTGAACCTGTGCTTTAAAGTAAAATCCCTTTTTACGTGTATGCTCGGAGTAAAATGCCATTTTAGCATTGGATGAAAATAAAACTTAAAGTGATAGTTCGGAGTAGATTCACCCTGGGGTCATTTGAACCGTGACATCCAGCCAAGTAGCCCACCCAAAGTTTTTTCGATCTTGGCTGAACATCAGCTGAGTTACTGAGTTATCCCGAATAGCTTAGTACAAGCGCTAATGGAACTTGGCAGTATCTCCAAAATTACCACACTAAAATCACATGCCATGACACCAAACTTCTACAGTAGTACAAATATGGTCTGTACTCACAAAACGATGCATTTGGAAGTTTGTACATAGTCCAGGAGTTTCTTATTATCAACACAAGCCTAATAGCTTCTCTGCTGCTAAAGCTGCGTTGACGTCACTTCCTTGATCTGGGAGCTTCAATGTAAGATGAGGGTTGATCTACTACTGTAGACAACAAAGCAAGGCTGCTCAATTTCTCCATTGATAAAATAACTTCACAACTCTACAACATAAAAATTCATAAAAAATCATGTAGAATATAGCATATACTTTGTTGTCTACAGTAGTAGATCAACCCTCATCTTATACTGAAGCTCCCAGATCAAGGAAGTGACGTCGATGCAGCTTTAGCAGCAGAGAATCTATCAGGCTTGTGTTGATAATAATAAACTCCTGGACTATGTACAAACTTCCAAATGCATCGTTTTGTGAGTACAGACCATATTTGTACTACTGTAGAAGTTTGGTGTCATGGCATGTGATTTTAGTGTGGTAATTTTGGAGATACTGCCAGGGTCCGTTAGCGCTTGTACTAAGCTATTCGGGATAACTCAGTAACTCAGCTGATGTTCAGCCAAGATCGAAAAAACTTCGGGTGGGCTACTTGGCTGGATGTCACGGTTCAAATGACCCTAGGGTGAATCTACTCCGAACTATCACTTTAATTATTATCTTCTGTATAGTCATCCAGCTATTCCAATTTTAATGGTAATACTTTCCATTTTGCACTAGAAATAAAGCAATGCAGCATTTTAATCCATTTATTTACCATGTTATCTGAGTGTCACAGCCCAATGTGTGTGTGTGTGCCAAAGCTGCCAAAGAACTCATACCAGGGACATCTGTTGAAGGTGAAGCCGGGTCTGAAATAACTCTGACCCCCTACTGTTTCAATTAGATCACATTTATCTGGATTTGGTGGATTTCAAATTTCAAAAACAAGAGTATTTTGTGAAAACAATGAAAACACCTGCTCCAGATTTTATGACATCACTTCAGCATGGTTTGACTTGGCCGAAACCAACACCAAGAGGTTTGTTTATCCTCCTGTATCATTGGATGTTCTTCATGAATGATCTCATATTTGTTCATGCAAACATTGTACTTAAATACTGTATTTTTTAACCAAATACCGGAGTGCAAATACTCCAAGTCTTGATTTAGAACCACATTAAAAAATACAGGTAAAGTGTCATATTGGGTGTAGTTAAAGCCTCATTTCCAAAAAAACAATAATTACATTTGCAGGTTATTACAGCAACTATGCCTCATTTCTTCAAACGTTTGTGTTCGATCTGTAACTATTACCCTCTAATGTTCAGTGTCTGGAAATGTATTTCTTTTCAGATGAATGAAAACTTTACTGCACCATTAGGAAAGGGAAATTTAAACAGTTTGCTTGTTCTGTTCTATGTAACATTACTGTGACAGAATTAGACTATAATACAAGGTGGAAAGGTAAAATAGATGGGACTGTTCTGAGTAGTCCACATTGTTGTGAAATATATTAAAGGACACATGAATTACTACACATGCACTCTGCAAGTTACAACTTCTCATAATTTCAGTACTAATGTTGGCGTTCAATCAGTAAAAGTTTTCATTTGAATCCACTCTAAACTACGGTGGCCCTGAAGTGCAAATCACAACAACGAATCAGAAAACACAACGGCAAATCAAATGTGTTTAGGATTTGTTGTTTTGTTTTTTAATTAGTTTTTTTTATGTGTTGTTGTATTTTTTTAATTTGTTTTTTAATTTGTTGTTGTATTTTTTTATTTGCTGAGTCATTAATCTCTTTTTTTATTGAAGAGATTAATGACTGGATGTGCCACAACTTTCTCCAGCTAAACAAAAACAAAACTGAGGTAATTGTCTTTGGAGCCAAAGAGAAACGATTACAGAACTTCAATCTGTATACCTAGAAACTACTAACCAGGCCAGAAATCTGGGTGTAGTGATGGACTCAGACCTAAATGTTGAAAAACACATTAAGGCAGTAACAAAGTCAGCCTACTATCACCTTAAGAATATATCAAGGTTAAAGGATCTGCTGTGTCAGCAGGACCTGGAAAAACTAGTCCATGCATTCATCTTTAGTAGGCTTGACTACTGTAACAGCATCTTTACAGGTCTACCTAAAAACTGCAGCTTATTCAGAACTCTGCTGCTCGAGTCCTCACTGAGACCAGAAAAGTGGACCACATCAGTCCTGCTCTGAGGTCTTTACACCAGCTGCCTGTCCATCAGAGGATAGACTTTAAAGTTCTGATGCTGCTCTATAAAGCTCTGAATGGTCCAGGACCAGAATACATCAGTGACCTCCTGACCCAGTATGAACCTTCCAGACCCCTCAGCTCATCTGGATCCGGTCTTCTATCAGTTCCCAGAGTCAGAACCAGACACGGAGAAGCTGCATTCAGCTTCTATGCTCCACATGTCTGTAACAAACTCCCAGAAAGCCTCAGATCAGCTGAAACACTCAGTGTGTTTAAGACATACCTATTTTCAGCTGCATTTGAATAAAGCTCCAAACTCAATCACATTTAAACTACTGATTTTATATTGTTCTTATTTCTTTCTTTTTGTTTAAAAATTTAAATCATGCTTTTTATTTCTACTGTTTTATTCTATCTATTGTTCTTATTTCATTCTTTTTTGTTTAAAATTTAAATCATTTTTATTTCTACTGTTTTAATGTCTCTGTAAAGCACTTTGAATCACCTTGTAGTTGAATTGTGCTGCACAAATAAACTGGCCTTGCTGTTGTGATTTGCACTTCAGGGCCACCGTACTAAACACCGTGACCTCTTTACTACCTAGCTAGAAGTTAGCCTCTTAGCCACTTTGTTTATCCAGCTTTCCAGAATACAGTGCGGCCTCCTGACCAAATCTGTTATAAATCTTGACATTTTTTTAGTGTAAAAGAGGCAAATTCTAAAAGGGGAAAAAAAAATAAGCCAGAGTTTCACACTATAGGAGATGACAGGGATTCTCAGAGGAATCCAACAGACCTTGGATGGGCAGACCCAGTCGATCACAGGTATGGTCATCATGTGATCTTCATTTCACTTAAATCTAAAATGTAATCAATAGCCAACTGTGGTTAATTACAGTTCTAAGTAAATCCATACAGCTGACATTTTACAGATCTGGATCATTAATGGCTGACGTGTTGCCACAATAATAACATCCACATTTACATTTCATCTTTCAGAATATTCTTTAATCCGAAGAGATTTACAAGTGAGGAGCTTCAGAGCAGTAAGAAACCTCGTTATAAACAGTCAGTGCTACATCACTTTACATCCATTCAAATAACAGAGTACAAGTGGAATTGGTACAGCTGTACAAAGTGAGAGCAGAAGTTCATGAAAGTGCCAGCTGGACGTAATACATTTTCTTTGTATTGCACTTTATATTCAACAATCTCAAAGTGCTAAATAAAAGATATTTTAGCAGTAAGCTTTCTTAAAAAGGTGAGTTTTTAGGACCCGTTTAAAAGCCTCTGCAGTCTGTGGGGCCCCCGGGTGGTCGGGGAGGGTGTTCCACAGCCTCGGAGCTGCAGAGGAAATAGTGCCCACAGTGCAGAGTCTCTGGATGTTCTTGCTAGAGATTCTGATGAGGAAAGCATCACAGGAATCCAGCCTGGAGGAGACGTGTCAGCAGAGCAGGTTTCTGCTCTGAAAAGCATTTGGTGTCTTGTTGCACCATCATGGAGCCACAATTATTAAAGATAAAACTCTAAAAAGCATCATATTGATGAAAAACAATAACACATAAGAAAGTAAACTGCCACTATAAATCTAAAAGTGATGGATAAAGAATGGCGTTAACTGGCCCGGTATCTGATTTATACAAAATCACCTTTAAAGCTATAATGTGTAATATTTCACGTTGTCTATTAACAAATTTGAGTCTTATCATTCACAAGTATTACCTCAATCATTATTAATTACCTCCATCACAAAAGTGCAGTGTTCTTATATTCTTTATATTCAGCATGCGAATGTACATAACAGTGTTACACCCCAATGAATGTCTCCATGTCGCTACGCCATTTTAAAACTACGGGATTTGTAGAAGGACATGTCATCAGCTTCGCCCTTTCCGTATCGAAATGTGGAAACATTCATTGGGGTGTAACACTGTTATGTACATTCTAATGCTGAATATAAAGAATATAAGAACACTGCACGTTTGTGATGGAGGTCATTAATAACGATTGAGGTAATACTTGTGAATGATAAGACTCAAATTTGTTAATAGACAACGTGAAATATTACACATTATAGCTTTAATAGAGTGTCAATAGCAGCAAACATATTCAAGATGGTTACTTTGTTGTGAACATGAATGATGAACTCTGTACAACAGAGGCATCCACAGGTAAAATGAGGGATTTGCTGCCATCTGGTGGCTTGCTCCTGAACATCCACAGCTTGAACAAAAGAGCAACATCAATACTGACTGAAACTGGAGGGATTTAATTTAAAGGGATAGTTTGCCTCTTTTGACATGAAGCTGTATGACATCCCATACTAGCAATATCATTTATGAACATTTTCTTACCCCCTGCTGCGTCCTGTGAGCCGAGTTCCAGCCGAGTTTTGGCGTTGGCTGGGGTTTAAAAAATAAAGCATCTTGCTGCTTAAAACAATATGCGTTCAAAAGAGTAATACATTTGCATCACAAAATCGTCCCTCCAGAAAAAGTCAGACCTCACAATCACTTGGCGCTATTTTCTCTCCCTTGTATCACTCCGTGATTGCTACCTGCCAACAGCCGGGCCTGTTGCGGTGTTTACTGCTCGGTCTGCACATCACGCAGTGATACGAAGGGAGAGAGAAATAGCGCCAAGCGATTGTGAGGTCTGACTTTTTCTGGAGGGACGATTTTGTGATGCAAATGTATTACTCTTTTGAACGCATATTGTTTTGAGAAGCAAGACGCTTTATTTTCGGGACCCTAGCAAACTAGCCGGACTACCTTCATCAACACCAAAACGAGGCTGGAACTCTGCTCACAGGACGCAGCAGGGGGTAAGAAAATGTTCATAAATGATGTTGCTAATATGGGATGTCATACAGCTTCATGTCAAAAGAGGCGAACTATCCCTTTAATATAAACATATAAATGTATGACGTTGAAAAATGAAATGATTGTCTCTAAGATCAAATAAAGTAAACTTCTATCTCCTCACCTCGGGAGGACGAAAGGAAGTTTTTAAAAGGCCGGAGGGTTTTTATTCCCTGTGCATTTCACTCTTCCTGAGCCGGCGGTACAGCAGGTAAGCAAACACGATGATATTCACAAAAAACTGGATTAGACCTATAGAGGAAACCCCATATTTCATATACAGGAAGCCACCGATGGTCGGCCCGATTGTGCGAACGAGGGATTGGACAGACGCACACAGGCCCAGCATCGTTCCTGAGTACAAGAGCAGAGGGAGGGGAGTCAGTAAGTCACATAACTTCTGTTTTATTTGGGTAAAGATGTCCTTTCACTTGACATCAGAGATTTAGAAAGGTTACACTTCCCTCACTCCTTTAATTTAAAACAGCTATATTCAAATGCAGTCACACATCAAGCAATAAAGATTCAAAGCTATGAGTCAGCAGCTTAAACATCCCTGAGAATGCCAAACTCTGATCGTGTGCTCTGAAAGGAGATGAGCTCACCTGTGTCGGAGGAGGGGACGCTCTTGGTGAGCATGGTGTCTGTGATGACATTAAACACACTCAAAGAGAAGATCATTGGTGTGACGGTGATGCAGAACTGGAGCACGTTCTGCATGTAAGCCTGCGCCGAGTAAGGAGGAAGAGGTCAGTTCAATCCCAGTTTCAGAACGATATCAGCCATAGACAGGACTTTAGATGGCATTTACAGCCAGGTATTCTACGTCTTTCCAGACAAATTATTGTTCATTATGGGGCCTATGTCAGCCTATCAGCCCAAAGCTCAGTTTTTTACTCTGCCTCAGATCATCCTAAATGAGTTTGGACCAAGAAAAAGCAGCAGTAGCAGCTACGGATCCGTTCTTTCTTTCTTTCTTTCTTTCTTTCTTTCTTTCTTGTGGACTTTTAACTGTGTCGCTGATCATGGTTTTCAGGACAGTTTCCTGATCAAGATCATGACTCGATGTTGATTTTCTTTCGCGTCCCTCCATCTACAAATATTCATCCAAACTTCTGCTCTGTAACCGATTCAAATTCTTGAAAAACAAAATCTTTGATATGATGTCTTTGCACTGTTTTAATATGGAAGTTTTTCTGTGCCATCAGAGTTTGAATATGAATTTCTAATATTGAAGTTTTACAGCATCAAAATCAGACTTTGAATTTGAAAAAACAACAGTGTAAAAAAAAATCAATTTCTAAAAACAAAAATCAGTGTAAAAAAATTTCAACATCTAAGAAAAATTCAGTGGAAAAAGAACCAGACTCAACATCCGGGTAAACAGGGAGAAGCAATCGATCCCTGTCTCAATTCATCCAACGGCAGCCAATCAAGTTACGCTCCATTGGACAGATCAGCTCAATAGATATTAGTAATATCTATTACTCATTTTTATTAACACAAATGGCAAATAAAGTAAACTCACTCACCGAAGCACCATCACCCGCGTTGGTGGACATGGCTGATCTGTCCAATGGAGCGTAACCTGATTGGCTGCCGTTTGATGAATTGAGACAGGGATCGATTGCTTCTCCCTGTTTATCCGGATGTTGAGTGGTTCTTTTTCCACTGAATTTTTTTACACTGATTTTTGTTTTTAGAAATTGATTTGTTTTTTACACTGTTGGTTTTTCAAATTCAAAGTCTGATTTTGATGCTGTAAACATTCAATATTAGAAATTCGTATTCAAACTGATGGCACAGAAAAACTTCCATATTCTAATTAACATATCAGAGTTTAATGGATTTTCCATCAGTGCATTGTGTTCACATGTAAGGGAACTTATAAGTTACTTTGAAACTCAAACAAGTTTTGAGATTTTCCATTGCATGAAGGAGTAATTCAGTTTTTAAAAATGAGGAAAGAGCATCCTTAAGACACAGATAATATAAATATCTATAAAGAATGAGTAAATCACAGCAATGAAGCTCAATTCTTCCCAGCTAAGATGTGTGTAAAGTCCGTGTTTTTCTTGTTTACCTGAGCCAGACCCACACACGATGCAACTCCAATGGACAAAAGCAGCAGCGATTTCTCCGAGTATCTGGAAGTGAGTCGACCGATCACTCCTCCCTGGACGACCTGAAAAACCAGATACCGTGCGGTATCATCAGGAGCTGAAGCATGCAAACACATCGACCGCTGACAAAAAAAAAAACTGTATTTTACCATTTGGATTATGCCAAAATAGGCCATCAGGTAGCCATTCTGCTGAGGCTGCAGCTTGAAGAAGTCCAAAGCAATGATGGAGAACATCACCTGAAATATGCCTTTTTAAAACGGAGCAATTCTTGTGTAAGATTAACACATTTCTGTCATCGGACACTTTATGTTTGACATGATGAATGTAAGTCTGACTGAGCCAGGACCGACCGCAACGTTTTACATGTACAACTCACCCTCCAAACATGGCAAAAACCATAAAAGAAAGTGTCATTTAAACATAATCTGTGATATCTTTGACCAAACAACTCTCACCTGATGGCAACCCTGCAACTATTTTGATGAGAAAAATCCGCATCACTCCTGGAAACTTCATCAGTCTGGTGATATCTCCCAGACTGAACACTTTCTTGTCTTGGCTCTCAGCTGTTGAAATAAAAGCAAAGAGAAAGAGTAAATTGTATGCGTGTCTGGGATAGGACGAGTTCATTCTGATACAGATTTAGAAAATTAGGCTCCAGAAGAAGATGAATGAGATAGTCCATCTCTCCACATGTAATTCTACTCCCAAACAAGACTAGAGAGGCACATTGGGGAGTTACTGAATCATTGTAAGAGCTGCTGGTGTGTCTTCTTTGTGCTTAATTTCAAACTTTCCAAATCCTGTATTTAAGTGGAGGGTGTGGCCCATGTGAGCCTTTTGAAACCAGGCGGCCATTTCAGGTGAGTTGGCCTGTATGGCTTTGTGTTTGCTGGCATTTTTACTGACTGTAGGACTGTTTAGGTGAGTTTGTCTGCTGAATGGTCGAGGACCAGAATACATCAGTGACCTCCTGACCCAGTATGAACCTTCCAGACCCCTCAGCTCATCTGGACCCGGTCTTTTATCAGTTCCCAGAGTCAGAACCAGACATGGAGAAGCTGCGTTCAGCTTCTATGCTCCACATGTCTGGAACAAACTCCCAGAAAGCCTCAGATCAGCTGAAACACTCAGTGTGTTTAAGTCCAGGTTGAAGACGCACCTGTTTTCAGCTTCGTTTGAATAAAGCTCCAAATCTGAAGCTTGAGTTTCAAAACTTAATCACATTTCTATTGTTCTTATTTCTTTCTTTTTTGTTTAAATTTTAAATCATGCTTTTTATTTCTACTGTTTTAATGTCTCTGTAAAGCACTTTGAATCACCCTGTTGTTGAATTGTGCTGTACAGATAAACTTGCCTTGCCGGAACCAGAGTTTGAATCCCATTCCTACTTATCTTTACCTCTTCTATTTCTACAAGCTGGGGTTGCCTGTGGAAAGAAAGATGGTTGCTGTGGTGTGAGGAGCAGTGTTGGCTGGGATTAGGGGGGTGACTCTGGGACGCCAGCGATCACTGGCTGTGTTCAAAACCACATGCTACATACTCATCGATCAGACAGTATGCAGAGCGTTTACCCACAATGCATTTCGCTCCTGCCCGAGCCGAAATCAGCCGGCCTGAAGCTGATTTCGCTTAAGCTCTAAACTCTGTAAACTTTAGCAACATTTGAAACATTTTCAGGTGAGAAAGTAGTCGTTTAGATCCCCAACGTGTTGAAAACCTGACAAAATACCGGCTATCTACAATTTTGTTCCCACAAATTCGGCGCTACTAAAGCTAGCCGTAGTGAGCAACGCACTTCCGGTTATTTTCACAAAATAAAATACCCGTTGCCTTTTATCATAGGGAAAGCCATTACGATACAATTGGGTACTTTGAGTATGAGTAGCAACCTCATGATGCATACCCAACATTTCGGAGAATCTAGTATGCATTCGGGAAAAAAGTCAGTATGAGTAGTAGGAGTAGTAGGAGAAGTATGCGGTTTCGAACACAGCTAGCCTCCTGGAGGTGTCGTGGGCCCAACTAGGCGAAACACTGATGAAAGGAGGTTCCCACCTGAATGACACGTTGTTCAGCACTGCTCACTGATCTATATTATAGGGATCAGGAGGTTCTTTATAAGGTAAATTATTCACTGAGTCTGGTCCATTTTCTTCTGTAGTTTCTTGTGTTTACTTTGAAAACAGTTTGAAAGGAGTGGGAGTGGCCTTTGCACGGTAAAGTAGAAATGTATCTGATCATGGTTGCAAAATTCACACAGCCGCGTATCTCAAAAAGGCACAGATGGAGACAAAGTAAAGAGGCATAGGAGCAGCTTCAGATTGGTTTGTTCTGCTCTCAGGACACAAGAGCAGAACAACAAATGCCACAAGTGTAATCATATAAAATCCAGCCTGCAAAATAGTTCACTTGCTAGAAGTTGTGTCACATATTTGCAAGTATTCGAGCTCATTACACTATGTGCCAAGTCAATCTGTTACTCTTTTTACATTTTTAAGCTCGACAACAGAACCAAAAACAGTGATACATTTAGGCCAAGGGTACCTGCCGGATAACGATGTCTAACTGACCTAAAAAAACAGCCTTAGCTGGAGATTTTTGTGAAGCATATTTCACATTTTTATAACAGAAAGTCACAAGTTTTTGGCGGAATTGTGGCAATTTTTCTTCAATGTTTTTTTTCTGACAGATGCACACTGGCCATTAAACCTACAAACATCTATTACAACCTGGCCTAAATAAGTCTTACGCCTGTAAATAATACAATCTAACATAGATCCACTGCTAAATGTTACTATTTTATCAGAAGAAAATGTTTTAAAGGCATTTCAATTTGCTAACTTTTAGATTTGAACTTTAACAGACGATGTCACCTTGTTCCATAAAGAAAACTGGGATTTACAGAAGAATTTATTTCTATAAGAGTTTACATGTAGAGCTTTCTACAAAAAGGTCAAAGCCCACGTTAAATTTTGGCTCCAATAACCATTAATTCGGGCTCCAGCTGGGCTTTGCTGGATCCTGTGTGGAGAGGGGACTTGTTTGAGGAGAGGTGGGACTGGCTGGACTTGATCTTCTTTGTCTTCTTGGCTGTCCAGCTCTGCAGCTTTTGACTGAGTGTCTCCTTCCTGATGGCTGCTAGTTCTTTCTTCCTTTTTTCAGCCAGACTGTAGTACATGTTCCTCTCTGCTGCTACAGCTTTCAGCTTTTCTTTTCTGTTTCTGAGAAGCGCCCTGCTCTGCTGGAACTGCAGAGATACCTGCTTCAGACTTTGCTTCAGCTCCTCACATATCTTCTGAGTTCTCCCCAGCTCTTGGTTCTGGCATTGCAGCTCTTTCTGTAAGGACTCCACCTTCTGGACAGGTACCTCCCGGCTTGGCTTTCTCCTCATTTGAAGCTTATGTGGGTAAATTATTATTCTAGCCCCTGTCTGATTCTCCACGGAGCGACAGGCTTTGGATTCGACGAGCTTCTCCTTTTGTATGCGGAGCTCCTCCTCACAATTTCTGAGATTACGTTTCTGGTCCTTGACTTCGTTTACAAGTAAAGTCCTCTCCCTCTCAAGTCTCTGGTTCTCCTGCTTGAGGAGATGGATTTGCTTCATCTGCTCCTTCCAGCGACAGTCCTTTTTGTTGAGGCTTGACTGCTGATTGGAGATCTTGTCACACAACTCTGAGCATTCAGTCTGGCAACGTAGCCACTTGTCATCGAGGCCATCTCTCTCTTTGACCGCCTGCTCCAGCTGCTCCTTCAGATTTTGATGCTCAGCTCTTCGGTTGACTGCCTTCTTCTTCACTGACTGCAGCACCTTCTTCACCGACTCGACCTCCAGCTTCAGGATCTCGTTCTGCTTGCGCTCCCTCCGCAGGTCCGTTTCCTGGAGGCTAATCTTCTTACCCAACACCAACATTTCATTTTTGCTGTGCACCAGTTGGTTCCTGAGGACGTCTCTGGCGTTGACCACGTTGTGGAGCCTTTGCTGCTCCACCTTTAACTGTTCACCATCAGTCATCAGAATCTCGACTTTCTTCTTCAGAGCGAGGTTTTCCCTCTCCAGGCTGCTGTTTCTCTGTTGAAAATGGGCGTATTCCCGCCCCAAATCAGGAAGGATCGATGACATGACATGATGATGGTAGTCTGACATGGGGCTTGTCTTTTCCAAGGGCCTGTTGTGAGTTTCAGATGCCACATATTTTAAAAGCTCCATATTTTTTGGTTGGTTTCACCATCAGCAGTGGAGCAGCAGTAAGATTAGATTCGAAATCTTGTAACCATGGCATCCAGCTAACAAAGCATCATGTGACATCCCAGCATTCCAACTGGGTTGGAAATGTGATTCTACTGATGACCAGAGCTTTTAAATTTCAAGTTACGATTAACATCTCAAGTTGGGATGTTCTATGATCTGTTTACGTTTAATTTCTGCTCAGTTCACTTCAATAACACTTCATAAACCCCCAAAGGGAAATCTAATTGCTGCAGTACAAGATAATATTAAACATGCTAAACACCTACTTATTTAGGATGGCTTTCAACACCCAGCAGTATGATGACACTTTTATCTTATTTTATCTTATTTGATTTTTTTGTATTTTATTGCTTTCACTGTTCTTATATTGTTTTTATTTGTTTTTACTTATTCTTCTCTTTATTTATTACCTGCTGTAAAGCACTTTGGTACATCGTAAGGATTGTCTGTAAAGGGCTGTATAAATAAAGTACATTTACATTTACATGTGCTATTTTTAAAGAGAGATGACAAAATAAAGTTCTTAAAAACCAGTTTGGGTGAATCTATTCATTTTCATGCAGTATTTCTTCAGAAATTCATCCAGAACATTTCTAAATTCAAGACCACAGCCAGCGTGTTTACACAGGCACGGATTTTATCCCATTTTTAGCAATCACTGCCTTCTTTTTGTGCACACAGCTGTGACTGAGTAGTTAACACAGCATTTCTGTAGTTGTGTTGACCTTACATCAATTTGTCTAGGTACTGAAAATCATCATATTCTTGATTATCCCTTTTATTTATCAACTATTACGCAGCATTTTAGCCACAAACTAGACTTCTTCAGTTTATTGCTGGTAATGAGGGACGAGAGAAAGAATATTTCATGCATATTATTTATGCATTTAGCAGACGCTTTTATCCAAAGGATATAATCCATCCATGAGGATATAACATCAAAGCTAACAATAAGCTACGTAGAAGGAAGCCACCAGTCAGGCTATGTCAGAGGTGACAGTGTAGAGATAGATAGCAGGCATAGAGGGAAGTACAGGGTAGGAGATGCTCTCTGAAGAGCTGGGTCTTTGAGTTTCTTGAAGATATTCAGGGAGGCCAATGTTCCGTTAGCGCTCTGTAGGTCTTAAGCGTGGTGTAGGCAACGCTAGACGACAATCCTGTGACGACTGGAGGGACGTAAACCTTTGCTAGAGCATTCAAGTAGATGGGAGCCGTTCCATTAAGCACTTTGTAGGCTAACATCGGTCAGCGGGGTCACATGGCACTGAAAAGATCAGATTATTGGATAAATTACAATAAGACTGAGTTATTAAGTTCATGTAGACACCTTAATCGGACAAGAAACTAAACCTGCTTGTAGACGCTGAAGCTCGTGGTGAATTAGACTTTGCGTTCTGCGCATGCTCCAGATGTTTTCCCGGGGTCATGACCCGGAAGTCAAAGGAGACGATATTCCTGTTGTTGTCGCCGTCGGAAAGAAACAAACAACGCGATGGAGAATGCTCCGTTGTGCGTCGCGTTTGTGCAACAAGCAGCTCATCACAGACCAAATGTAGAGGGACGTAGCTTCATCTTACTCTGCGTTCTCCATCTTTCTCCAATGCCTGAGTTTGGTGTTGTTGGTGGTGGTGAAGAGGTCAACAGGAAGTGGCTCTATTAGCAATAGTTGAAATGAGTACAGCGCCACCTATCATACCGGGGTATGACATGCTTTGTGCCTCTGATCCGATTCATTCACCGCCATATATCCAAGGAGAATTACCCTTGCTCAACTCATTCTTATTGTAATTTAGCCAATAAACCGATCCTTTCAGTGCCATGTGAGCCCACTGAGTGACTGGAATCTTACCTCGAGATGAACATTCTAGTTATTGAGGAGCAGCAGGAATAAGGTTTTATTTAAACTTCATGTTTACTGAAGTAGTTTCGGGCGATGGCGTAACGGACTGCTTTGCATCTGAAAATACCTGATTTATGAAATCGAACAATATGTAGAATTATCACCGTTAAACAACTAAAAATGTAAAAAAGCTTCATAAAAGCAGAATTCAGAGCAGAGCTGTTACACACAGAAGTCCCTGTGGTGAAGACAGCCAGTGAATAAGGGGTAAAAATAAGTTTGTAAAAAACTTAGCGACTTCAAATGTCCACTTAAAGTCCCCAGAGGGAGAAGCAGTTAGGGTCCTGTCTATTTGTATGACGCGCTGCGTTTGTACGTTAGAACATTGTGCTGCATGCATGCAGTCAACAAAAACTATGGCTACCCAGACTTTATAGCTGTGCCCATGTGACCTAAACCCAGCGTATCACCGTGGCAACACCTATACAATTGACATGGCTCCTATAATAATGCTCAGTTAGTAATTGTTATCAAATTGATTCATGTAAAAATGTTGGCCACAAATATCAGGATACAGAATCATCCAGAGACAAACAAGCAAACTTTAAAGATTCTCTCTGGGACTTTGCAAGGTGACATGAGCTCAACGTGAGTTTTTCCACGACATGAAACGCGATGGTTAGTGAGCAGGTATGACTAAATGCATTTTCAGTTGGACTGAAAAGCACCTGCTTCCCTCTCGCTGCCTTAGCTCTCTGTGCCATATGTTTTAAACACACCTGCATTTTACAGATTCACAAACAGCTGAGAACGACCGGTGCAGCTTACATTTAGTGTTGCTTCTGGAGGCCTCAGATTTAGTAGATTTAGGGATGAAGTTTAAAACCAACAATACACTCACGGCGCTCCCCGCGGCACCAACACAAGCAGTAAACGTCTCCCTTGAAAATAAAGCACAGAGGCAGCATTAGGTGGGCACATATCCATCGTGATTTTCTTGCATTTCCACGTTAATCTAAAGTGAGGATGCTGTTTTTGGCAGCAAAACAAGCAGAAAACACAGCACTGACAGCCCACAAAGTCTTATCTTTAATCATCAAAGTGGTCAAATTTGAGATGAAGCTTCAACCTGAGAGGTCGGACACATCGGCCACATTGATTTAGCTCTGCAGCAGCTCACAGTTTCTAGTTATAATCTCACATATTATCAGTTTCCTGTAACATCAGAAGCCCTCTGTGCTGCCTCCGGCCCCCTGAAAGCTGTGATTATGCTGTGATGTCACAGCGCTGTAACTATTCATACCGCTGCTTCAGGCCCACTGGACTCACTGCAGGTTTCCACCTAAACAGTAGGCCTTCTCTTTTGAGACAGTGGTGCCCTGACACCACAGGAATAGCCTCCGAAGAAGTCATACAGGAAGTAAAATATGCCCAAACAAACATAACCGAACAGTTTCACATTTTTTGGCATCAACTTTTCAGCAGTTTTTGATGTTTTTCTTTTACAATAGTCATACTTTTTGTGGTTTTAATGGGTCGGACCTGCTCGTAGAAATTCGAACATTTATTAATAAATATATAAGAATAAACAAATAAACCAGCCTATTGGCTCAGAGAAATTGATTTAAAACAAGCCTTAAAACTGTAATCAATGCAGGTAATCAGGTACAATCAGGTGTTATAAGCCAGTTATATGCACTTTAATTAGAATTTTGATAAGTTGGATAAATATTCCTAATTCTTTTTCTGCCTGATGTTAGGAACAGAAACACTGGGAATATATTTCATCATTAGAGCACAAGCTGTGGTTCTACTTCTAACGTCCAAACACCGAAACAACACTCACCCGTAGCGTGTGTTTAGCTGTCCACCTAATGTGGAGCCGGCTATCATGCCGATGCCAAAGCACAGGCCCAGCTTGGCTAAAGAATCGGCCCGTTTCTCAGGTTCTGACAGGTCTGTAACCACCATCTGACAAGCTGCGGAAAGGAGACGGAACGTGAAAAGGTCAAACAGCATCCGTCTCAGGAAAATAAGTTCAAATAAAATTAGATTAACATCACAGATGAACAAATGGTTCAGGTCGCGGCGGTGAAGCAACATTTAAGTGACTTTTTGTTCTTTTTAAACACACAGAACCACTTCGGCCACATTTCTGAAGACTGTACATTAATGCTTGTTATATGAAGTATGCATCTAAATTGTAATGATTTCTGTAAATCTACACCAGAAGAAAGCCCTAAATGTCCCATATTCAGAGTTCCATCTCACTGAAGCAACAGAACGTAAAGATCACGGCAGCAAAATGCTCCAAAACCCAAAGTATTCAATCACCATTGATAATTTACAGAGAAAAGCAGCAAATGTTTTTCTTTTTTTTAACACATTTTTACAGTTTCTGCTTAAAATTACAAAATTATTTGAGCTGTAAATGACAACAACGTCACACTCTGTTGCTGTTTAGGATCATTCTTTTCTTTTGGCCTCTGCGTTGAACTAATTCTGATGCATTTAAAGCAGAAGAGCTGAAAAAAATACATCTGTGTTATGTTCAGAGAATATAAAGCCAGCAGAGCTCTGAGATCCAAGGACTCAGGTCAGCTGGTCCAGTCCAGAGTCCAGACTAAACATGGAGAAGCAGCATTTAGCTGTTATGCTGCAAACAAGTGGAACAAACTGCCAGTGGAGATTAAACTTTCACCAAATGGAGACATTTTTAAATCCAGGTTAAAAACATTTCTGTTCTCATGTGTCTATGCATGAAATCTGCACGATATCTTTTAATTCATCTGGACTGTTGTTTGTTTTTAATTCATTTAAATTATTTTTTTTGTTTCTCTTTATATTATTTTATGTATTTTTAATGCTTCTTACACTCCCTGCTGCAATGCTTTTATTTTATGTAAAGCACTTCGAATTGTTTTGAACATGAAATGTGCTATACAAATAAATTTTATTTTATTTTATTTTGATTTTGAAAAGTGAGGCAAGAAAAAGAAAAAATAACCTGAGAGCTTGAGAATAAAGTCAAACTTTCAAAGCAGTTAAAGTATTCAAAGATGGTCATAAAGTCATAGGAAGGAAAGAATGAGATAATAATGATTATTTGGCTTTGAGGTTGACTGTAAGTGAATGATGCTCACCGGGGATGACGTGCATGACAATCGTGGGGAGTTTGTGGATGAACAGTAGGACAGGATGGTCTGCTATGGCCAGCAGCACAAAGAATACAGAAGTTGCAGCACATGAGAGAGTCAAGGCTGCCCGTGCCCCAAAGAGATCTGCAAACCTGCCAACAGAACAAAGGAAAAAAGCCTGCAGACACATTTCTACTGCCAGACAAGAGCAGTGAGGGCTGCTAACAGCACGGCAAACAGCAGAGCCTTGCACTTACCTTCCAAACATGGGGCCCCCAATCAGCTGAATCACACCGACTGTAGTTTGCAAATAACCGAACCACAAGGTGTCGAAGCCAAGTTTCCTCGCCAAATACTGTAGAGAAGAAATAAATAAATAATACAAAGAAATACAAGTAAACCTCGTGCATTTCTACATAGTCGGACTAAAATTAAGAATTCAAATCTATGAAATAATATGTAGATTGTCAACGAAACAAAAACCGAGTTTCCTTTCATGAACTATTTATCTGTTTCGACAGCGTTGCACACTTCTGGAAACATATCAACCATTTATTTCACTGAGGAACTGAGCTTGGTCAAAAGTTAACTAAGAAAATGTTGAAATACCAAAGAAGACCTGTTGTTCGACGGCTAAGGACACTGATGGAACACTAAACTGGAAAACTCAGCCTCCACAGGCACCTGTCTTCAGCTTAGCTGGGTTGTTTGGGGTGGTTGGCGCTCAGAGGCGATCAAAAAGTGTTCAGCATTCACGAGACCTCCAACAAGACTGTTGGAAAACCTCATTAAGCTGGTTGAGAGAGCAAAGGTGCGCACTGAGCCTTCAAACCTAAAACAGACATTTGCTGCATACAGTAGTGAGACAGTGCACCCTCTTTCAATTGAAAGGTTTTATTAAAGTCTTAAAGGATAAGACCGGTTTTTTGACATTGGGCCCTTGATTTCACATTATAACATGATGTTCTACTCACCCCTGCTTGTTGTTGGTCATTTGGAGCTGTTCCGAAGATATTCCAGAGGCGTCTGGCTGCTCTCTTGAGATATTCGGCCATGAAACGGTTTCCTATGGGCAAGCTTATACAGGCACAAACTATGCTGTTTATAATTTATTAATTACTGTACATTAGCACTGATAACGTGGAGGTGCGTCGCTTACTTAAAAAAAATCCGGGTTACTGTAATTTTGATTTTTTTGTCGTAAAGTGGGTGTTACTGAGTCCTCGTCGTGCTACTGCCACAGACAGCCCACAGACCTGCTGCCTATTTATTCATTCGGCTAAAATTCAAAATTAGTAACCCGGATTTTTTTATGTAAGCGACGCACCTCCACGTTATCAGTGCTAGTGTGGAGTAATTAATAAATTATAAACAGCACACTTTGTGCCTGTATAAGCTTGCCCATAGGAAACCGTTTCATGGCCGAATATCTCAAGAGAGCAGCCAGACGCCTCTCGAATATCTTCGGAACAGCTCCAAATGACCAACAACAAGCAGGGGTGAGTAGAACATCATGTTATAATGTGAAATCAAGGGCCCTATGTCAAAAAACCGGTCTTATCCTTTAAGATTAGTTAAATAAAGCCTCAGATGGACAACAGCTCAACTGTTTTACTAACAACTCAATTACTAACATTACATAAGCAGTTGTTGCTGCCCGTCAATCTGGGAAGGGTTATAAGGCCGTTTCCAAACTATCTGGAGTCCATCGTTCTACAGAGAGAAAGATTATTCACAAGTGGAAAACATCCAGGACAGCTGTCACTCTTCCCAGGAGTGGACGTCAAAGCAAGGTCACCCCAAGGTCAGAAACCCAAGAGCTACATCTCAGACTCTGCAGGCCTCAGTTTGCATGATCTGGGCTGGTTCTGCAGCCGCAGGACCTGGGCACCTTGCAGCCATCGAGTCCACCATGAACTCCTCCGGATACCAAAGTGGTCTAGAGGCCATCTGTCCGACAGCTAAAGCTGAGCTGAACCTGGCTCATCAACAGGACTGTAGTGGCTATTCGTCCTCTTGTGTCGATAATCAAAACAAAAATGTCAAAACCATAATAAACTAAATTAAATCAAACGGCCACTGAGACACCTAGGGAGTGAATTTACGCAGGTAATTGAGTCCATTGTCCAGGGAAAAAATTAGGTTTCTTTTGGTTTATTTCTCCAACCACAAGCAAACAAACAAATGACAATGGCTTTTGCCGCCTCTCTTGCCCTGGTAAAAAACTATTTGCCCTCCCAGGTGCCTGCTCATCTAAGTAAACTCTCCCCGTGTGCCCCAGCTAACCCGTGCTTTCAAAATAAAAGCATAATTAAATACCCAAATTAACTCAAACAATACTAAATATCATAAACAACCAAAAACCCAAACTAAACCCCCAAAAGATAACTAGCCAAAGTGAGCCAAATATACAAAATAACAAATAGCTCCTACAAGGACAATGATCCCAAACTCAGCAGCAGATCTACAGCAGAATGTGTGAAGAAGAGAAGAATCGAGGTGTTGCAACGGTCCAGTCAGAGTCCAGACCTCAGCCTGACTGAGATGCTGTGGTGGGACCTTCAGAGAGCTGCAGAAACCAGAGCTGCAAACCTCAATGAGCTGAAGCAGCTGGAGAGAAGAAGCCGAGATTCCTCCACAACCGTGAGAGACTGATAACGTCACGCAGGAAATTATTACTTCAACTTCCTGCTGCTGAAGGTGGCTCTCCGAGAAAATGAATCAATGAGTGTATTTAGCTTTTTCACACACATCCTCTGCATCTTGTCTCAGCTTTTGTTCAATAAATAACAACACAGTGTAATCTGTCATGTGTTTCTTTTCATCTGAGGTTGTATTTAACTAGGGCCGGGCGAGTTAACGCGACAATAACGAGTTAACTCGTTAATTATTTAACGCCGACAAATATTTTATCGCGCATTAGCGCAGGGATTATTATTTATTTTATTTTGTAAAAGTCTGTCGCTGTCTGCTGCGGAACCGGAAAAGAAAGTAATCGGCGGATCCACCAAACCTGGAGAAGGGTACGGAACTTTTACTCGGCCGTTTTCATTTAAAGTTCTTCCAGACGGCGGAGTCGACAGAACCAAAGTCATCTGTAAACACTGCCAAGTTGAATTGTCTTCTCAGCGTAGTAGTTCCAGTCTAAAATATCACTTAAAGGCAAAACACACAACTGATAGCAGCAAGTCATTCAAGGAAACAGACAGTGGAGCGAGGCTTCTACATAAAAACTACAGAAAGATGCTGATGTTAAAAGTGTGTTTGCACAACAAATGTTATGGCACTTTCATTCATATGGCAGCACATTTAAAATAAAGCTAAAAGCTATACACTAATTTTGAATTCATTTTTGGATTTTGTGTACAAATGCGATTAATCGTGATTAATCAGGGAAATCATGTGATTAATTAGATTAAACATTATAATCGTTGCCCAGCCTTATATTCAACTAATTTTAAGACTGTCACCTGGTAGTCTACAGCATTGTTGTACAATGTTAGGAAAAAGCACAAATAATTAAAATCCTTTAATGAGAAGGTGTGTCCAAACTTTGACTGGTCCTACGCACAGTTTACAGTTTTACAGTATGAAATCTATCCATGCAACACTCATATCTATAAGATATCTATAATTAAGTCACACTTGTGTCATATAAGAAGTAGGTGACAGGTGAGAAACTGACTGTCGGCCATATTTGTGCAAGACGTGAGTGATTTCAGAGTTTTCTATCGAGGAGGAAAGAGGTTACAGTGGGTGCAGTCTGTTCCATGTTTAGAGATATTAGCTCTTATCAAACGTGTGTTTCTTTTATACTATTGCTTATACAATCAGATGTATCACACGATCTCCATTTCTGCCACAGTTTTGCAGCTGCTGACTCCAATACAAGTTTTCTCAATAGAAACATTTGCTTGCATATTACCATTTTATGATACTAATACATGCTTTTGTGCAGTTATCTTTGCATGATTTGTAATGGAACTACATGTTTTATAGTTAATAAACTTGTAAAACTGCCAGTAGTGTTCATTTTCTTGCATTATGTTTATGTTGCTGTTTATTACACTGAGGCAATAAAACGTGCCTACAACATACATACCATGTCTTTAAATATGGATGTAAAATTAACGGTTATTCTAATTTTTGATTCATTTACTTATTTGTGATGCATCATTCAGTCAAAAAAAATTCAACAGCTCAACACCCACGGACACACTATTCTACACACTAATGGACTAATAGCTTCGGCTCTAATATGCCGTGACAAACTCAACTCAATCAAATGTCACAATTTTAAGAATTTACACTGATTATAAATTCATTTATAAATCATTTTATAGTTTTTTGAGTACTGGCAAATAAATAAATGTACTTTTATAAAAGCATGTACATTTAAGTGTAAATATTCACTGTGTGTACAGTTATTAGGCAAGTCATATTTTAGAGTATTATTTGTATTAATGAACAACTACAGTGCTCTCAGTCAATTGGAAATGTTAATAAACCTCAAACATGAATATTCAAGACAGTAAAAGGGAGGTTTTGGCTTTCTTAGGAGAATATCTATATGTGCACAGTTATTGGGCAACTATGAGTGTGCATTACTACAACGCAGCGAGATTAAAAACACACAAACAATGCTACAATCAATCAGTTTCACCAGAGAGGTGTTCTGTTTTCTTCACTGCAAATCTCCCGTTTAAGAACTGCCCCACAAGTTCTCAGTTGGGTTCAGGTCAGGCGAGGAAGGGGGCCATCGTGTCATATTCTTTCATCTTTAAGGCCTTAATCGTTGTCTTTTTTAAATATGCAAACATCTTCCTGTACCACTGCTCGAAGAAAGTGTCTTCTAAAAACTGGCAATAGGTCCGGGAGTTGATTTTGAGTCCATCTTCAACCTGAACAGATCCAACCAGCTCATCTTTAATAATACCGGCCTCCACCTTGCTGGCGTCTGGCTCTAAGTGGAGCTCTGTGCCCATTACAGATACACATCACCTGCTATGGTTAAATCCATTAAGCATTCGAGTTTATACTGCTTGGAGTTAGAAAATATGCATAAAAATGATACTCACTTGCCTAATAATTGTGCACACAGTGTTTATATACATCTTAAAAGTGGTGGAACAAGTACAGGGATCTTTTCCTCGTAAAAGTGTCGATATGTACTTAAAGTATTATGTAAGAGCTTTAAAAGTATCACTGTGTTATTACCACTGGAAGATTGCTGAGTTTAACAACATAATACAGAACTGATTGTAATCTTTGTCTGCTTTGAGCATGGATTTCATGTACAGATTTATCAGATGACTGCTGTGGATCTAAATGCAGGATTGAAACTCTCAAGTAAAGTACTTAAAATGTGTATGTTTTACTTTAAATAATGTATTTATTTACAAGTATGCAAGTCCGCATAAAGTGAGAGGCTGAGTATGACAGAGCAACTTTTTTTTTTTTTAACTTCTAGGTTGCAGCTTTATGCCGCCTGGACTAAAGAAAAGCAGCCAAACTCGCAGTGTCATATGATGCGGGTCACTTCTGCATGTTAGGCTGCAGACCTTCTGTCATTGTAACAGCAAATGTTGTTTCATTTTCACCGTCAACTCGCCGTAATCTTAAAGACAGGCAGGGAAATGTCGGTTTCCTGCTCTGACATAACTGTAAGGGTACTTACAGGGGTGACAGAGAACTGTAAAAACATCCAGGTGACATCCAAAGCGGCGATTATGTACACGATGAAAATAATTTTCATTCTCTTCTGCTTGTCTGCGGCGCTCGCCGGGGACGAAACTGCAGCTCCGGACGTTTCTTCTGTCGTTTCACCTCGACTCATTTTTTTTTCAAAACTTGCTAAAAGCACATCAAAAGCAACATTAACGTGATATCCGCGCAAAGCCTGCAGTTCCTAACAAAGTCCCGCGTGAGTGGGAGTCAAACTGAGACCAAAATCCAGGTATGTCGTTCCCGGTAAAACGTCCTTTTTTCCCTGATGAACTTTCACATAAACTGTTTTCTAATCTTCTGGGGGTTGCACTTTGAAACAGAGAGTCGATAAAGAGGCGTGTCTATGTCGCAAAAATGAACGTAAAAACATAAAAAGTGGTTTCCGGTTTTAACTTTGTTAACCGGAACCATAGGCATATAACATTATGTCTATGGCCGGAACAGCTGGACGAACTTGAACGTCTCTCCAAGGAAATCCCATTGTAGAAGTTTGGTTCGATGATGCGTTCATAAACTCCGACTCTGCTCGTATTTTGATGCTTTAAAGAGGTCCCGCTTTTGGGTCCCTTCTTATTGATTATTTGAGGAAAAAAACGATGATGACGAAGAGGAAAATGATGATCTTTATTGTTGTTGGTGTTGAGAAAAGAAATATGAAGCTGGAAAAACTGTTTGCTTTTTAAAAGATTGCAAAAGATGAACAGTACATGTACGCCTCAGTCAGGGGCGTGGCTACGGGGGGGGTTGGGGGGGCACTGCCCCAGCTGAGAAATGCCCTGTCCATCGAAAGAAAACTGGCCAGAAAAAAGGCCACGATTTATTATCTCTGTTTGTGTCTTGTATTGATAGAATAAATGCAGGTGGTGATTTAAAAAAAAGCATGTATCTGCAAAGTTTATAGCTTTATTTATTTTTTTGTTATCGTGTTTCCTCCCCTCCGTAACCTTAACCCCTTGCTGCTGAAAAATACAAAGGCGATTTTCACATTTTCTGATGTTTTTGTTGTATATAATGATCTGAAATGTAGACTTAATGAAGGTAATAAAAAGCTGGAGTTGGCTGTTCTACATTTCTTTACAAAAAAAACAGAAAAAACTTCATAAAAAAATTCCACACAGTTAACAAAATTGACAGTCATGATTTATGCTAGTGTGACCATATTTTCATTACCGACCTGAATTATTACTATTATTATTTTTATTTTTATTATTATTATTATAATTATTATCATGCTTGAAGTTGTAGTAGTGGTTTTCCACCGATTTTTTCAGGTATTGTTTTCTGCCCCCTGAAATGTGAGCAAATTATCAATGTTTTTTTTATATATATATAACTGTACTTGATCGTATTCAGTTTGATGAGACAATTGTATGAATTTATATGAACTCTTATCGACTCAAGAATAACTGGAACATCAATCTTGTTGAGCTAAATAAGTCTCTTACTGCCCTCCTCTGACAGAATCTAGGAAGTGACCCAAAATATCCTGCTGGGCCTTGAAAAAACCTGGAAAGTGGTGCTCCCACTACAACACGGGTTCAAGAAAGGTTCTTTCTGCTAAAAGAGCTCATTTTTTAGGTACAGACTGAGTTCTAGACAATCATGGCCTGACCTAATTAAAGCTGCTTGTGTTTGCTTTGTGAACTGACTTCCAAGGGATGGGAGAGGAAATACCATGAGGGGTAATGGGATGAACAACATAGAAAATAATGAGAAAAAGGGAATGTTTATGTTTATTTCTCTAATCCTGTCATTGTGAATTGCTTTGCTATTTTACTCCAGTTTTACCTGTTCTGTACTGAAAATCATTTTCAAACATACTGCTCCATTCAGAAGAGATTTCATATGCTGTTATATTGATATTTGACATTGTATGAAAAGTGTTTAATAAAGTATGCAACATGAAAACATTATAGTAATGGAGGTTTTCTCCTGGCTGAGTCATTGGGTGTGCCTATTTGTGAACAATTAGGCCCATGACACAGCAAGTTGCTTTTGTAAACGTTGATCATGTCATATAGAAATTGTTTTGTTGCAGCAGCATACAGTAATATATATGAAAACAATTAAAGTAAAAACAAGTAAATAGAATAGAATAAAATAAATATAAAATAAAATAAAATAAAAATAGTAAATAAACATTCGCTATGTACAAGTCTACAGTATGAAGAGTTTTTTTGTTTTTGTTATTGTGTTGTAACTATTTGTTATTCCTGGCATTACACTTTTCTAACGCAAGGTCGCGCTTATTTAACGCCTGGTGGCGCTTGTAATGTTGTTTACAGACGCCAGATGACACTAAATAGACGCTGTGTGGCATTTTGGCGAATTAGGTGATTTATGACCCTTTTGGCTTTCCGTATTTTAGACTTTTGTTTTGAAACTGTTTAATGGCGCTCTTACAGCCTTATTTTGAATTCCGAAGAAGACTTCCTCCCGGAAGTCCATTTCATCGCCTGTCTTTGGCTATGTACAGTGGCGTTTGTGTCATCAGGACTTGTGGGTCCACCAGTTTAAGTGACATTGCATGCTCTTGTGACACGTAAATATCCGTAAACATGCAGATACTGACTCCTCACGTTTACTGGGCTCAGCGGCACGGAGAAATTTATCTCCGCGTGGACCTGAGCGACACCAAGGTAGGACAGTAACCACAGTAACAGCATGCAGCTGCTTGCTTTCAGCTTCAGCTTTCAAACACTGAACGTTAAACTGCTGCACAGATAATGTGTTTAAATGTGTCTTCTTCAGTGGTGTCAGTTAGCAAGGTAACGGTTGCGCCGCGTGCACACAGCCGTTGCTTTACAGTTGGTTGTTAGCTAGTGAAGATTTAGCCACAGTTAATGCTGTAATTTTTGGCTAATCTGACCTTTAACGTGTATCTATGGTGGCCATGAGAAAGCAGTATGAATATTTACATTAATTTGTCCCCTGGTCAGAGCATTATGCATGTTAGGGGCCATTAGAATATTATAGTTGTCATCGTTAGCCGCCTATTTTCACCCGTTAAGGCTGCTAACTGTTGTTTTTGAGTGTTGTTCAAATGAATTGTCTAACAGCTTTAAATGTGTATAATTAGTTGGTAATTTTTCTTTATAAATTAGTAAAAAAAAAGCCTTTACACGGTTAAATTACAGTACAACGTACCTAAAAGACTTCTGCATTTGATAAAAACAGCTTTAGTTCGTCTTCCTTGTATTTGTATTTGCATTTTGGTTAACATCAGTTATCAACTGATAACCTGAGATGAGACGTCCATGCACTGAAATGTCAAAATACCAAAGAAGCTCACGGCATCATAAATGCACACAATTAGGTCCTAAACACAAAATAAAAATAAAATGTTCATATCCAGCTAATTTTTTTTAGCCTGACTTTCCTTTATATCTCTCTGCTGGCTGTTTGTTTGCGTTGGAAACCTTAATTACAAGTTCTCCCTTCTCTTCCTCCATGGTCATCTTGCATCTCTCAGACGAAAGTCTTATAAAAGATGCATGACATTTTATGGCAGTTCTGGATCCCGTTCAACCTTTTAGCAGAATGGATTAGTGACAGCTGAAACAGGCGGACAGGAAACAAACAGCCCTCGAGTTACACCCATTTACATAAATAACAGGCAAACTTAAGTGTGAGAAACTCCTCTCGATGTGGTGCGGGACATTTATTTATTACCACAAAGCAGTCTTGGAGATGACTTTTATCTCTTTAAAGAAAGTTGAACAAAAAGCAAACTGTGAATTATGTTGTTCACAAGGTTTGGATTAACTGTATGGTGTTGTTTATAAGCGTAAAGATGGGTGTGATGATAGAAAGATCTAGATCTTTGTTTTGTTCTTATAAAATCTAAACATCACCACCTATTGTTTGATCCAACAGTCCCATTACAGACTGTTAAAAACACATCAAAATGAGCACCGCAGCAGCACAGGGCGACATGGTCCTTCATGACCAATAAACTCACTCAATTATTAATCTTGATGAATGTGCTAGTTACTCCTGTTTCAGTTGTACTACCTAAAGTGACCTGATGCTGGAGATTAACAGGTAGTCATTAGTTAATAGGGAGTTTTTATTTAATTGACTATTTATCCAGTTGAATGCAGCGCTCCTCGGGACTGTTTATGACTCTGTGGTGGCCTCGGCCATCTCATACTCTTTATTTATTCTGTATTTATATTTCCAATTATTTATATCATGGTCACTTTACATTGCAATTTTTTTTTATTTAATTTATGACTTGCAGTATTATTTATGTCATGGTCGCTTACTTTTGCTATATTACTTATATTATGGTCACTTTGCATTGCAATACTTTTTTATACCATGCCGCTTTCTTTTTATTCTCAGTACTTGTTTTTGCTCATTGTCTGTTTGCAGGTGGATTGTTTACTTGTTCATTGTGTTGATTATACACTGTACATATTTCTGTCTGTTTTTTGTGTGTGTTTGCTCTTTTTACTTTAATTTTGTAGTGTATACTACACTTTCTATTCTGCTGCTGTAATAACTCAATTTCAATAAAGTATATCTAATCTAATTGTAGGAAAGTCTGCAACAAAGTCTTTGTATTTCTACAACCTTTTTGGTCTTTTTATTAAATTAATTGTCAGTAATCAAAATATAGAATATGAAAAAGGCTTATTTTTGTCCGTTGTGTGTCGTATGTTTGTGTTGTAACGACTGCCTTTTGTGTTTTTTCCAGAATCTCAACATCAGCCTTCAGGAAAATAACAAACTTCAGTTCAGAGGTTCGTACCAAAATGCTCAGTTGCAGAGTCGTGAATTCAAAGATATCCTTCGAGTTGTTAAAATGATGTTTGCTCCACAGCACAGGGCCATGGAGCGAAAGGAGATAATGAATACGAGTTCAGTTTGGAGTTCCTGGAACCTGTTAGACCCGAGGTATCAATCTTTATTCTTATTATTATTAAAATACCAAAGTGAGGAAAGTTAATCAGAAGGCCATAAGTTTAGTTCTAAAGCCTGATTTATAGTCGTCCAGGAAAGGCCACGGAGAGCCCTTTCCGTCGTCGGAAACCCTCCCGGAGACGCTCTCCGTCGCTTGCGTGCGTCGGCCAACATTCCTATCTATCTATCCGTCGAGGAGATGGAGACTCACGGAGACCACAAGGGTTGTGATTGGTCGGCTAACAACATCATTTCCGGAATCACTTTTCTGGTTTAGCTCCTTCCTCTCAGAACAACAACAACAACAACCGCCATTTTTTAAAGAGTTTACTGTGTGTCAACATTTGGTCAAAATTATTTGCATTTCAATGTCAACAAGCTCCAACTCCAACAGCAGTCTTTCTCTCTCGGTCACTGTGAGGAGTGGAACGGAGCCGGAAGGTGAACAATCAATCAACCACTTTCATGATAGACGTTGTGAGATTGGGTCGTCTGACGTAGCGACGCCTACTGACCGGGAGGTGAATTGCCTTGCGTATCCGACATCCCGACGGAGAACTTCGAAAGGTTTAATAGCCTCTGCGTGACCACGGAGTAGTAATGTAATGCTGCGTGTACACCAAGAGCGACCTACGCTACCTGAGCGCCGGAAATGATTATTTCTCTATGGAGGGTGAGAGAACTGAGCGACCAGAGTGGATTCCAGCGATTAAACTCAAGCTAACATCATGGTAATGAGCTATGACGCGGTTCGGCGAAAACCAATGACAATCCACAGATTGTAGGGGTCCGGCAATCCGCGGGGTTCGCGGAAACAGACGTGTAAACTTTGGTTCCTATCCAAACAATAGTCGTTTAATCCTGAGACTGTTGCAATTGCCGTGTCGAGTGCTTCAATACAATAGTGTAGTAACCCCACGCATACCTTTCTCACTGCAATTAAGTTTTATTTCGGATTTATTTCGGATTTTATTTCGAATTTAGTTTATTTTCACAGCTGCCTCTGCTATTCCTGCTCTTCTCAGGTGTACCTAATGTAGTTTTACATAATTTGTAACGTGATGTATATCTTGTATAACAAATTGTAAATAACAACACGTTTATTCGTGTCCCTGCCCTCTCTTTCCTCATGTTTTTTTTCCACGGGGGTGCTGCACAGCCGCGGGCCTTTAAAAATTGAACATTCTAAATGTGACGTCACGAGCGAACACAGCTACCAAAGCTACCAAAGCAAATTCTCAAGCGAAGCTTCTCCAGCTACCTCCGCTACCAGGTAGCGTAGGTCGCCCTTGGTGTACACGCAGCATAAGTGTGATCAGTGCACGCCATCCTGCGTTTTGCAGGATTACGGACTGGAAATGAACAGTTAAAATGAAATGACGGCATTTTAAAAAACATGTTTGTATTGACCAATCAAATTATCTGTTCGGTGCTACAGTTACAGAGATTGGAAGGATGCAGATCTGTTAGGCACGGTGAAGTATCTGAGTCTCCCTTCTGAGGTGGAGTCCCAGGTTTAGCCACATGAAATTTATTTCTAAGACCTGAGACTTGTGAATGTCAGACAGCTTTACAACTTGAACATTTTTACCAACAGGCGAAGCTCTAAGTTTGTTTTTGTTTTGTTTTTTCTTCACACATTGCAGATACCCACATCATTTAATTGCACATTAGACAATGCTGATATCTATGTTCAGAAACTTTGTTTATTCATTTTAAGCCTGTGATTTTCAGATCAACCACAAGTCCACTCAGCGTGAGGTGGACATCAAGATCAAGAAGCAGGAGGAGCGATGGTGGGACCGGCTGACGCTGCAGGAAAAGAAGCCTCTGTTTCTGGCTCCAGACTTCGACCGCTGGCTGGAGGAATCTGACGCTGAGATGGAGCTTCAGGCTAAGGTACGGACTGGAATAATCATCCAAGTTGGATTCAGTGAGCAATGTGTGCAGTCGTAGTCACATCCCACAATAAGGCTCGATCATATTATGATATAAACTCGTGAAATAAAATGCGTTAAGTCGCTTTAAGTTGTCTTAATATGACAAATCGCAGTCACTGTGTTGTTCTTTCAGGAGGAGAAGATAAACAAGATAAGTGTGGAGTCGAGAGTTCGTAAAGACCGTGAGTCGCACTCAGTTCTTATAACATAAATATAACATCAGAAATGTGGACGCTTCTTTATCGTCTTTGTTATCGGAGGCATTATATCGCTGGAGTTTGTTGGGCCTGATTATTTGTCCTCTGTTTGCTCCAGCCTACCTCGGGCTGAAGAAAGGCTACTTGTTTATGTACAACCTGGTGCAGTTCCTGGGATTCTCCTGGATCTTTGTCAACATGACTGTTCGACTCTTCATTCTTGGTCAAGGTTTGTTTGGAAAAAAAACACTCACATGGTTAATTCAACACAAAAAAAATACACATTAAAGGGATAGTTCGCCTCTTTTGACATGAAGCTGTATGACATCCCATATTAGCAACATCATTTATGAACATTTTCTTACCCCCTGCTGCGTCCTGTGAGCCGAGTTCCAGCCTCGTTTTGGTGTTGATAAAGGTAGTCCGGCTAGTTGGCTAGGGGCCCGAAAATAAAGCGTTTTGCTTCTCAAAACAATATGTAATATTGTAAAAGTAATACATTTGCATCACAAAATCATCCATCCAGAAAAAGTCAGACCTCACAATCGCTTGGTGCTATTTTCTCTACCTTCATATCAATGCGTTCAGCCACCTGACGAAAGCTGCACCTGTTAAGGTGTTTGCTGCTCGGTCTGCATGGTCTGCACAGCAGGCAGTGATACGAAGGGAGAGAAAATAGCGCCAAGCGATTGTGAGGTCTGACTTTTTCTGGAGAACGATTTTGTGATGCAAATGTATTACTCTTTTGAACGCATATTGTTTTGAGAAGCAGGACGCTTTATTTTCGGGACCCTAGCCAACTAGCCGGACTACCTTCGTCAATGCCAAAACGAGGCTGGAACTCGGCTCACAGGACGCAGCAGGGGGTAAGAAAATGTTCATAAATGATATTGCTAATATGGGATGTCATACAGCTTCATGTCAAAAGAGGCGAACTATCCCTTTAAGTTTGCATGTTGACCTTTAATATTTAGTATCAATTTGTTCTTGAATTTAAAGAAGATCTGACACGGTGGATAAGAGGAATTTTAATATCTTTTTTTGGTTGAGAGAAAAGAGATAAACACAATAACCACGGTGACGCACTGAAGCACAACAAACAGGAGGTCCAGGGAACACAGCGAGAGGGGTCTGTGGTTTTGTTTGTGAGGAGCTATTCACACCTGAACTCATTTGAATAGAAACAGGAACACAAATACACAGCAGGGATTTGTTTTGCAAATGATAGTGTTTTTTTTTTTTCTTTTTTTAGAGCCTCAAGCAATGTGCTGCTTAATCGTGTTTGTTTGTGTCTCGGCCTCCGCAGACTCTTTCTATGATACCTTTCACACCACGGCCGACATGATGTATTTCTGTCAGATGATGGCCATTCTGGAGGTCGTTAATCCCCTGTTGGGCTTGGTTAAGACTGGATTTTTCCCTGCTATGATACAGGTAATACAGAGGAGACGCTTCTTATTTTACTGTGATTTTTATCCTCTTTTTTTATCAGAATAACTCCAGTAACATAACAAAAGACAGTCATTAGCTAGCAGTAGAGCTGTAGCGATACACTAATCTCCCGATTCGATACGATTTGATACACTTACATTCATTTTCTGGGGGAAAAAAGGGACAGTGTGATTTGACATGAATCGTCGCTGATTGGACTGGTGGTCCGACCTTTGAACCGGAAGGACAACACCGCCAGACAAACAGAAACAAACGAACATGTCACAAACGTGAGAGCTGTGCACTTTATACAACATTTTTATGAACTGATTTATCACTGTAGGTTCCTTAATGAAGCCATTAGCTTGACGCTCTTCTCTCTCGTCATCCACATCCACGACAAAATAAAAACTCCATAAGATCCTCTTTTGTACCTCAATTTACTTCCAAAAAACATAAAGAATGGTACAGCAATGATCCAATGTGAGAAAATGAAAAAAGGTGAGATAAAAAAACAAAGAAATTGACAGAGAGAAAGGTCAAAAAACTGTGTGGCTCCACTCTATGCTGCCTGACCAAAATGACTCCAGTAACCAAACTCTCCAGAGATTAACCACAAATTAAAGGCAATGTACACAATTTTTAATCTTTTTAAATAATGCAAACATAAATGACCAGAATTAAACTTTTAACTTATTAAATGAATTATCTGTCTATAAATGCTGTCAATAGCTCCTTTTTTATTACAATAAACGTAAATCAAATTTCAACATTTAAACTCAAATAGCTATCCAAATACAGTGGAAACCGCTTATAGTGGTCATGGATATAGTAATCAACCGCTTATATAGATCAAAAGGCTTGGGACAGAATCATTTCTATACAAATGCTGTTTAAATAATTCGTTTATAGTGATCAAGAAATCCGCTAATAATGTTCATTTTTGGCCATTTTATGAATGTAAACATGTGCAAAAATAATTTTAAAACTACGTGTAGCTATTTTATTTTTTACTCCCTTGATTCCTTTCTGGACGTCTGCTTCTGCATCGCTAGCTAACGTAACGAGTTGACACCGGGCAGCAAGTGCGCGAATCATGGCTGGAAAAAGGAAGTCATGGAGGAGCATGTGTCCGAGGATGGGTGCTGGAGAGCGGATTGAATGCGCGTGTGACCGCTGGAAGCTCCAGGCTGGTTCTTGTAAGATGGGAGGCCGGTGTTCATTCGATTTCTCCTACTTGTCGAGAATTGCTACTTTGTGGTTTTGCGCATGCGCCAAGCCGATTTTCTAAGTTTCGTTTTCACGCCAAGTAGCACAAATCGACAGAACACCGGCACGGAGGAGCATAGATCCGAGCAGGGGTGCTGAAAGGCGGATTGAATTCAAACTTTATTTTCTGACTTGTAAGAAAAAAAATGCACCGGCGGCACAGCAGAGAATAAGTAACGTACTGTATTTGAGTTAGCCTACAGTATGTCTGCGCACTGCGCAGTACTGTAATTAAACTTGCATGATAATAAAATTCAGTAAATGTTGAAGCTTTCCGTTTCATTAAATTTTTCTCATTGAAAAACGATACAAATGGCATTTAGATGATATTCTGCATAAAAAAATAAGTGAAATACCTGTACTGTAATACAAATTCGGTTTTAGTAATCAACCGCTTATAGTGTTCAAATTGGCTCTGGACCAACGTGATCACTATAAGCGGTTTCCACTGTATCAATAAACCCAAATAGGACCCAGGCTCCTACAATCATTGTTTTGTATAATGTGACCCCCTGGCATTGTATTGTATTACCTTAAAGGTAGGGTAGGAAATCCTGGATTTTGAGTCCAGCGAAGCTGCATTTTGAAAATACACAGGTAAAAAGTCCCAACCCTTTTCTTCACTTTCCCCCCGAAGGCACGCCTCTAGAGTACATGAACGCGCACGAGAGCTGTTCTGACAGCAAGCATCGATCGTTGCCGTATTTAGTATTTACAGGTGCTGGTCAACGAATTAGAATAATTTGAAATAGTGCAATCAATAAATTCTTTGAATGCATTTTTCGTGCAGAAAGCAAATCAGGTGTTCACCGCACCTGTCCTACTCGTTAGACTAATCACAGAACTCGTTACCTGTAAAAAATTTGCTCAGCTGATCATCTTGATATACTGTATCAAGATGTTCTGGAAACGTTCCTGATTCCGACTGTTGAGGAACAGTTCGGCGAAGAAGACTTCATATTTCAACAGCATCTTGCACCGGCTCATGCGGCAAAGTCGACCAAAGATTGGTTCACTAAAAAACAGCTTGAAGTTTTGGCATGGCCGGCCAACTCGCCTGACCTCAGTGTCATTGAAAACCTTTGGGCCATCGTCAAGCGGAAAATTCGCGACAGAAAGCCTACTACGCTGGACCAACTGAAGCAGAACATCGCCACTGCCTGGGAAGCTGTGAGTGCGGAAACTTGCGACAAGCTGGTCAAATCGATGCCGCAGAGACTTCAGGCAGTCATACAAGCCAAGGGGGCAGCCACAAAATACTGAGAAAGTGATGATTCTAATTATAATAAAAATTATTCTAATTCAATGAAACGGTTTCTCCATTATTCTAATTCAATAAAACAACAGTGTCACAGTTAAATGGCCTAAATGGGCCTTTTGGAAAGATCAGCTGAGCAAATTTTGTACAGGTAACGAGTTCTGTGATTAGTCTAACGAGTAGGACAGGTGCGGTGAACACCTGATTTGCTTTCTGCACGAAAAATGCATTCAAAGAATTTATTGATTGCACTATTTCAAATTATTCTAATTCGTTGACCAGCACCTGTAGTATTTAGTATATGCTAACTATACGTTTAATAATGCTAGGTGCTAGCCAAGCTGGCTCTAGTTTAGCTTCCTGCCAAGCTTCTGGACGCGTAATTCGTTCACTGAGCAGGGTACGCGCACAGGGGGAAGGAGGGGGAGGGAGGAGCAGGTTGCAGTTTGATAGACGGCATCAGTATCCAATCATTGTGAACGGTCCGTTCACAATGATTGGATAGTGTTTTTCCCAGATTGTATGTTCTAGAGGCCACTAAAACTTCTCATATTTGTGTCAAAACTTTTAATTAATTGGTTGCAATGGGGGTGTGAAGAGTATTTCAAGCAATATGTAAAAAAATGTTCCAGAAAAAGATCCCCTACACCGCCTTTAATGTTCTGCGTTTTCACTGATTGTAACGTCTGACTTTTCAATAAAGTTTGCTTTAAAAAAAAAAAAAAAATCGATACTTTATCGGGAAACGAAATATCGATATTTATCGCAGTATCGATAAAATTGTTCAGCCCTAGCTAACAGGTGTTCACACATAATCCCCTGAATTTGCTTTTGGATTATAAAGGCACTACATCACCTGCAGCTGTGGACTGTTCAGCTCTTTAGAGGAATCCCAGCAGGGATAGTACATTTGTATGCTCAGTTTAACTTATTTGTTTTGTATACATGAATCTTATATTAGTCACATTTTTAGCAGTGCAGTCGGTTATGATTTGGTAACTTCAAATTTGCTCCACAGGTAGTTGATCAGAGGGGAGAAGATCAAAAGAGAAGATTGATAGTGCTGTAAAACTATAGAATGTGTCCTCATCATAAATGCGGGTTGATCTGAGAGCCTGTCTCCTTCTGCTTCGGGACGTTTTAGGTGGCAGGGAGGAACGTCATTTTGTTTGTCATCTTCGGCAGCCTGGAGGACATGCAGAACAAACCTGTCGTCTTCTTTGTCTTCTACCTGTGGAGCACCATTGAGATCTTCAGGTCTGCTCAAATCGCCTCCTTCCTCGTCCTGGAGAACCGGTCGTCTCCTGTTTTTAACGTCTGCTTCCTCCTCTCTGCGTCAGATACCCGTTCTACATGCTGGCCTGCATAGGCACAGAGTGGAAGCTGTTAACGTGGCTGAGATACAGCCTCTGGATCCCTCTGTACCCACTGGGGGTCTTAGCTGAAGGTGTGTGACTCCCAGGTTAGTGACCTAAAGCCGTTTGCGCTCATGACCAGGTTTTTGCTTACGGTCTGTTGTTCTGTGCTTGTTTTTCCAGCGGTGGCTGTGATCCAGTCCTTGCCCATTTTTGATGAAACCCGCCTGTTCAGCATCCCGCTCCCTGCTCTGCTCGGACACTCGTTAAGCTTCTCCTACACTTTACAGCTGTACCTGGTTCTCATGTTTCTGGGTGAGCCATCCGCTCACGTAGCATCTTTTAAGTCAAACGTGTTTTCATTTTATTGTTTAATTTTAAACTGATTTTAGACCTTAAAATGAGATGTTAAAGAGTTATGGATCACCAAATTGAAGCGTCTTCAGATCTTCTAAAGCTGTGTAATGTTAAAGGCATGGTTGGTAATCCTGTTCAGAAACATCCATCCATCCATTATCTGCTGCTTCTCCGGGGGGTCGCGACCCCCGGAGAAGCAGCAGATTGCCACTTTCGTCAATGTCAAAAGGAGGCTGGAACTCGGCTCACAGGACGCAGCAGGGGGTAAGAAAATGTTCATAAATGATGTTGCTAATATTGGATGTCATACAGCTTCATGTCAAAAGAGGCGAACTATCCCTTTAATGTGAGTGCAATGGTAGAGAAAATGCAGCCAGAACTACCATTACTTGTAACGTCTCGGCCCGCTAAAAGGGGGAGAAAAAGAAAAGCCGGAGGCAGAAACGGCCAGAAGCAAAGACCAGAGTCGACATCGGTGCAGCGTTTGAGCGGCGGAGACAGCTGAGGGATCTGAAGGACACTTAATTATTTGTTTTGCTTCGGGGGGATTTGTTATTTTCATGAAATATGTTCAGGAGGATGAGACATGTCGGCTGAGTCCCACCGTCAGATACGGGACGGGGGGTGGAGCTTAGCGGAGGTGCTAGCTCTCCAGAATTACCAACCATGCCTTTTAATATGAATGTATAGAAATGTTCGTGTGGAATATTGGGGGGAAAAAGCTGATTCAGAAATCTGAATGACTGACAGAAGTTCTGCCTCCCTTCAGGACTCTTCATTAACTTCCGACACCTGTACAAGCAGCGACAGAGACGGTACCGCTCCAGGAAAAGGAAAGTCCACTAACCGAGGGACAAGTTTACACTCCCTGTCGCAGGTTTTTTTAATTTTCCTCCTATTGCCTTTTCTCTCTCTTCCTACACGCACAAACTGTGCTGATGATGGATTCCTGGTCATCTTGTTCCTCCACCGGGTGATCCTGTAAATCCCTCTGCACCAGCTTGATTTCTCACTGTTGAAAACACCGAACGGATCGACCTGGTACTTTTAAGCTCTGACTTTTATTTGTTACTGTGTTTGCTCCATAGAAAATAGCAGTAATTATTAAGATTTCACACACAGATGCACGTTTTTAACAAACTGCTGGCAAAAGCATTGAATTTATCTGTATATGTTTGGAAAATCTATCCCTGTGTGATAGGACAACAGTTCATGAGCTGTTCTGTGTATGAAATTACGACGACTTGTCAGGTGTTGACAGACTCATAAACAATGCGTTCACCTTTTTCTCCACACAAAAGCATGCGCAGTGAGACTGTGGGCACCTGGTGCAGGTTTCAGGCCGTGCACACACACATTTTAAAGCAGTTTTACACTCACAGGAGGTGGAAATGGAAGAAGAGGCAACAAAATTGTATCGTGATATACTGTTGTTGTGATTGCACCACGCTCACAGTGATTTATAGCATCCAGAAGCTGTTGCCTCTTGGTTTTTATCTCCTCCACAGGTTGCTTTGTTTTGTTTTTTTTGCTCATGACTCCGGAACTCAAACCATCAAATAAAACGGATGAAAAATTTCTCTGTTTCACTTTCGGTTAACTTTGCAGCTCCTTTCTGCTGCTGCTGCGTCTGTTTAGTTGTTGTTTAAAGGACGTCTTGTTACGTTTGTACGAGTGTCCGCATCCATTCATGTTCAGAAATGGAAGTGAAATGTAGGTCTGTGCACGAGATCGAGATCCATAAAAGAACCACACGATATTTACGGTGGTTTTCCTCGTGAATGTAGGCGTCTGCTCCGGGGACTCGAGCAGCTTTTCAGTCGCGGCTCGACACAGACATACGATACAGTCGCCTCTCTGTGAGGGCGTATTAAAAGGTTCGAGCAGCTCCTACATGCAGGAGACAGCGCTTTCCATCGGCTGACTCGTCAGTGGTGGGAGGTCTAATGGTTCGGTTTCCAGGTCGAACAGCAACCAGGTTATGAACCTAAACTAAAGATGGATCATCAGTCTCATCGTAGCTCAGCTGAAGGTTATTTAACCTGAAGTTAACAAGCTTGAATGCCCCCTTTTTATTCATGCCTTTAGAATGATTTTTGTGCATTTTAAGCTTGAAGCCTTGGACGAATCATTCGTTCGGTGCTTTGAATATTAACAAAGTCATGCAAATCACTGTGGTGTGAAATGTTTTGACCCGTTTCCCTCATGAAGGCCTACTGCGGACCTTTTTTAAATGCATTCACACCTGAAGCCATATTTATATTCCTGTCACGACATGACGTTTACATTTTCATGACACGCCAACAGTCATCTTTTGGTAGAAACATACAGAAACGTAAAAGTATAGTCGGCAATTTAGGATAAAATCCGAAGTTTTAACCCTTCAGATGATGATCATATTAATAAAGGCTCAGCAAAAGACAACAGGAGGCATTAATTACTAGGGGTGGGACGATATGCTTTGGTCACGATTCGTTTGTATCCCGATTCTTGATAATTGCGATTCTACAAGTATTGCGATTCGATATAATTAGTAATTGCAATTTTCTTCCTCCTTAAAAAACAAACAAGTTGAATCATACACTCCTAGAATGAATGTTGTTCCCATAAACAATGCACATCAGTCTGTGTCAGTCAGTCCAGCAGCTGACATTTATTTCTACAGAGACAAAAAGAGGCATTTTTTTAAAGTTTACAGTTAAAAAATGAATTCAAATGTCCACACAGCACACATGTTGGCTAGTTTTAACATAACTAAATGTAATGAATTGATGAAGTTTTTCTGGACACGGATATGATGTAATATAATCGATTCAGGGGAGAAAAATCGATTTTTAAAATCATCCCATTAAAAATCGCGATATGTACATGAATCGATTTTTTTTTTTTTCCGCCCACCCCTATTAATTACTGCCACTTCATGAGGTTTTCTGTGTTTTATGAAATAAAGTGTTTCAGATGATGCTCTAAGCTAAATAATCTCTCACGTTTCCCTCATTTAACATATTTATACCCGATTAGGAGCCACTGTACCTCCAGACTCTGGGGACAACAGCATTTCTGCTAAATTATATGTAGAATTTAAATGAATAAAGATAAAAATTGTTCCCTTCTGAATGGTTTAGCCTAAAAAATACTGTGTGCTGCTTTAATTCTGTTTTTGTGTTGTTGTTTTGTTTCTACATGGAATTTTTAGCCATTTGGAGCCTTCATTTTGTTGTGTATTTATTTGTTTTTGCTTGTTCAGACGCATGTCTGTTTATTGCATTTTTCCATCCTATCTTATGAAGGCAGATTTGGACCGATGCTGTGTTTGATCACCTTTTCCTTCCTTGAACAAAAACGATTAAAAGCATTCCTTTTTATTTAGAGACAAGCTACCTTTTGTCGGACTTTCTTTGGCGTTCTGTGTGTATTGGATTCTCAACGGTATTCAAATATGGCACAAGGGCTTCTGACCTAAAGGAAACGGCGGTCGTTTGGTAAGCATCTTTTACCAGCCAGGTCAGCCCGAGGTTCTGTCAATAAGTAAAGAAAAGAGCAACTACAGCACTCGTATGTCTAATAAATGGATTAATTTCAAACTGTACACATTTAGGCATGAGAGACTGTCTTTAGGACATGATGAGATCTGCTTGTGAGCAGCCAAACCCTCAACAAAACTGCTTCCTTACTTGTTAAATCGCTAAAACGTCGCTGTGCTAAACGCTAAAATGAATCCATGTGCCCTTACTGTCCCATATGAACAATGATCATCAAAGTCTCCATTAAGAGATTAACTCTGAAAACACTTTAATGTAACAGTTGAGAGAGGAAATACACTCTATCCTCATTCTATTCGCATAGTTCAAAAGCAACCTCAGTTGCAGTGTCCATGTAGGTACCTTCGATTAATTATGAGTCAGACTGGTAAGTAATTCAGAGAATTACTTAACTTACAATTAAGATATCCCATCCCACTTCTGCTCGTGAATACAAACAGCAGCACCTTTCTTACAGGTGGGCCGGACTCTGTACAACCAAAACAAAAGAATGCATGTAAACAATTGCAAATTAAGATGAGATGGACTTAAAAATTGGAAGTAAAACACGTGTAGAACAGGAAAAAAGTACCAAACGGTTAGAGAAAGTAAATGTAAAACGACACAAATAAAAATACTACATGTGTATGTACACATATAAATCACAATATGTACCCAAAGCAATTAAAATGAACAAGAATTTAAGAAATTTACAAAAAAAGGCACACTTGAAAGAGATTTAATCCTATTTGTTTAACAAATATGGCATTTCTTTTATGATATATAAATATATTTATATATATATATATTCTCACCTTTCTTAATATTTCATGAGGTGGGACAACTTCCACATCTATGTTCCTACATTTCACTTTATTAGAATTACTTCAGGTCATTTCCAACGTTAGTTTGCCCAATTTTAATCTCAACTAATCTCTAATCAGATAGAAAACACCCGTGCAGGTGAATATGGACTGAAGGGAGAACATTTAGGCTAAAGTAAACTGTTTTGGTACAATTAAACTTATTTTTCCTGCTTAGTTTTAGGATTGCACAATCCTTTGGTCACATTCTGCAGTATATTGTTTTAAGGCTCAGTGCAAACTCTGTTCACTAACCCTGATAAACTCAAACTGGACTTCAGCGTCGTTTCTACCAAACTTCATTTTAGTTGTGGACACTTTTCTGTGAACATGGTTAATGAGTTAACTGGTAAACAGTTTACTGTTAAAGTAAACTTTTTTTTTTTTTAAAACATGGTTTGGTTTGTAGTCGGTTCGCCTCACTGAAATGAGTCCACACCTGACCACTCCCAAACTGCCTGAACTCGTCCCGTTGGCCCCTGATCGTCTCATTCCGGATCCAACGGGATTCCGAGGTTTCACCTCAAACTGCAGCTGTCACCACCCTGCAGTCTGAACGTTGCTTTACTGACACAGCGTTATGATCGAAAGGGAAGGTGAGAGGTGTTTTAGCGCTCCTAATCCTCTTAGCGGCATTATGCTGAGCTTCCTCGAAGCCCTGACATGCCGTGCGCCCTTGTAGTTCCCCAAAAACCGGAGTCAGCATCTCTGCGTCCGTTGCGCGCAGCTGGAGGGACGGTCCGCCGCGGCGAGGAGCCGAGCAGCCGGCGGTACAGGTAAGACCCGCAGCACCACTCACTGCACAGCCCACCCCTGCTCCTTCTTCTTCTGTTATTGAACATATATTCCACCGGTGAAGGAATATGGATTAAACATTTTGAATCGACCTTGCGTCATAATCTTCGTTATCCTCAATTAACCCGCAATTAAACCCAACGCGCTCCTTTACTCTTAGACTCGATGGCTTCATCAAAACTGAGATCTTAATTCACCACTGGGTTAAGTTCATTTATGTTTTATCAATGACCACTTGTCTGCACGTGTGCATTTTTTTTTTTTTTTTTTTTGTCCATGTTTCCGTGCGCGCGCTTTGGTTGAAACGCTTGATAAACGAATCGGGCTCATTTTGTAATTAATTGCGTTCACTTTGATGAATGTCCGGTTTTTCTAACTGTTTTTAACACGTTTAACGGGTTTCTGTTGGCTTATTTTTTTTTTGTGAGAAGCCCAAAGCCTGAGTGATTATGTAGCCATAGCAACAGGTGGCTGCCTGCATCCTCCATCACCCCAGCAAACACAAACCTCACTCCAGCAGATGGGTCTGACTGTGCATTAAACTGTGTTTGTGCTCGTGATGATGTGATTTCCAGTCGTGCTTTTCTGTTCTCAGTCTCCACAGGTTGCAGCTGCCTGTTCTGAAAGATGAAACGCACTTTTGTTTTTGTGTTTATTCTCCGTCAGTGGCGTCTTCTGGCCACATAACAGCACAGGAGTGAAGATGGAATAGCAATGCATCTGGCATAACTTCCTGTTTGGAGTCCAGACGGTGAACATGCGCTCGCCTCAGAGGAGGAGACTCGGGCGCAGTCGCGTCCTCTTCTTCATCTCGGGCGTGCTGCTGTGTTTCTTCTACACGCTGACTCTGAAGGCCAGGCTGCTGCAGCCGCAAGCCTCCATCCAGACCGATGGCTCTGTCGGAGCAGAGGGAGGTGCTGACGCTGTGCTGGAGGTCAACGTTCGGGAGGTGACGGCGTCCAACGAGACGGAGGAGGAGACTGTAGAACACGAGACCACCAAACCTCCTTTGGTGGTGATCGTCAACAGGACGGATATTGAACAATGTATCTATGTAGATCCTCAACCTCCCAAACCCCCTCCGACTCCCCCACCTCCACCTCTGACCACCACAGCTCCTCCCCTACCCCCAACCCTACCCCCTCACAAGAAGGGCGACTACCCAGAGGACATCTTCTCAGTGCAGCAGCGGCGAGAAGGCTGGATAGTCCTGCACATCATCGGCATGACGTACATGTTTGTCGCCCTGGCCATCGTTTGTGACGAGTTCTTCGTCCCCGCGCTGGAGGTCATCACCACCAAGCTGGAGATCTCCGACGACGTGGCGGGGGCCACCTTCATGGCGGCCGGAGGCTCCGCCCCGGAGCTCTTCACCTCCCTGATCGGCGTTTTCATCTCCCACAGCAACGTGGGCATCGGCACCATCGTGGGCTCGGCCGTCTTCAACATCCTGTTTGTGATCGGCATGTGCGCCATCTTCTCCCGGGAGATGCTGCACCTCACCTGGTGGCCTCTCTTCAGGGACGTGACTTTTTACATCCTGGACCTTATCATGCTCATCGTCTTCTTCCTGGACAACACGATCATGTGGTGGGAGAGCATCATGCTTCTGATGGGCTACATAAGCTACGTGTGCTTCATGAAGTTCAACAGGCCGATCGAGCACGCCGTCAAAACGCAGCTCAACAAGCACATGAGTATCGTCAAGGTGTGGAGCGCAGAGGAGCCGGAGAAGGTCAGTGGACGCCACATCTGGACACACAGCTGGGCTAGTTATTCACAGTCACGGGTTCTAGTTGATATCATCTTTGGGGAAGGATTTAACGAGCATTAAAACAAATATTTCCCATTGATGTTCCAAAGCATATTCCAGTCTGTGAACATATTTCTGTCACAGTTAATTAGATCACGAACTGTAAACCGAAACTGACGTTTACAGCCTCAAAATGGCACCTTCACTGACCTTTAACTGCAAACTTTCCCAGTTTTCAGTCTTTTCCCGAGAGCTAAAATGAGGTAAAAAATAAACAAAAGCCAAAACAATTAGTCAGTTGATGAGCTCGTCGTACTTAAAGGTGGGGTAGGGCTTCTTTTTCTGGAGCATTTTTTTTACATATTGCTTGAAATTCTCTTCACACCCCCATTGCAACCAATTAATTAAAAGTTTTGACACAAATATGAAAAGTTTTAGTGGCCTCTAGAACGTACAATCTGGGAAAAACACTATCCAATCATACTGAACGGACCGTTAACAATGATTGGATTCTGATGCCGTCTATCAAACTGCAATCTGCTCCTCCCTCCCCCTCCTCCCCCTGTGTGCGTACCCTGCTCCGTGAACGAATTACGCGTCCAGAAGCTTGGCAGGAAGCTAAACTAGAGCCAGCTTGGCTAGCACCTAGCATTATTAAACGTATAGTTAGCATATACTAAATACTAAATACTAAACACGGCAACGATCGATGCTTGCTGTCAGAACAACGCTCGTGCACCTTCGTGCTCGTGCGCGTTCATGTACTCTAGAGGCGTGGCTTCGGGGGGAATCTGAAGAAAAGGGTTGGGACTTTTTACCTGTGTATTTTCAAAATGCAGCTTCCCTGGACTCAAAATCCAGGATCTCCTACCCTACCTTTAAAGGTGAATATGTTATGATTTTCTTTGAGGTATTACGATGGTTAAATAATCATCTTTTAAGTTTTCCCTTTGTTTGAGTGACTTTTGCCAAAAAACAATGATGCCAATGAGAGACGCTTTAACGCACGGCCGGTTTCTGTTGTTGATGATATCAATGAAGAGAATCACCTGAAATGTTGAATTTAAAAAGTAGTGATTTAAAAACGGTTTTGTCCAGCAGCTTAACGAGTCGGCACCGGGCCAGGTAGCCATTCAACATGTCACACACAGACTAAAACATATTAAGCAACTGTAAAACTTCAGAATAACACGAGGTAACCTCAGTCGCGGGTAAAATAATGCACCTTCAGAACTCTTAATAAGAAAATGCTCCACACGGAGTCCCACAATAGAAGCTAAGCTGTGCTTCCTGATGGTCGTCTTTTAAACCTTTTAGATTCAGCTGGGAGACCCTAACTTTGCCTTTTCTTTTCTCATAGCTCTTCTCCAAAAACTCACTTTTGGTTTTGCACTCTGTCGTGTGTCCATCAGGCTGTGGGACTGTTGCACAATTTTACACAAATAATCCAAAATTTGTAATCACAACATGCAGTTTCATTAAATAAATGAATATTATCCAGTACGTGAGGCTGTGACAAAGGAAGCTTGGATGTTATTTTTGTCATGTAGATGAGTTACAACGACTGCTTCATGTGAAGCCCTGATGACCCTGATATATTATCATCAAGTAAGTTACTCCCGGGATTTAGTCCCAGAAAAAGGGGAAAAGAAACATAAAGGTTAGGGCTGGGCAAAGATTCAAATCTGTAATCTAATTAATCACATGATTTCCCTGATTAATCTCGATTAATCGCATTTTTACGCAAAACCCAAAACAGAATCCAAAAGTAGTGTTTAGCGTTTAGCATTTAGTTTTATTTTAAATGTGCTGCCATATGAATGAAAGTGCCATAACATTTGTTGTGCAAACACACTTTTAACATCAGCATCTTTCTGTAGTTTTTATGTAGAAGCCTCGCTCCACTGTCTGTTTCCTTGAATGACTTGCTGCTATCAGTTGTGTGTTTTGCCTTTAAGTGATATTTTAGACTGGAACTACTACGCTGAGAAGACAATTCAACTTGGCAGTGTTTACAGATGACTTTGGTTCTGTCGACTCCGCCGTCTGGAAGAACTTTAAAATGAAAATGGCCGAGTAAAAGTTCCGTACCCTTCTCCATGTTTGGTGGATCCGTCGATTACTTTCTTTTCCGGTTCCGCAGCAGACGGCAACAGACTTTTACAAAATAAAATAAATAATAAAACAGGGGTGGTCCGTGGCGTAGTGGGTTGAGCAGGCGCCCCATGTACACGAGGCTATAGTCCTGCGTGTTGTTCCCCCTCTCTCTGCCCCCTGCTTCCTGTCTCTCTGAACTTTCCATTAAAGGCACAAAAGCCCCCAAAAATAATAATAAAAAAATGAATAATAAAAAAAACCTGCGTTAATGTGTGATAAAATATTTATCGACGTTAAATAATTAACGAGTTAACTCGCCCAGCCCTAATAAAGACGGATACGGCCACACAGCTCCAGATGTTGAACATTTCTTACCGGGGAGACTTCCACCTCCACTCTGTGTGTTTTCTGTCCTTTCATCTCCACATGTTTGGGACTGAGACACTGGAAAAGGGGGACAGTGATTTGTGGGTCTGAGCAGGTGACAGCCTGCATTTGTGTGAAATCCTTTGATGATACTGAACTGAAAGGACTCCAGGTGTTGTAGACGACGTCCCGCACAGAATGCAACTCTGTTCCCGCCACAGCCCCGAGATGCCAGCGTATACACACGTGATGAAAATGATGGTTATTTAAAATGACCCCGGACAAAAGAAGCCAAGGCTCATTCGCTTGCAGAACACCTGCAGACTTGACGACATATTTCTGAGCCCGTAATAAACAAGCAGAACGGTGTTTCAGTGTTTTCAAGTACCACTAGTACACTCTCCAATTAGTCAGAGGCATGTCTGCGGTCAGCATGTCCTCCCTTAGGAATAACACCGAGTGCAATGATGCCAGACGCAACAGTAGGGGCTCAGAATGACTTGAATTTAAATATCCTCCGATACGCTTTTTTGTCCAAGAAAACTACATAAATTTGATAAAAAATAGAGCTTTTATGTTTTTCCAGATGTGCTCAATGATCTACTGTTGAATCTACGTGAATACATGCAGCACACAGGGCAGCGATAATCGTGTTAACGTGTGTATAAAACATATAAATAAACATCAGAATCAACAAAAATAAAATGAGTGTAACTCTAGAGCAGATTTTGTCTTGTATATGTTATAGATTTGGATGCTTATGTACGACTCCTGACGTATTGTTGATATCAATCGTAGTAAATTAATGTTTATTCATAATACATCTATGGTGGTCACAACTAGGTCGTCCTATGTTTCAGTCATGTTAAAACTAGGACTGGGCAACGATTCAAATGTTTAATCTAATTAATCACATGATTTCCCAATTAATCACGATTAATCGCATTTGTACGCAAAATCCAAAAATTAATTCAAAAGTAGCGTATAGCTTTTAGCATTTAGTTTTATATTAAATGTGCTGCCATATGAATGAAAGTGCCATAACATTTGTTGTGCAAACACACTTTTAACATCAGCATCTTTCTGTAGTTTTTATGTAGAAGCCTCGCTCCACTGTCTGTTTCCTTGAATGACTTGCTGCTATCAGTTGTGTGTTTTGCCTTTAAGTGATATTTTAGACTGGAACTACTACGCTGAGAAGACAATTCAACTTGGCAGTGTTTACAGATGACTTTGGTTCTGTCGACTCCGCCGTCTGGAAGAACTTTAAAATGAAAATGGCCGAGTAAAAGTTCCGTACCCTTCTCCATGTTTGGTGGATCCGCCGATTACTTTCTTTTCCGGTTCCACAGCAGAGGGCAACAGACTTTTACAAAATAAAAGCCTGTGAGAAACTTTTACAATAAAAATATAAATAATAAATGTAAATGTAAAGCTTTAAAAAAAATTTAGAATTAAAAATAAATAAAACCTGGATTAATGCGCGATAAAATATTTATCGGGGTTAAATAATTAACGAGTTAACGCGATAATAACGAGTAAAATCACCCAGCCCTAGTTAAAACATTGCTTCCACGCTGACGTCTGCTGTTTTAGTTTGTTTTTTTAGACAGTAGGTAGGTGAGATTGTTTTTACAGCTGTGATTTGCCCACAAAGATGGAGCTGACTTGGATAAAGGATTGTCTGTTGTTATGCTAATGTCGGTGAGCTTCATCTCAGGTTTGCAGCTAAGAGAGTTTGAGTGCCAACAGGTTAAACTCTCACTCAGCTACAGATTAGATGAGATCAAGTTTTTAGCCTTGCTAACACGTCCATAAGATGTTTTCTTTTTATGACCTATAAGACATATCATGACCAAAACCTGCCTTCAATCCTGTTTCTGAGGAGTTTTGCCTTGAATCTGCAGAAAGTTGTGTTCAGAAGTTTGGAGGAGCTGATCCCGACTGCTGATGGGATGGACTTTATAGCTAATTTGCATGTGCGGTACTTTGAGAAACTGGTGAAGTAAGAATTTTGCAGCAGCTGGGTGGAGAAGTTGGTAAGGGCCTGCAGCTGAGCCGGCTCGGCAAAACGATCGGGCGCTAGCTGCTCTGTCTGCTGCTGAAGGGCAGAGATGTGAGTAGACAACATTAGCTTCGTTCATAGATCTGCATTCACGAGATGAGGAAAAAGGTGTAGTTACACCAAAGCTGTCTTAAGACCATGAGTCTTTTCACAGCAAGTGAAAGCAGAGGTTTTGAGGGATAAATAGCTGCCGCAGCGGGTCTTAAAGGTGTGTGTGGGGGGGGGTTGTATCACAGAAGGAGTTTCATTGGGGTCAAAAGACATCCGTCAGAAAAAGGGGGGAAAGACACATTATCCAATCTGTCCTTGGAGCCATTTACAGTTGCACGATTGTTTAGATGAAGGGTGCCACAAATGATTTGGTTTCTGAAACACTCCCATGCTGACCCGTTAAACACAAATTCTGATCAATATTGTTAAATCTAAAGGCAACTGACCTTCCTAAAGCCCTGGAAAGATAAACCGCTAGCCCTCTAAATTAAGCAGGTTTTGCTTTGTGTTCGTTTTTATCAAACATTTTTTTTGTCCAAGACAGCCTGAACGATGAGATCTCAAATCCAAGCGGGAACCTTTCTGGCTAAATATGAGAAGAAAACACAACTTAATTTAGCTGTATGAACCCCATAGTCAGTGTCAGCAGAAATGATGAAGGTTTAAAAGCTGGACTTTGACACGGCGCCACAGGAAGAGGTAATAAAGGAGACACAACGAGGCTTAAGGTTTGTGACATGTTTATTTTGCTGATAGCGAGAAACCCATTTAGGCGTGTAGTTTTAACTAGATTACTGAATTATTGTAGTCTTTTGTCCTGTCTAAACAGATAGTCTGGAAATGTCCCGCCACTTCACTCAGAGATTGTTGACACAGACAACAGATGTGATATCAGTTTAGAGAGTTTCATGCCAATCTAAACCATCAGGATTGAATTAAACATGTTTTTGTTGTTGATAATGGAAGGCAAGCGCATACATCCGTAAACCACAGAGTCTGTCACTGAGCAATGTGATGCCAAATAAGTTTTCCTATATATGTATATGTGTAGTGAATTGAATGGCTGACTCTGACTCACTCCACAGGAGAGTGAGGCTGAACCTCCTCCTGCTGCACCATCGAAAGCTGAAGACAAATCCAAACCGGAAGCCACGCCTCCTCAGAGCGGCCCTCAGAGCAACAACCAGCAGCCGGAAACGCAAGAGGAGAAAGCAAGACTCAAGGTGCGAAAACCCTCACTCACAGCTTCACGTTTCAGACAATTTGACCTAATTCACCTTCAGTTTGGATCCTGTTTGGTGTTTTAATAGAATCACTGCATATCTTTCAAGATTCTGTCATAAGTTTGATAAAACTCTGCATTATAGAGGGAACAAAGGGTCCTTTCTCATTGTTTTTTTTTTTAAACAGCAGTTTGTCTCTGGCTCAATTTGCTACTCTAACCGTTCTTAAAAAGAGAGTCTGCTGCAAGAAGGCATCACGCTTAAACGAGTGAGTCAAGCGAAGGCTAACAGATTGGCGTCTTCCATCACATCTCCTGCAGAAGAGGACGAGGCATTTCAGGGATGTAGTTTAAAACCAAAATCCAACACTTATAGATGGTAAAATGGCATTGGAGAATTCCTACCAACGCCACACCAGTCACACAGCAGCTCTCTGGTTAAACAGATGTGCACCAGTGAAGCCTGAAAGTGTTCACCTGGAAGGATCCGTTGGTAGCCGAAGCTAATGAAACATACCCACTAATGCATCTCTGAATTATTCATAACCGCTTCCACGTTAGATCAACACAGGTCGATCATGTGCAGCTACTCAGAAAACTCAGAAAACCTGTAAAAAAGGTCCTTTTTTAACACATGGTGGTGGGTGGGTAAAGGGTTGAAAATGTTTGCTGGCACCACGGAAACGACGGCAATGAAGAGTCCATCGAAGACTTTTCGTGGTGAAGTTCTTTCAGCTCATACTTTTACTTGTCGTGATGGATCTTCTCTCTCAGCTGGGGAAGCATGAAGAACCATAAAAATATGCTTTTTTGGGGTTCAGATGGCACTACTTTGGTACTATATATATATATCTATATATATATCTATTTATGTGTGTATATGTATATATATATATGTATGTATGTATGTATGTATATATATATATATATATATATATATATATATATGTATATATGTGTGTGTGTATATATATATATATGTATGTGTGTATATAATATATGTGTGTATACATATGTATATATATATATATGTGTGTATATATATATATATATATGTATATGTGTATATATATATATGTGTGTGTATACACGGTTTGAGTAGGAACACATGCGGTGTAGCCCCGCCCCCACATTTCTATCAGTGTTTGTCAGCAACAAGCTGAGCTGCGCTTGCTTATAGCTTCATTTTATTGTTGCCAGCTCTGCAACTTAGCTTTTCAAGTGACAAATCTTGTGCAAACCATGACTAAATTACACTTAAGTGTCGCTACTATGGCCCGCATGAATGCTCATGAGCACGTGGATGTGCTTCATCTTCGTCGACTCTCTCTGAAACAACAAAGCTGCAGTCTGATTTTTTTCTTTTAAAGCTATTTTTTTTTCATTTACATGTCAATGTCCAGTATGCAGCTGCATATTTCAAAGCGGGACGGAGCTGCTACTCTCGTTGTTTATTTGCACAGCTGTGCTTTGTTGAGCACGGGAGGAAATCCTCGAGGGGTTTTCATTTAATCACAGTCATAAGGTCATTTATTCATTTAATTCACAGCACTTGGGATATGTGTGGCATTGAATTAAAATGGAACATTTATCCATGTTTGCACATAATATTGGTTTATAGTGTATATCGCTATTCATCCTAAAAATGCGGTGATTTTAATTTAGGTTCCCACCACCCAGCCTTGCTTTGATAATCAATATTAATGCAAGTGATGCTGCTACAGACAGGTTAGAGGCCCTCAGAGACAGTTTCCACATTAGTTACATGAAAAACTAGAGCATTTCTTCCTATTTTGACTGGCTTTGTTGTAAGATTGAGTTTCTGAGCTGATTCTGCTTTGCTGATCTGGCTCTGGTGTCAGACACCGACAGACGGTTCGTGGTTCTGTGCAACAAACTCTGTGTGTTTAGTGCAAGTTAAATGCTGTAGTCTGATGTTGGAGCGTTTCTCTGCTGGTCTGCAGGCGCATCCCGTCCTGCAGCGAGGCGGCAGCTCCGCTTCCCTACACAACACCTCGCTGCGGAGCACCATCTTCCAGCTGATGATCCACACTCTGGACCCTCTGGGAGAAGGTATTTCACCATCGTTTCTGCAAGTTTTTAAGTCGTATATCAACTGTAAAATTGCCCCCTTTCGCTCTTATACGAAGATGGAGAAATACTTCAGAAATTGACTGTTAATGCTTCATTCCTCCTTTGTTTCTTTCATTACCCATGATGGGGTGTGATTATAGCAACATTTAATGGTTTATGCACTAAAGTAACAGAAAGAAGATGTAAATAGACGACACAAAACTTATCTGTATGAATGATTCACTCCGTTATCTCCAATGTATCATCGTCTGTTAAACTGGTTAACAACTTATAAACCCTTAAATCTGATTTTCAACAGATTTTCACATGCTGGTTATAAAAACTGGATTATTTTTCTGTTGAATCCGCATTTCCTCACATTGGAGAGCTGGGAACAGTCAAACTTCTGTTGACTGACTAAATGATGCAGCTTCACGTTGCAGCAAAGCCGGCAGTGACTCAGCTCTGTCCTGTCCTGTCCTGTAAGTCAGGACAGTGGTGAGATGAACAACGGCGACCTTCAGCCTGTCCTCGAGCTCCTCGCTCTCACAGCGCTCGGCCACCACTGATCCTTAATCAGCTTTTCAATACAGGCTAATAAAAGCTGGATAAGAGCCGGCGTGTGGCAGACCAAGCTCTTTATCTGGCAGTGGGACCCCAGCAGAGACCAGCCTCACGCAGCTGGACTGTGCACTGAGACACGAACAGGACCAGAACGCGCTTCCTGATAGATAAACCCGTGTTGTACCCAGAGGTGGGTAGAGTAGCCAAAAATTGTACTCAAGTAAAAGTAAAAAGTAGTCATCCAAATAATTACTTGAGTAGGAGTATAAAAGTGCTCAAGTACTGAGTAAATATTGATTTATTTGTTAACACAAGCGTTCAATCAGACAGACAAAAATACTAAATAATCATCTTTAGGCAAATTAGAGTTCATCCAATTGATAAAATAAATTAAAAATTAATTAATTAATTACAAAATAGCTTAAATTAAAATAATTCAGGTAAATTCAAGAACTTCAATAAAAAACAAAAGAGACTTTGGTAATGTTTAAAACATATGTAACCCATATATAACCTAAAAATGGGGGAAAAAAAACGAATTTTGGAAACTTACCGCTACATATTTCCTCAAGTTAGATGTTGTAGAATATAGCAAAGTATATGCTATATTCTACATGAATTTTTTTTATGATTTTTTTTGTTGTAGAGTTGTAAATTTATTTTATCAATGGAGAAATTGAGCAGCCTTGCTTTGTTGTCTACAGTAGTAGATCAACCCTCATCTTACTTTGAAGCTCCCAGATCAAGGAAGTGACGTCGACGCAGCTTTAGCAGCAGAGAAGCTATCAGGCTTGTGTTGATAATAATAAACTCCTGGACTATGTACAAACTTCCAAATGCATCGTTTTGTGAGTACAGACCATATTTGTACTACTGTAGAAGTTTGGTGTCATGGCATGTGATTTTAGTGTGTTAATTTTGGAGATACTGCCAGGATCCGTTAGCGCTTGTACTAAGCTATTCGGGATAACTCAGTAACTCAGCTGATGTTCAGCCAATATCGGAAAAACTTCGGGTGGGCTACTTGGCTGGATGTCACGGTTCAAATGACCCCAGGGTGAATCTACTCCGGAGTATCACTTTAAGGTTTCTGTTGGTTTGAAAGACTTTGAGCAGATTTTATGGCCAGAAGTGTTTAAAAAAAAAAAAAAAAAAAAAGAAGAAGTCCTGCCGTAGAACATTAGTTTATGACAGTTAAAATCGTGTCTGTGGTTTCCATCCTAGAAGCAGCCCTTAGAGGGGCCATTAAAACCCCCCGAGCGAAGAAAATCAGAGGAGGTAAGGGAAATAAAGATCCTGGCTGTTGTGTTTCTCATCGTGTGTCACATTTATTTGTTCAAGGCGATTCAGATTCACTTCTCCACTGTGTTTCATAGATGGATTATCATCTGTTCTTACCAGCTGTTGTCTGATTAAAAGCTAAAAAAAAAGTGATATAAACCGATGAGCCAAAACATTACAACTTACGAATGAACATAGAAACTTTGATTATTTTCTATAAACGATGCACTTTGGGACACGATTAATGGATGAGTTCATCCTCACAGTCAGTGTGTTGGATGCAGAAGAAATCTGCCAAACTGGGTGGTTTTAACGAGGCCGAAACTCTCTGATCCCGGAGGGGGTTTCAACACCCAACTGTGGTCAGATTAAAGACAAACCAGGCCGGAAACAAGTCGGGTCCACTGCTGCACAGCTTAAACAGTTAAAAAAATGGACCACAACAGTCTGTGGCTGTGTTCGAAACCGCCTACTACATACTACATACTGCATACTGCATACTGCATACTGCATACTGTATTCTACATACTGCATACTGCATACTACATACTGCATATACTACATACTACATACTGCATACTGCATACTGCATACTGCATACTACATACTACATACTGCATACTGCATACTGCATACTACATACTACATACTGCATACTGCATACTGCATACTGCATACTACATACTACATACTGCATACTGCATACTGCATACTGCATACTACATACTGCATACTGCATATTACATACTGCATACTACATACTGCATACTGCATACTGCATACTGCATATACTACATACTGCATACTGCATACTACATACTACATACTGCATACTGCATACTGCATACTACATACTGCATACTGCATACTACATACTGCATACTACATACTGCATACTACATACTGCATACCACATACTGCATACTACATACTGCATATTACATACTGCATACTACATACTGCATACTGCATACTACATACTGCATACTACATACTGCATACTGCATACTACATACTGCATACTGCATACTGCATACTGCATACTGTATTCTACATACTGCATACTGCATATTACATACTGCATACTACATACTGCATACTGCATACTGCATACTACATACTGCATATACTACATACTACATACTGCATACTGCATACTGCATACTACATACTACATACTGCATACTACATACTACATACTGCATACTGCATACTGCATACTGCATACTACATACTGCATACTGCATATTACATACTGCATACTACATACTGCATACTGCATACTGCATACTGCATATACTACATACTGCATACTGCATACTACATACTACATACTGCATACTGCATACTACATACTGCATACTGCATACTACATACTGCATACTACATACTGCATACTACATACTGCATACCACATACTGCATACTACATACTGCATATTACATACTGCATACTACATACTGCATACTGCATACTACATACTGCATACTACATACTGCATACTACATACTACATACTGCATACTACATACTACATACTGCATACTGCATACTACATACTGCATACTACATACTGCATACTGCATACTACATACTACATACTGCATACTACATACTGCATACTGCATACTACATACTGCATACTGCATACTACATACTACATACTGCATATTACGTACTACATACTGCATACTACATACTGCATACTGCATACTACATACTACATACTGCATACTGCATACTACATACTGCATACTGCATACTGCATACTACATACTGCATACTGCATACTACATACTGCATACTGCATACTGCATACTGCATACTACATACTGCATACTACATACTACATACTGCATACCACATACTGCATACTGCATACTACATACTACATACTGCATACTACATACTGCATACTGCATACTGCATACTACATACTACATACTGCATACCACATACTGCATACTGCATACTACATACTACATACTGCATATTACATACTGCATACTACATACTGCATACTGCATACTACATACTGCATACTACATACTGCATACTGCATACTACATACTACATACTACATACTACATACTGCATACTGCATACTACATACTGCATACTACATACTGCATACTGCATACTACATACTACATACTGCATATTACGTACTACATACTACATACTGCATACTGCATACTACATACTACATACTGCATACTGCATACTACATACTACATACTGCATATTACGTACTACATACTACATACTGCATACTGCATACTACATACTACATACTGCATACTGCATACTACATACTACATACTTGCAAACGGCATACTACATACTGCATACTATATACTACATACTACATACTACATACTGCATACTGCATACTACATACTGCATACTACATACTGCATACTGCATACTACATACTACATACTGCATATTACGTACTACATACTACATACTGCATATTACGTACTACATACTACATACTGCATACTGCATACTACATACTACATACTGCATATTACGTACTACATACTACATACTGCATACTGCATACTACATACTACATACTGCATACTGCATACTACATACTACATACTTGCAAACGGCATACTACATACTGCATACTATATACTACATACTACATACTTGCAAACGGCATACTCATCGATCAGACAGTATGCAGAGCGTTTACCCACAATGCATTTCGCTTCTGCCCGAGCCGAAATCTGATTTCGCTTAAGCTCTAAACTCTGTAAATATATAACTTTAGCAACATTTGAAACATTTTCAGGCGAGAAAGTAGTCGTTTAGATCCCCAACGTGTTGAAAACCTGACAAAATACCGGCTATTTACAATTTTGTTTCCACGAATTCGGCGCTACTAAAGCTAGCCGCAGGGAGCAACGCACTTCCGGTTACTTTCACAAAATAAAATACCCGTTGCCTTTTATCATAGGGAAAGCCATTACGATACAATTGGTGCTTTTGTTTTGAAAACAGGAAGTGAACCTACCCTCGTTGTAGCTAGCTTGAAACTGCCGTTTTGACAGGAAATGACGATCGGCGACGTCACGTTACGTTGCATCTTGGGTAGTTTGAGTATGAGTAGTAACCTCATGATGCATACCCAACATTTCGGAGAATCTAGTATGTATCCGGGAACTTAAAAAAAGTTAAAGTTAGTATGAGTAGTAGGAGAAATAGGCGGTTTCGAACACAGCCATTGTGCCTGATATCGAAAGACTTCTTCAGAGGTATTCTGGAGTTTTTTGGAAAAAGAACGTAATGTTTTGGCTCATTGCTGTACTGCAGGTTCGTGCCACCTTTGTTTGCTTTAGTTTGGAGAAATTCTTTGTCGATGTTTTATTTTTTCTCCTTAAAAACACGTGACGGACAATCCTTTGCCTTTCGAGCTTCACTGGGAAGCCTTTTACATGTAAAGACATTGACACATTCAAGAGCTGCATGACTGGAGGTGACTGATTAATGTCGGATATTTTCTGTTGTGCGTCTGCCAATCAGAGACGTCCTTTAATGGTGACGTCAGAGGGGAGGGGCTTGTGCAGAGTAAAGGTAAGCTGTAAAAACGCCGCTTCTGTGTCATGTGTTGACTCTCCAGCTCGGTGTCGTTGCGCTCAGTCTGACAGTTTGTGTTTACAGTGGACGCTTCTCTTTCAGTCTGCATGTGGTTTTGCGTTTCTGTGTCGTTCGGTCGCACGCTGACTGTTGTTTCAGTGCTCTGTTTGTGCATCTTCCTCCCTTGTTTCTGTCTTGTTATTATCAAACAGATGTGAGTCTCAAAGAAGGTCTCGGCTGCATCATTTATGGTGATCTAAAGGCTGAATATAAGAAACTGTAACACTATTCACATCAGAGTTAAGCACTTTTAAAAGTGTTGATATTTTTATTTTGTACCTAATTTCATTGTGTTGTTCCAGCACTGAACATATAACCACTGTGCTACACAATAAGTCTTAACTTGTGTTTTATGGAGGCTCATTACTCTGGTTGGCGTGTTTTGTTCAGTTTAAAAGCACGACGACGCAGCTGCACAACACTTAATGTGCAAAAAAAGAGCCTCTCAGACCAGATCTCACGTTAAATTTGTACGAGTGACGATTCTCTTAATTGCAGCAAAGAACAAAATCAAACCTTTGATGGCCCCGCTGGCAGAAAAACTACAGAAGTCGCTTCACCACCACGCCGAAGGTGAGTCGTATGTTAAAATTTAACAACACTTTACTGAAAGGATCGGATTATTGGCTAAATTACAATAAGACTGAGTTGAGCAAAGGTGATTATCCTTGGATATATGGCGGTTAGGGATGTAAACGGTTAATCGACTATCGATTAATTGTCGATAAGAATTTACTCGACTAAATGAAATTAATTGTCGACTAATTGAACATTGTGATCTAAGACCGTTTCCCACAGGACGTACTTTAACGTGACCCGAGATTCTCGCCAGCCGCGAGAGCTAGACCTGACACAAACAAATTTTCTGTGCATAATTTATTTTGTCAAACTACATAAATGCCATTATCTGCACGGTATCCTAACTGGTACGATAAAACATCAATTGTGCATTTTTATTCAGTAAATAAGCAATATTTTGCTTTTTATGTTAAAGACACTATTGATACGGTGAGAAATTTACATTCTCAGGAAAAAAGCCGCTTATCAGTTTAATCGTTAATCGATTGATAAGGTCAATCAACTAATGATTAATGAATTAATCGATCATTTGCATCCCTAATGGCGGTGAATGAATCGAATCAGAGGCACAAAGCGTGTCATACCCCGGTAGGATAGGTGGCGCTGTACCCATTTCAGCTATTGCTAATAGACACTTCCGCACTGAGTCAATGTGACGACCCGACGTGTTGATTCAAACTGAATCTGGATCAAATCTTAAAGGGATAGTTCGCCTCTTTTGACATGAAGCTGTATGACATCCCATATTAGCAACATCATTTATGAACATTTTCTTACCCCCTGCTGCGTCCTGTGAGCCGAGTTCCAGCCTCGTTTTGGTGTTGATGAAGGTAATCCGGCTAGTTGGCTGGGGCCACAAAAATAAAGCGTTTTGTTTCTCAAAACAATATGCGTTCAAAAGAGTAATACATTTGCATCACAAAATCATTCTCCAGGAAAAAGTCAGACCTCACAATCGCTTGGCCCTATTTTCTCTCTCCCTTCATATCACTGCGTTCAGCCACCTAGCGACAGCCGCATCTGTTACGGTGTTTACTGCTCGGTCTGCACAGCAGGCAGTGATACGAAGGGAGAGAAAATAGGGCCAAGCGATTGTGAGGTCTGACTTTTTCCTGGAGAATGATTTTGTGATGCAAATGTATTACTCTTTTGAACGCATATTGTTTTGAGAAACAAAACGCTTTATTTTTGTGGCCCCATCCAACTAGCCGGACTACCTTCGTCAACACCAAAACGAGGCTGGAACTCTGCTCACAGGACGCAGCAGGGGGTAAGAAGATGTTCATAAATGATATTGCTAATGTGGGATGTCATACAGCTTCATGTCAAAAGAGGCGAACTATCCCTTTAATGAAGCAGCCAGCTGAGCCGTCACTGCTCTGAAGTATCAGCAGCTTCACGGTAACTCGAAGTCAGGACACCACATGTATGTTTCAGGGTTCAGCGTTTGTTTCACTTTGAATGGAGCGACGTCTCGTGTCGAGTCGAGTTCTGGAACCTTTGCTTTGCTGGTGTAGCTTCGCAGAGGAAAGTTGAACCATCGAGCGTTTTTGGCGCATCGCATCCACGGGAATCCCTCCTTCCGCTGGATGGGGTGTTGTTGAGTGAAAGCGTGCGTCCACTGCTGTACTTTGCTGGTCAAAGTCGGCTTTAGAACCTGCCGCGCCGGCACCGACCAATCGGATCGAGGTGATTGACCTCATGACTTTTTTTAAATTAGGCGAGCGAATCCGGGGCTCTTCAGCTGTAGTTGAACAGAAGGATCATTTGTGTTAAGTGACATTGAGTGAACAAGCCGAGTAAATCTTAATTTCTACTTTTTAATCTTCCCACTTAGATAGAAAACTGGTTCTGTTGTTTGGATAATTGTTCATCCAGCTGCCATACGGAGGACCCTGCATGCTAGTGGAGGCAGCACACTCAAACTCATACTGAACAACACTTAAGGATTCCTTTTAATGATAAAACATGAAGACAAGTTGGTTTGTATTTGGGAAAAATTAACAGCTGTGACATCACAGATGCCATTTCGTGGCCTTTAAATCAAGAGCGTCGGATATCTGGACACGTTTTCCCCTACGCTGCCCCTGCAGGTCACCTCCATGTTGCATCTTGCATGCAGGGCGTTAATAAAAGAGGATATCCTCGACCTTTATGCTGCACTAACACAGTACCTGGAGTAGTTTTCTGCATTGTTGAATACATTTACACAAATGTTAGTGTTAAATGTGTGATTGCTCCAGTTTGAAAATATTAAGTTTTGCTTTTTCCAGTCTAAAACCATTTAAAAGAACAGGCAGTTTATTTTGGCACATGCTTTTAATCTAACCTTTCCTTGATCGCTGTAATGTAAACGCTAATATTCAGCATCTGTCAGGACTCCTGTCACCACCAAGGCTTGGTCCCTGGTCACAATTAGTACCTCACACTAAGCTTCTGCCTGCTCTCACATCCCATGAGGGTCACGTAGAGGCTGTTCCTTCAGCGTCTGGAAACACGCTGACACTTTATGGCCCGAAGCAACAAACAAGTCACATTTATATATTCAGGACACAAAATATTGTAATTGTAGTACAACTTTATTTATAATGCACATTTAAAACAACAGGGTTGACCAGAGTGCTGCACACTCAAACACACACACACACACACATATATACATATATACATAAACTAAACAACAACTGGAAATAAGAGTTCAACAGCTCAAGTTGTGATAAAAGAGATGTAAAAATGGTCAGAGAAGGAGTCTGCCTAACATCTAAATGCAACTGGAACCCCAGTTTGGGAGCTGTGATTGCGAAAGCCCGATCTTCTCTTAGTTTCTACCAAATATTTGAGATAAGCGAGGCTGAGATGATCAGCAGCCCTTAGGCACAGAGAGGGAACTGTTGAAATATGGTCACGCATGTGCACTCCGGTTAAAAGGCGAGCAGCATCATTCTGGATGAGCTAAAGGCGTGAAAGGGGAGCCTGGATAACGCCAACATAAAAAGCATCGCAGTAGTCTAGATGAGTCGGGAAATAAGCTCGAATCCACTTTTCAAAGTCTCCCCGTGTCACAACAGGCTTTAAAGGGATAATTCGCCTCTTTTGACATGAAGCTGTATGACATCCCATAGTAGCAATATCATTTATGAACATTTTCTTACCCCCTGCGTCCTGTGAGCCGAGTTCCAGCCTCGTTTTGGTGTTGATGAAAGTAGTCCGGCTAGTTGGCTGGGGTTTAAAAAATAAAGCGTTTTGCTTCTCTAAACAATATGCGTTCAAAAGAGTAATACATTTGCATCACAGGCGGCAGCAGGCAGTGATACGAAGGGAGAGAAAATAGCGCCAAGCGATTGTGAGGTCTGACTTTTTCTGGAGAACGATTTTGTGATGCAAATGTTTTACTCTTTTGAACGCATATTGTTTTGAGAAGCAAAACGCTTTATTTTTTAAACCCCAGCCAACTAGCCGGACTACTTTCGTCAACACCAAAACGAGGCTGGAACTCGGCTCACAGGACGCAGCAGGGGGTAAGAAAATGTTCATAAATGATGTTGCTAATATGGGATGTCATACAGCTTCATGTCAAAAGAGGCGAACTATCCCTTTAACGCAGCTGTTTGCCTGAACGGAAAGAAACTCGTCTGTACAACGGCGCTGTTAATAAATATTGATGAACGTGGAGGCAAAGTCAGTAACTTCTCTTTTAAAATGCATATAAGAGACTGCGTGTTGCCCATTTAAAGTGCGTTTTGTTCATTTAACGCCACGTTTTCCTAACGTCGTGGATGATATTTCATCGCGCAGCGTCGCGGTACCATCGGTTACTGTTGTAGATTTTTGTGATGACAGTCGGAGACGGTTTGGTCGTCCTCCACAGTCGGCGCAGCCTCTTGGCCCTTGTGTCTGTGCATGGCATTATGGACTAATGAGGTGCTTCAGAGTCTGGGGTGCACGGCAAAGAAGGGCTGCGCTGATCCTGGAGAGGCCTCAATGAGCCCGACTCAATCAGGCCCCAGGATTAACATGCAGATTGGAGGCTGCCCGTGTGTGTGTGTGTATCTGTGAAGCGTCCGAACCTCCTTCAGCCGAGCGTGTTTGTCTTCCAACACTCGAATCACTCCCACTCGCACTTCACACCGGCCCACGCATCGGCTCGTCATCATAACATTAAAAAATATGACTTGTTCTGCCTCGAAGGGGGAAAAAAAGCAGCAGCTCTCTCACAGATTCCGGATGTCCACATTCAACTGTTGCTTGAACTTTTAGCACATCTGTACACTGGAAAAAAATCTAAATCTTACCAAGTATATTTGTCTCATTGAGTATCTCATTACACTTGATATAAGACACAACTGCCTAACAAGTTCTATTTCAGCCAGATATAGGGACTTGTTTGAAGACAATACATCTTGAATATCTTGTTAAGTGAAAAAATCTTGAAAACAAATTGTTTTGAGTCATATTTCACATGAAACAAGCTTTTTTTTTCATTTGAAGAGGTTTTTAAGCTAATTTCAAGATCACTTTTAACTCAAAAGTCCCAAATATCACATCTTATTTCAAGAAATCTTGACAAGCCGATTTTCACTAGTTCCATTGGCAGATTTTTTTTGCTTATTTCAAGCAAAAACGTCTTGTGTTTGCTGTTTTTTTTACTTATTTTTGGAGGGGCATTTTTTCCAGTGTATGTCTTCACAGCTGTATCAGACTTTGAGCTCTTAGTTGATTATCTTGAGATTTACTCCAGCTAAAAGCCACCGGTTTGGTGGTCAAGTGCAGCAGTCAGAGGAGATAGAAGAGATATATTGCAGCATTTCACTGGTATGTGGCTGCTTTTTATTGGTCCTCTCAATAGTTTATGTATTATTTCACTGTATTATTTCCCAGTAAGTTGGCTTTTTCTTGGGGTTAGTAGTATAGTTTGGCTCAAGGGTCACGAAAGCTGGGAGGTAGGCAGACTTTGCAGACTTCTTTGAGGTGAGCATTTCGTAAAAAGTCGGTCGCAGTGAAGAAAGCAAAGCAGAATGTCAACTCTTCAGTCCCCAGATCCCAAAAACCCAGCTGCTCTGATACAGAATTGAGGCCACACCTGTTCTGGTTTAGTCTGTAAGGGTTTAAACTAATTCAGAAACTCATTTACAAACCGAATGGCTGAAAAAAGAATAAGCGGTGCTGGGCAACACTTAAGGCTCGCATGGAGGGTCCGAACAAAGGAGCAAACCATGTAAAGTAGGATCAATAAAGCTGACGGAAGTAACTCGGGGCTGTAATCCCACTTAAAGGCTTTGATAGCTGTAACAAAACCAACCCAGGATAGTGTCTGTTATCCCAAAATACGGCAAAGAGAGCTGCTGATGCTGATGATCAAAGTGAAATGGAGATGAATCAGAGTTGGATGGTTCATTTTCTGTTGTTTTTCAGAAAGTCAAAACGACCGACACGAGCAGTTTCTCTGAAAATAATTACAATTACACAAATTACACAACATAAACCTGAAAAACTGTTCCGTCCTCATTTAAAGAACCCTGAAATATGCACATTAATTTCACTTTTCACCGTTTGGAGGCTTTGTTTTAAGCTAATATCTGAACACTGTATGTGTCTCTGAGTCAATAATGAGCAAACTTGAACTAATTATACAGTTTAATTCATCAAATGACGCAAACAAGACACCAAATATTTAGCTAATGTTGCTCTTGGTGAGTAGATAAGCAAACTTATTCTTATTCTGCCCCAAAGTGGCTGAAGCAGAACACTCGCATAACACAGACACCTGCATGTTTCCCTTTTATACACAAACATGAGGAAAAGTGCTCTTATTGGCTGTGTAGATGACTCTCAATCTGTCTTCTTTCCCTTTAGACGAAGATCAGAAGCCAATGTCCGAGCAGCCCGCCGCTGCCGGGTCACCAGGGGGCGCCGCAGCTGAGCCGTCCACCTCGCAGCCGGCGCTGCCGGCGAAGACGGAGGAGACGTCCGAGCAGGCGGAGGAGTCAAAGGTGAAGCATTTCTCATAGAAGTGTTGAGAAAGTTGAGATTTTGACTTTTTTATTTTGCTTTTCACTCTTTGTTGGAAACGATTTTGTCTGAGTAAATTCTCCCAATAAAGATGAAACAGCGTCTTCATCCTGCTGATATGTTCTGTGTTTCAAACATTGTACTTCTTAAATACAACTTCCCTCCTGGGAAATAAGAATGTCAACGATTCCCTCGACTAAAATCGTGTTTCTGCTTTAATTAACTTCTCTGCCGACTCAAACTCTTCCTCAAAGACGGAGAAAGTTTAGCCCAGAGCGGAACGATTCTTTATCGTCTGATTGAGTTCAGCTCTGCTCTACAATCTAAAAGCTTTAAAGCTGAATCGGGTGTGATCGAGTGTACCAGACACTCTTTTTCTAATACTAATTATGCAGTGATGTGTGCTCTAACCCATCTTTAATATGGCAAAATAATCTTTCCTGGCTTGATAATAACCTTAAAACTAATAACTCAGCTGTGAAGGTGTCACTTTGGGCTCTTTTTATTTTCACGACATGTTGAATCAACTATTTATTTCTGAATTTGTTGGTATGAATGTGTGGCTGCACTTCCTTTTTCTAAACTAACCTATTTAACTCTTTTTTTTTTTTAATGATTTCTATGTTTTTCTTTTGTTATTTTGTGTTTGACTTTCACGTTTTCTTTTATCTGATGCAAACCAACAGAGCTCAGTGACAACGTCTCTGAGAAATAAAGCATGATGAACTTCACCGAGCTTTGGTTTTTAACCTCTTCAACCCTCTCGGGTAACGGGGGGGCAGGAGGGGAACATCCGCTTTGATCCAGCTCTGAGGAAGCGTTCGCTTTATTTTGTTAACAGGACGGTTTGTAGTTGCAGAGATTTACTCACTTCACTTTGGGCGTGTCATTTGTGAGCAGGAACCCCAGAAAGACTCCTCTATACACTCACATAATGCACTATATTGCCAAAAGTGTTCCCTCACCCATCCAAATGGTTAAATTCAGGGGTTCCCGTCACTTCCGTGGCCACAGGTGTGTAAATTCCAGCACCTCGGCATGCAGACTGCTTCTACAAACATCTGTGAAAGAACGGCTCGCTCTCAGGAGCTCAGTGGATTCCAGCGTGGTGCCGTGACAGGACGCCACCTGTGCAACAAGTTTCCTCTCTGCTGAATAGTCCAGTCAGCTGTCAGTGGTGTTATAACAAAGAGGAAGCGACTGGGAACGACAGCAGCTCAGCCGGGAAGTGTTCGGCCAGGTGAAAGGACAGAGCGGGGTCAGCGGATGCTGAGGAGCCAGAGAGCGCAGAGGTCGCCGACTTTCTGAAGAGTCGGAGTGGAAGGCAGTCGGCTGACGTCACGTTTTGGTAACGCTTCGGCCCGCTTGGAACCAGGGCCGAGGTGATACCGCTGCGGAGCTCCAAACTTCATGTGGCCTTCAGATTAGCTCAAGAACAGAGAGCTTCATGGAATGGGTTTCCATGGCACCCGCATCCAAGCCATACATCACCAAGTGCGATGCAAAGCAGTGGAGACGCGTTGTCTGGAGTGATGAAACACGATTCTGCATCTGGCAATCTGATGGACGAGTCTGGGTTTGGCAGTTGCCAGGGGAACGGTGCTTGTCTGGCTGCATTGTGCCAAGTGTAAAGTTTGGTGGAGGGGGGATCATGGTGTGGGGTTGTTGTTCAGGAGCTGGGCTTGGCCCCTTATGCCGCTTTTCCACCAGCTCGCTTCGGCTCGGCTCGGCGCGCTATAGCGTGTTTCCACTAGCACGCCGTACCTGCCACCGGGTAGATTTTCCGTATCACCTCCAAGCGGGCCTAAGCGTTACTAAAACTTGACGTCAGCCGACTGCCTTCCACTGATTGGCCGATGAGTGTCGTCACTTTTCAACACTGTTTTGTCTGGCGGCCAGGAGTCTTCTCTGGCCTTCTGTGCGACAAAAAGCCGCAGGGTGAGCAGCAACACGAGCGCCTCCATGCTATCCTCCTCGTATGTTGTTGTTGTTGTTCTGGTCGCGCAGCCGTGTTACGACGACCCCGCCCACGTCGAGGAGGCACGAAGTGTACTCGGTTGTAAATGGAAACGCAATCAAACCGAGCCGTGCCGAGCTAGTGGAAAAGCGCCATTAGTTCCAGTGAAAGGAACTCTGAATGCTTCAGCAGACCAAGAGATGTTGGACCATTTCATGCTCCCAACTCTGTGGAAACAGTTTGGGGAAACAGTTTGTGGGAAACAGTTTGTGGGAAACAGTTTGGGGAAACAGTTTGTGGGAAACAGTTTGGGGGAAACAGTTTGTGGGAAACAGTTTGTGGGAAACAGTTTGGGGAAACAGTTTGTGGGAAACAGTTTGTGGGAAACAGTTTGGGGGAAACAGTTTGTGGGAAACAGTTTGTGGGAAACAGTTTGGGGGAAACAGTTTGTGGGAAACAGTTTGGGGGAAACAGTTTGTGGGAAACAGTTTGTGGGAAACAGTTTGGGGGAAACAGTTTGTGGGAAACAGTTTGGGGGAAACAGTTTGTGGGAAACAGTTTGTGGGAAACAGTTTGGGGGAAACAGTTTGTGGGAAACAGTTTGGGGGAAACAGTTTGTGGGAAACAGTTTGTGGGAAACAGTTTGGGGGAAACAGTTTGGGGGAAACAGTTTGGGGAAACAGTTTGTGGGAAACAGTTTGGGGGAAACAGTTTGGGGGAAACAGTTTGTGGGAAAGTTTGGGGGAAACAGTTTGTGGGAAACAGTTTGGGGGAAACAGTTTGGGGAAACAGTTTGTGGGAAACAGTTTGTGGGAAACAGTTTGGGGGAAACAGTTTGTGGGAAACAGTTTGTGGGAAACAGTTTGGGGGAAACAGTTTGTGGGAAACAGTTTGGGGGAAACAGTTTGTGGGAAACAGTTTGGGGGAAACAGTTTGTGGGAAACAGTTTGGGGGAAACAGTTTGGGGGAAACAGTTTGTGGGAAACAGTTTGGGGGAAACAGTTTGTGGGAAACAGTTTGGGGGAAACAGTTTGGGGGAAACAGTTTGGGGAAACAGTTTGTGGGAAACAGTTTGGGGGAAACAGTTTGGGGGAAACAGTTTGTGGGAAAGTTTGGGGGAAACAGTTTGTGGGAAACAGTTTGGGGGAAACAGTTTGTGGGAAACAGTTTGGGGAAACAGTTTGTGGGAAACAGTTTGGGGGAAACAGTTTGTGGGAAACAGTTTGGGGGAAACAGTTTGTGGGAAACAGTTTGGGGGAAACAGTTTGTGGGAAACAGTTTGGGGACGGCCCCTTCCTCTTCCAACATGGCTGCGCACCAGTGCACAAAGCAAGGTCCATAAAGACCTGGATGAGCCAGTTTGGTGTGGAAGAACCTGACCGGCCTGCACAGAGTCCTGACCTCAACCCGATAGAACACCTTTAGGATGAATCGGAGCGGAGACTGTGAGCCAGGCCTTCTGTCCAACATCAGCGTCTGACCTCACAGAGCAGTGCTTCTGGAAGAATGGTCAGAAACTCCCATAAACACTCCTAAAGCTTGTGGAAAGCTCGGCCAGAAGAGTTGAAGCTGCTATAGCTGCAAAGGGTGGGCCGACGTCATATTAAACCCTCTGGATTAGGAATGGGATGTTACTGAAGTTCATATGTGTATAAAAGCAGATGAGCCAATACTTTTGGCAATATAGTGAAAAATAGTTCAGTAACATGGACAGATGGATGGGTCGATCATTTTTTTCAAAATATTTCAGAATATGCCATGTTTCAAACTGTTTTATCATTCAATCAATCAGACTTCATTACCTTTCATACCAACTGATTGTTGTTGCACAGTTTGTTCGATAAAGTGTAAAGAAAAAATGGTACAAACAATAAAAAGAAGCATTAAAAACAAAACCTTCCAACCCCACCTCCAAAGGTATGAATAAATACGTTTTAAATCCTGTAGATTTGCAGATAAAAGTCAAAGATAAAATCCTAAAAGAATATTAACAGATTAGAAATTAAATAAACAGATAAATTAGAATAGATATATAGTCAATAAGACTTATTTACAGTTTGTTATTTTATGTGATTTAAATGCGAATTTTTCATGACTTTTATTAGAAATCCAGAAAGCTTAACGGTATGTTTATGTTTTTGCATTTAGCAGACGCTTTTATCCAAAGCGACTTACAAATGAGGATACAGTGAACCCTCGTTTTTCGCGGGGGTTACGTTCCAAAAAGAACCCGTGATAGGCGAAATCCGTGAAGTAGTAACCTTTATTTTTTTTACAATTATTATACATTGAAATACTCCATAATACATTGAAACCATTGAAACCAAAACCTTTTTACAGGCCCAAGCATTTGTTTAACACATAAAAGTACTGTATAAACGTTTTTTTTTTTTTTTACAAATAACTTTTGTACTGTAAAATAATAATTTTAATCATCAATACGAACTGAAGGCTTCAAATTGCGGAGATCAGCGCCGCCCCACCGCGACCCGAGTCATTGGATTAGAACGGGAGAAAATGAAAAATAGTGACTCACGTGTATTTCACTGCTCTTCTGACTGAGCCGCTGCATCCTGACTCCGCTCTGTAGTGTTTTTTTCTTCTAAAGGCTGCGGTGCAGGTGTGTTTTTTCGAGAGAAGAACATAGTTATCGGTAGTTGTTGTCGCTCTTTTTTCTTCTGGGGGGAAAAGATTCTTACATACCGACATGCCACCATCGATTATGTTTGAGAACTGTAATGAACGTGTATGTGTACATATTAAACCGCAACGTTATTGACACACAGGTAGAGAAGAAGCGGAGAGACTGTTTCGAAGGTTCACTGTATAACGTTAAAGCTAACAATCAGCCACGTAGAAGGAAACCACCGGTCAGACTCTGTCAGGGATGACAGTGTAGAGATGGAGGGAAGTACAGGGAAGGAGATTCTCTCTGAAGAGTTGAGTCTTTGAGAGTTTCTTTAAGATATTCAGGGACGCCCCTGTTCTGGTAGCGCTCTGTAGGTCATTCCACCATCGTGGAACGACACATGAAAAGAGTCTGGATTTTTCCAAATTTCTAGCTATGATGGAGTTCAGTTTGGATGCTGTGGTGTGTGGTTGGTTCGGCTGGGAAGACGAGCAGTTCGGTTTTAGAGAGGTTTAGTTGGAGGAGATGGGCTTTCATCCATCTCTATATGTCAGAGAGACAGTCTGAGACCGTGTGGTCGTCAGGTGGGAGTGACAGATAGCGCTGGGAATCGTCAGCGTAGCATTGGTATTAGAAGCCATGTGATCGGATGGTCTGGCCCAGTGAGGTGGTGTATATGGCAAACAGAGGAGGCCCCAGTACTGAACCTTGGGGGACCCCTGTGGCGAGGTGGTGCGCTGCAGAAGTCTGACCAACCCAAGATACTTTGGATGACCGACCAGTTAGGTATGATTCAAACCAGTGTGCTCTCCCTGTGATGCCCATGTTAGTGAGTATGGACAGAAGGATGCTGTGGTTTACGGTGTCAAACGCAGCCGATAGGTCGAGCGGGATAGTTCTCCACTTGAGTCGGAGGGGAGGGAAGGTTTCTTGAGCAGCGGGCTTGTTTGAATGTGGTAGGAAATGTGCCCGATGTCAGTGAAGCATTAATCACACGTGTGACCGCTGCAGCTACAGTCGGAGCGATGGACTGGAATAGATTAGTGGGAACAGGGTCCAGCGGGCATGTAGTAGGACGGCTACACGTGAGAAGTTTAGACACACAGCTCTCAGTGAGAGGGGTGAATGAAGAAAATGATGCAGTAGGACTTCTGCATGCTGATTTGTTGGTACATGATTCGGCTGAGGGCAGTTTGCTTATAGCTGCCACTTTGTCAGTAAAGAATGAGGCCAAGGTGTCTGCTGTCAGATTAGATCTGCAGGATCTTTTGATTTAGTGCCATTCCCATTTCGGCAGCTCTGAGGTTGGTGCAGAAAGTCCAGGGTTATGTAAACACGGCGTCCTTCTCCATGTCAGTCGTACCCGCGTATATGAATAAGAACGACAAATAAAGACTAAATATACACCGATCAGCCATAACATTAGGACCAGCTGCCTTATAGAGAGTGTGGTCTCCTCATCCTCTTTAAAAAAAAAACATCTGAAGGTGTCCCAGAGTCTCTGCTTCCAGGATCCTTTGGGCCATGTGTTGTGGGGATGTTTTTTTTTGTGTATTCTCGGGGCTCTTTGCCGTGCTTTTAAGCCCTTCCTAAGAAGTTTTTCCAAGGCTGAACACTGTCCCTCTGTAGAAAGCTGCTCGTTAGGGGAGTGGTGCTGCCACACTGTGAGAAATGTTTAGGTAAACTCACAGAAAATAAAGTACAGAATTGTACCTTTAGGGGTATGATGGCTTGTCACTGGGGCAGTACCCTCGGAAGGTATAGTTTTGTACCCTTGTGGTTTGTACCTTACAGAGACCAATCTTGTACCCTTATACTGAAGTAGCCTAACACAGAGTGTCTATTGTACCCCAGCATGTAGAAATAAAGGTACATATATGTACCGTTTTATCACTTGAGTACATATATGTACCTTTAGGTCCAATAATGAACCCTAGGGGGTACATTAGTATAGATTGTACCTCAGGGGACAAAAAGGACTCGTACTGTACCCCTATTTCTGAGAGTGTAGGTGTCAAAGACGTGTTGCTCACTTTGCCCGTCGGTGGTTTCAATATAATGGCTGCTACGTCATTTTCTGCACCACCTGATGGTCTCGCCACCCCTGTAAACATTTTCTGGCTCCGGCCCTGGAGTCAGACCCCCCCCCCCCCCGCCCTCTATTTCCTGCCCTGCCGAGGTTTAGGAAACCAATCATCTGTAATTCACTTAATCTAATTTTGAACCGAAGTGTTACAGTGCAGCCAGAGACTTTAACGTCCATTTAGTACTCCAGCCTCTGTGGTTGCTTGATATAATGCATCCGTAGGTTAAATAAAGAGCAGTTCCCTTTGGTAAAGAGGTGGAGAATTCATCCAGAAACCCTGAGACGTGGTGGATAAGCACACAAACACAAACTTTGATTATCTCAAATATTTTACTGTTGTCTCAAGTAGCTGTTAAGCTATTTAGAGGTTTTAACAGCTCTAAATAGGAGTCATGTGACCAGAATCAACACTGGAAAAAATGCCCCTCCAAAAATGAGTAAGAAAAACAACAAACACAAGACGTTTTTGCTTGAAATAAGCAAAAAAATAAGCCAATGGAACTAGTGGAAATCGGCTTGTCAAGATTTCTTGAAATAAGATGTGATATTTGGGACTTTTGAGATCAAAGTGATGTTGAAATTAGCTTAAAAACCTCTTCAAATGTAAAAAAAAAAAGCTTGTTTCATATGAAATCCGACTCAAAACAATTTTTCTTTTCAAGACTTTTTCATTTAACAAGATATTCCAGATGTATCGTCTTAAAACAAGTCCCTATATCTGGCTGAAATAGAACTTGTTGGGCAGTTGTGTCTTATATTAAGTGTAATGAGATATTTTGACTAGAAATGAGACAAATATACTTGGTAAGACTTTGATTTTTTTTCCAGTGCTACAATGAAATCGCTGATAAGCACATGAAACCGAAGCGTTAACCAGCAGAAAAACGCCCTCTTTGACCTGCGTTACTTTTTAAGCTCCTCTCATGTCGGGTTACGTAACACTTGTGGTTCATCCGGTTTCAGTCCTTTTAATGGCGTCTCATCTTCAGCCTAAATATTCAAACAGAGAAGTGGTTTCTGCTTCTATGTGCAGGTTAGACAAACTGTCTGATATTCAACCAGCCAGTGAAATATAATGCAAGACAAAACATTTCTGCGTATTTCAGCCGAGCTCTTCAGTGATCACGCACTTCGGCCTCGTGTCTGGCTTTAAGTTTTACTCATTCCTGCGTGAACGAGCGGACACGTTGTGCAACGATGTGCTTTTTTCCTCCTGCAGGCGGAGGCGGAGGAGGCGGCGGCGGCGGCGGCGGCAGGGGGATCCGAAGGCTCTGAGGGCAGCAGCCAGGACCAGAGCGGCGAGGAGGAAAGCGGCGACTGCAGTGAGAGCGAGGAGGAGGAGGATGACGAAGAGGAGGACAAAGATGAAAACAAAGAAGAAGAAGAAGAGGAGGAAGAGGAGAACGAGCCGCTCTCTTTAGAGTGGCCTGAAACGCCCCGTAAGCAGGTCACCTACCTGTTCCTGCTGCCCATCGTGTTCCCGCTCTGGCTCACGCTGCCCGACGTCCGCAACCTGGTGAGTGTAGAAACTCCTCACCATTACCATGGCAACAAGCAGCTCCAGGGGGCCTTTTTATTTTCAAATCTGGACTAAACCTGGTTAAACCCCAGAGCTACTCAGTGGGGTAACATGGCCCTGAAAGGATCGGATTATTGGCTAACTTACAATAAGAATGAGTTGAGCGAGGGTGATTCTCCTTGGATATATGGCGGTGAATGAATGGGATCAGAGGCACAAAGCGTGTCATACCCCGGTATGATAGGTGGCGCTGTACCCATTCCAACTGTTGCTAATAGAGCCACTTCCTGTTGACCTCTTCACCACCAACAACAACAACAACAAACTCAGGCATTGGAGAAAGATGGAGAACGCAGAGCGAGATGAAGCTACGTCCCTCTACATTTGGTCTGTGATGAGCTGCTTGTTGCACAAACTCGATGCCCAACGGAGCATTCTCCATCGCGCTGTTTGTTTCTTTCTGACGGCGACAACAACAGGAATATCATCTCCTTTGACTTCTGAAAAAAAAACATCTGGAGCATGCGCAGAACACACAGCCTGATTCACCACGTGCTTCAGCGTCTACAAGCAGGTTTAGAGTGACTTTCAACCCAGTTATCTCGGGGTCTGAATCCGATCGCGAGTAACTCGATTCGATCCAATTTCTTGTCAGATTCAGCTGTCTACATGAATTTAATAACTCAGTCTTATTGTAATTTAGCCAATAATCCGATCCTTTCAGTGCCATGTGACCCCACTGACTGTGGCAGCTTACATACCTGTATAAAGTCACACCGATGTGCGAATGACCTCCGACACAGTGATGCGAAAGAAGAAGTCACAGAATGTTCTTCGCTTGTCGATCGAACAGGACGAGAAAGCTGAAATCAGTCCTGAAGTCCTGCTGCGAGGAGAGCCGCTGACAGGTGACGGATAGAAACAGCTCAGAGGAAAACAGACACAGAGCAGGGATGGAGTCCAGTTTCTGTCCAGTAAATCAGAAAAAGCACTTTAATGTCTTATTATGAGCTCAATAATGGCTTAAGCTGGAGTTGTTCTCTGTTCTCTGATTAGATTCAGATCAGATTTATTGTCATGTACTAGGAAAACACGGGAAATTTCTCCTCCGCATTTAGGCATCTTTATTTCTTTATTTATATAGCGCATTTCATACCACAGGCAACTCAATGTGCTTTACATAAAGACAAGGCATTTAAAAGAACAGCATAAAGCAGCAATTTAAAGAGAATAAAAAATAGAATAAAAATTAAAAACACAGTTAAAAGCAATCAAAGAAGAGGGGAAAAAGAAAGATATAAACTCAACCATACGCACACTGAAAGAGAAATGTTTTTAACCTGGATTTAACCCATCCAGGTGGGCACCTGTTGAACACACACATGCACAGAAGTGTTTTAAAATGGGAAATTCTGTGTATTTATTTCCCCTAAATGGAAATGTACTTTATTTATACAGCCCTTTACAGACCATCCTTACGGTGTACCAAAGTGCTTTACAGCAGGTAATAAATAAAGAGAAGAATAAGTACAAACAATAAAAGAACAGTGAAAGCAATAAAATACAATAAAATGGAATAAGATAAAATAACATGAAAGTGTCATCATACTACTGGGTATTAAAAGAAATCCTAAATAAGTAGGTTTTTAGCCTGGATGTGAAGCGGCCCAGGTCAGAAATAAGACGCAGCTGGACGGGGGGCTTATTCCAGAGCCTGGGGGCAGCTTTGGGAAAAGGCTCGCTCACCCCAGGGTTTGTATTCTGACCTGGGCACTTCCAGCAGAAACTGATCTGTTGACCTCAGAGCTCTACCAGGACTGTTAAAAGCTCAGATAAATACGATGGGGCGAGGCCGTTAAGAGCTTTAAAAACAAACATTAAAAGTGTAAAATCAGTTCTATAAAGGACAGGAAGCCAATGGAGGGAGTTCAGAACAGGAGTGATGTGCACACGTCTGTTGGTGTTGGTTAAAAGACGGGCAGCAGCGTTCTGCACCAGCTGAAGGCGGCTGAGAGAAGACTGGGAGACGCCCACATGAAGAGCATCGCAATAGTCTGACCTTGACCTTATTAGGGCACGGATGGCTTTCTCAAGGTCATGACGACTTAAAAACATTTTAACTTTGGCCGGGAGACGCAGCTGGAAAAAACTAGTCCTGACGACATTGTTCATTTGTTTGTCCGACCTCAGATCAAAGGTCAAAGGTCAAAGGTCACTCCCAGATTTCTGCTGGTTTAAATAACTGCGGTTGTGTGTAGAAACATGAATAAAACAGATGAGCTTCCAAAGGGAAAGTGTGAAGGTTTGTTTCTCTGGACCCGGACATTTTCAGACCTTTTTTTTCTTTGTCTTCCTCCTCAGGCGTCCAGGAGATTCTTCGCCATGGCGTTCATCGGCTCCATCTTTTGGATCGGCATCTTCTCCTACATGATGGTGTGGTGGGCTCATCAGGTTGGTCGACCCCTCACACATGTCACGTTATTTTAAACTTTCAGGTGTGTGTTTCACAATAAATAAGTCACTTTATTAAATAAAGTGACTTATTTATGCTGATTATTATTATTATTATTATTAATAATAATAATAATTGTTATTTATTTATTATTATTGTTATAAAGTGATTTATTATTATTAAATAATAATTATTTATTATTATTTATTTATTTATTAAATAAAGGAGTCACTTTAACTTTGAAAATTCACTGGTTGGTTGCATTATAACTACCGATTAAACCTTTTGGAAGATTGTTTTTAGTGTGAAACTAAAGTTGAGTCGCTCAGCACGACATAAAGACCGGAAACATTAGTGAATCCACTGATGGGAAATGCTTAAAACTTGACCATTAACGGCTTTTATCTCACCTTTTTAATCAGCATGCAGAAAAAAATGAAAAACCAGGTGATGAGACCCGTCTGTGGAAAACAGACAGAAGCCACGACTGACCTATAGTGACCACGTTAAAGACGGCAACCACGTTAAAGGGGGAGTTCGCTTTTTTAAAACCTGGACCTTATTTCTGGCATAAAATACGTTCTAGATCTACTCACCGTTTGGTGAAAGTCTGCGATATTTAGATCTCTGGAGATCGGCGTATATCCATATAACGGGAGAGAACAGGGCAGAGATGATACAGCCTCTAAATAAGGCATCATCTGTCTTGTGAGACGGTCATCTCTGGAGACATCCAGACGTGTGTCTCCTGGCCTCAAATCCCACTCGGAGCAACAAAGGCGTTCCTCTTCTGTTGGCTTAGGTGAACATCGTCCACAAGAACACCACCAGTTAGCGTCGTCTGCTGTTCCTCTCTCTGCTTCTGCATCCTCCTTTCAAGGAGCTCCTCGTCCGTATAATCTGGCTCTAAACAGTAAGGACGTCCATCAAAGTCTTCGTCCACGTCCTTAAATTCTGATAAATATCCTGCCACGTTGCACAAAACTAGCAGCAGCAAACTCCGTGTGAAGTTAGCCGACCGTCACAGAGCACGGAGTGAATGAGCTGTGCTGCAGCGGCGCGTGTTGATGACATCATCCCAAGTGACCCGGGTGTAGAAAGCCCCCGATAACAACAACACAGCAGCTCTGAGCTAACAGTGCAATAGTACGCGTTCATTCATTCATTGGTCTTAAAGTATTGGTGAAATAAAGACAGATAATGCCTTATTTAGAGGCTGTATTGTCTCTGCCCTGTTCTCTCGCGTTATATGGATATACGCCAATCTCCAGTGATCTAAATATCTTCCGAAGGACGTCGACTTTAACCAAACTGTTTTATTTTATGCCAGAAATAATGTCCAGGTTTAAAAAAAGAACTTCCCCTTTAAATGCCATCCACCCACAGTGGTCCGAATCACCGGCAGGATAAATTCTGCCTGGTTGTAGAGGGGC